>NC_089452.1:2400000-3008750 GCF_026210795.1 Rhizophagus irregularis
CGGCTGTGAGTCCAATCCTGACAACCTTTTTTTACTATTCCCGTTGCTCTCCCACCGGCTGTGGGTCCAATCCTGGTCATCTTTTTATATTTTTACCTACTTATATCCTACTTATCTCATAATCTAAACCGTTTATTAATATTTTCACCTACTTATATCCTACTTATTTCATAATCTAAATCATTTATTAATATTTTCACCTACTTACCCCCAACTGAACAAGAAATAGGATTTCAAAGCCAACAGAGCCAAAAAAGGTAAGGAAATATTAACCCATCCAGGAAACCAGCCATGGAGTCAATAGAGCAGAATAGCAAGGCAAGCAATTACCCTTATACTGAGAAAAAATGTAATTGAATAAAAGGTAGGTACCAAGTAACTATACAGATAAATAGTATATAACATGGTATATACCGCAGAAAAGTTAGCAACAATCTTCGGCTGCACAGTCTCCGATCTTATGGCTATCAATAGGGAGATCCTAAAAAGCCACCAAACCCCGTACACAGTATCAGTAATCCCCAAACTTGTGGGCCATATCCTGGAATACATTCCAAGTAGAAATTTCAGGACACATCTTCTAGAAGTCAGCCCAATCTGGAGAGCTGAAGCTGAACGAGTACTCTGGAAGCGGCATAAAAAAGCCGAGGAGGCATACGACAGGGCAGTAGAAAAGAAGGAAAAAGCGGGGGATGCTCTTGGCCAATCATTGGAGGAGGAGGGTATCCTCCGTAAACTTGAATGAGAGGCATATCAAAAGGCTTGTAAAGAGAGAACAAATGCCGCAGTAGAGCATATTATAGTAAAAGAAGCTATTCGCCGTTGTAACTTACAACTATAAGTTACTTAAGGATAGAGAATACATCAGGATGAGGATGTGTTCAGTGACTCAGATGACGATGACTCAGATGGTGAGGAATAGTTTAGGAAGACAGTACTAATCTGTCTCCCTCTTTTTTTACCCTCATAGGGTAGGCAGACAATTAATTTTATTTTCAGAAAAAATCTAATTGAATAAAAGAGGAGTATAAAAAGTTTACAAGATGTCAACATATCAAGCAAGAAGTGCCCAACACAGACAAGTCGTCCGATCAGTTTTAGCTGAACTCAAGCAGGTACCTGTCAAGTCCATCCCATATCCCCGCTCAAATGCAAAATTGCAGGAATATGAGGATGAGATCCACCAAATCCGTGAAGCACAAGCGGTGGTAACCAATGAAGAGATAACCTGCATGATGCAAATCGACCCAGACCCACATTATGAGGTAGTATTTGAACATCATGATCAGGTACGTATAGGAAAGGAGTTAACAGACTCAAACTTTACAGCTGATATTGCTATAGGAACATCTGGAGAGCATGACTATGCTTCATTTCTTACAGCACACAGTCAAACAATCCAGAATATTCTTCGGGATGAAAGAAATCGATTAGGATCAATAAAGGTAAGAATTGGAATATTTGCCACAATAAGACGTTTAGATTCTTACCTTGAGGGATTATTCGGAGATGGTAACTTTAGTGAAGATGATGGAGTAGAGTATATCTACAGATATAATATACCATTTAAAACTCGCAATATGCCAATTCTACCATCAACAGATATTAATGGTACATTTAACTTTGCATTAGCAAGAATCATGCAAAAAGTAGAAGACTATGTAAATTACGGATCAGGTTGGGAATTCTATCGTGTAGAAAAAATATTCATAGAAATCTCACAATTCCAACCACCCACAGGAGCAGGACATATACCACTCCCAAAAGATCTTGCCACGAAAAAGGGAGTAGTAAATCCAGCTAATGATGATGACAAATGCTTCCAGTGGGCAATCCTAGCAGCATTACATCCAGTAGAAAAGAATGCAGAAAGAATTTCCAAGTATAAGGAGTATGTAAATGAGTTAAACTTTGAAGGTATCGAATTTCCAGTACAAGCTGATGAGGTAATTCCAAGAAGATTTGAGCGACAGAACCCAACTATTGCCCTCTGCATCTGTGAATGGCGTGACCACCACCTATGTCCAATATATGTTACCGATAGGGATGATGCAGAGGGTCGTAAAATAATAGATTTAGTACTTATCAGTAACAGGGAAAAGCAGCACTATTGCTGGATTAAGAATATGAGCCGTTTAGTAAATAAACGTACAAAAAATGGACATGCAATATTTGTCTGCCGATGGTGTATCTCCCACTTCACACATCAACAAGAAATTCATGACAAACATGTAGCAATATGTTGAGGATTAAAGAAAACCCCACAAGCAGACCGAATGCCATCAGTAAAGAAAGGAAATAATATATATGAATTCAAGAACTGGAAACGCCGCATGCAAGTCCCATATTACTTTGTTGCAGACTTTGAAGCCCTAGTAATGGACATACCACCTACAGATGAAGACAAAGATAAAAAAACCAAGAAAGTGCAAGAGCAAATCCCCTGCTCATACTCGTATATTAAGGTAAGATATGATGGTGTAAGTGAATCACAGAAGATATTTACAGGAAAAAATGCAGCACAAAAATTTGTAATCGAAATGCTAAATGAGGCTGAAGCAATCCGTAATGAATTCAGAAACCCAATAGAAATGATGCCGTTAACAACCCAAGAGCAAGCAAGTTATGATAATGCAATAAACTGCTGGATATGTCGTAACCTCTTAGATGGAAATAAAGTAAGAGACCACTGCCATATTACAGGAAGGTATCGAGGTGCAGCACATAGAGGATGTAATCTTGACTTATCCATAAAACCTCGTGAAATACATATTCCAGTAATCTTTCACAATTTATCAGGATATGATGGACACATAATTATGCAAGGAATTGGTGCAATGGAATGTGAGGATGATATTGATCCTATCCCTTATAACATGGAAAAGTATATGACATTCAAGTTAGGTTCCCTCCGATTTATAGACAGCTTACAATTCATGAAATCAAGTCTCGACAAATTAGCATCCAACCTAGGCGCAGAAAAATGTAGAGCACAAGAATGTAGTAATCCACAACACTTATGGCGAATTGATGCAGGTAGATGCTTTGCACATCCTGAAAACTTTAAGATAACACGAAGTCAAATACCACCTGAATTACTCGAAATTTATCTTAAGAAAGGTGTTTACCCGTATAAATACATGGATGACTGGAAAAAGTTCGAGAAAACTAGTTTACCACCTAAAGGAGCATTCTATAGCAAACTTAATGAAACCCACATTAGTGATAAAGAATACGAATATGCACAGTATGTATGGAAAAAAGTAGGATGTAAAACAATGCAAGATTATCATGACATTTATCTCAAAACTGATGTCCTCCTACTAGCCGATATATTTCAGAATTTCCGAGAAATGGCCTTGAAAAAATATGGGTTAGATCCTCTCTGGTATTACTCAACACCAGGCTTTGCATGGGATGCACTATTCTTCATGACAGGGCAAAGATTAGATCTTATAACTGATCAGGATATGTACATGATGGTAGAACAAAAATTACGTGGTGGAATCTCTATGGTAAGTAAACGATATGCTCGTGCAAATAACCCAGATATGGGAGAAGGTAAATGGACCGCAGAAAAGCCCAAGTCATCTATCCTATACTTAGATGCAAATAACCTATATGGATGGGCCATGTTGCAATACTTACCTACAGGTAACTTCCACTGGGTAAAGGAGGAAAACGAGTTATCTAACATTCAAAGGCAAATAGAAAGTAATGAAATACCAGATGATTCTTCTGAGGGATATATCCTTAAAGTCAAACTGGAGTACCCTCAAGCCCTCCATTCACAACACACAGATTACCCCCTTGCACCAGAACGAATGAAGGTTAAAAAGGAATGGCTTAGTGAAAAGCAGCAGGAAATAATAGCACACTCAGGACAACGATACACACCCACGGATAAGCTCATTCCCAACCTATTCGATAAGGATGAATATGTAGTTCATTACAGAAATCTCCAGTATTATGTTAGCCAAGGCTTAGTAATCAAGAAGGTCTATGAAGCTATAAAATTCGAGCAGGCTCCATGGATGAAACCATACATAGAATTTAACACTGCCGAACGTGCTAAGGCTAAAAACGATTTTGAGAAGGACTTCTATAAACTCATGAATAATAGTGTATTTGGTAAAACTATGGAAAATCTCAGGAAACGTGTACGTGTCTCAGTAGTACAACCCCAAACCCATCCCAAGAAATATAAAAAGCTTACCTCAGATCCTGCATTCAAAGGTCGTAAAATATTCTCAGAAAATCTTGTTGCAATCCACCGACGAAAAGTGGAGGTAATGCTTAACCGTCCAACATATGTGGGTATGAATGTACTTGACCTCTCAAAGCTCTGCATGTATCAATTCTACTATGATACTCTTAAGGTACGTTATGGTGAAAAAATCCAGTTATGTTATACAGACACAGACTCACTCCTCGTACAAATCCAAACTGAGGATATTAATGCAGACCTTATAGATATGGCAGACCAATTCGACTTTAGTGATTATCCTAAGGATCACCCTGTACGAGAAGCATTAGGTGACAAGGCTGACATAAACATGAAAATCCCAGGGAAATTTAAGGATGAATGTAATGGAGCAGTTATAGCAGAATTTATTGGCCTTCGCCCCAAAATGTACTCCATTCTCAAGGTAGGGGATGAGACCACCAATCCAAAACATGGTATCCGTAAAGCTAAAGGTGTCCCCTCAAAGGTAGTTAAAAAAGAGTTCCACCATGAGCGGTATAATAAGGCACTCTTTGATCCTAAACATAATGATACAGTCACCTTTAGAGCAATCCGATCTGATAGACATGCCATAAATGTTATAAAAATGTCGAAGGTGGGGTTATCCCCTATGGATGATAAAAAATGGATTGCACAAGATAATATCACAATGTATGCACATGGAGACTATAGGATACCACAACTTGAAAATTAATATAATATATGAGTAGGAGGCAGCATAGTATCAGATGGCACAACTAATAATTCTTCTCGAGTAAATATTTTTTTAGGTCCATCAGATAACCTATATATAACCGGCTGCCCATCAACAACTGTGGAAGATTCAATTGTATAAACTTTAGTAGACCATATTGGATCAGTTGCACGTCTCCTACCTCGGTAATCTGAGTTATCAAGTAAGTATCTCACAAGAGAACCAGCTGATAAACGTATTTCTTCTGCACCTACAGGTCTATCCTTCCGAATTTTTGAAGGTAGTGCATACACTTGATCTTTCTGGATTGCCTCAACTGGAGACATACCTAGCAGACGAGTATTAGAATTATTTAGCTCATTCACAATATCAGAAAGGTTCTTAACCCAGGCAGTATTCACACCTTCTGTAAGGAGTTCCTTTGCATCCTGTATTTTGAAAAGTCTCTCTGCTAAAGTTCGATTATACCGTTCAACAATAGCCTGACTCTTATGAGTAGTACCCACCCGAATACGTACACCTTTTTCATCCATTAATCGGATAACTTCATCCTTAAATTCTGATCCCCCATCTACTTGTAAAACTCTTGGCCAAATAAGCGGGCAGTCTGCTTTGCTATAAATCTTTTTAAATGCCTTAGCAACACGTGCAGAGCTGCGATCTTCTAGAGGTACTGAAGCTTTATATCGGCTAGCAACATCTACAATATTCAGACAGTATTTATACAGCTTTCTATCTACAGTATCATAGGGCATATATAAGATATCTGCTTGATGATACATATTTGGTCGAGTAATCTTATTAAAAGAAATCTGTGGAACATACTTGGGTATAGGTGAGTGTATTTGCCATATAGCCTGTTTATGCAACCACTCTGTAATATCAGATATGTTAAAATCATGGCCCTTAGCTTGCACTTTAGCCCAAAGTTTTTCAGGAGTACGATAATATCCACATGGATGGTAATAGATTTGTTGAAGGATATAATTTTGTTCGATTTGTTTATTAAATGTAGGGTCTATAAAAATCTGTGGAACTGGCAATGGAAGATACATCGTTAAAGACACAGATTACAAAGTTTGCACATACATTGCAATCACAAGAGCAATATATAAAATACCTGTATGGTGTAATCGAGGGTCATGAATCTGAGATAGAAGAACTTAGGCAAAAAAATGCTGAGTTGCGTGCAAAGCTTAAGAAAGCATTAGAAACGGCATCACTAAAGGAGGAAGGGCTTCAAGCATTAGAACGTCAGCTGATTGAAGTTGATACTCTAAATATTCAACTTAAAGATCGAATAAAAGAACTTGCTAATAGACAACGGAAAAACATGGCAGCAATTCCTCCTGACCCTATTACAGAAATCTTAAATAATCGGACAACTATAGCAAATAGTGTAGCTGGTATTCGTATTCACCTTGATCGTATAACTATTGCAGCACACCCTCATATAAATCATTTATTTAACACTGCAAATGATAGTCTTGATGCCATTATCCGATATGCTAATGAGTTGTGAAATATTATAGAAGATCAAGATAATATGGAGGATAGACTTGAAGGTTTGTTAGATGATGCACATAACCGTGAAGAATATCTTAGACAAGAACTTAATAATACACGTGCTACTATACTGAGAACAAGACGTACTTATGAGGATGCATATGCAAATGAAGTGCGTCATCGCCAACATTGGGAAGCCCTTACACAAAATACTCAGATCCAATTGGCTAACATCCAGGCTCAATTTGCTAACAGTCAAATCCAACTAGCTAATGTCCAGAGAGAACGTGATGAGAGTAGAAGAAATGCTCATAGATTATTACAGCGCTATAATACTGAAACAGAGCGAAGTAGAAGGCGGGCTAATGGTATCATTCAGCAAGCTCGAGCATGGAGAGGGCAATTTTTAAACTGTCGCAATCATGGTCAAAATTTGCAAAATCAGGTCAATAATTTGAATCAACAGATTCTAGCATTACAAAATAACCCTCCGGTAATACAACAACCTATAATGGCAGGATATGCACCTAAAAAATTTAGAGGAGCATCTGGTGAAGATCCAGAACTTTGGCTTCAAGAATTCAGGCAATGGTGTGAGTCTGCTGGACTTGATCCTGCTGCTAATGCTAGGACTCGTGTTAGGATTCATGGGATCTTTGAAACTTTACTTGAAGATGATGCTAGAGATTGGTATGAAACACATATCAAAGGAAAAAATTGGGAATGTGTAAATCTTCTGGATAATACTGGTGTGGCCAATCTTGCTGCTTTTAATGCTTTGAATAATGGCGCTATACAGGCTGTAGCGGCGAATCAATTTCGTGGAGGGGCTGGTGTATTACATGGACAAGCAGCTGCAGTTAATACTATTACTGGTGCTAATTTTATACCTGATCATATTGTATGGGATGAAGATTGGTCAATAGCCGAGGGTCGTCCTACTGATATAGCTGTTAATAATCCTAATGCTAACAATGGAGGTACAATTGTGGCTCCTGGAATACGTATTGGACAATTAATATATCGTTTTAAGCATTACTTCCCTACTATAACATCTGAAAAGTCTAAGCTTGCATTTAATGCTATTGTTCAGGGTAGTGATACTGTAAGCCGATTCTATTCTAAATTACGAAGAATGGTTAGACTTGCATATTCAACTCTTCCAGAGGTAAATCAGAATGAATTAGTACGGCAACAGTTCTTAAATGGTCTTTCCAGTGAAAATAAGTTGGATGCGCGACGTATTGGTTTAGAAAATTCAGTTGCATCTATTCTAAATAAATTGGAAGAAGTTGAGAAATACAGGACAGATATGCCACCTACTCCTATAGTTACATATCAGGGTCCAACTTTAGCAGATATTGAGAATCTTATAAATTCTAAAATTCCTATGACTATGGCTAGATCATCTGCAGTACCAGTACCATCTTCTAGTCCATTTTCAAGTCCTCAAAATGATACATCATTTCAGAGATTACTTGCTTTAGCATATAAATTAGGTCTTCCAAGAGATATCGATATAAGTAAAGTAACCCTTAGTGATCTTGAAATATTTATTGATACAGAACTTAATAAAAATTTACCATCTGACCATATTTACCGTGGTAATCAGGTATTTGGTATAAGTTCAGGTACACGTAAACCAAAGAAATTAGCAAAGAAATGCTCAAGTTGTGGAAAATCTGGTCATACTAAGAGTTCCTGTCCAAAATCTAAGAAGGGAAAGAGGAAAACAAATTATGCACATGACTCCTCTGATTCCTCTAACTCTTCTGATGCCTCTGACTCCTCTGACTCCTCTGATAGTGATTCAGACTCTGGACATGCCTGCTATGGATTAAAAAAAAAAGCCTACAGAAAGGAAACGTGTAGATAAAAAGCCTACTGATAAGAAAAAATCACAACTTGAAAGGCAGCATATTATCTTTGAGGTTTTTATACAACTCTTAAAGCTTCTGGTTCAATCCTTCGTTAATGCTGTACCAAAAGAGACTGTTATATCTGCTTATTATGCTCTGAATGCTGAATTCATTAATTATAAAGAACCAGTACTCAGTCAGCTTAAAGGAGAACCCTTGATAAAAACACGTGAAAAAGTTTGGGATAATGTTAAGGACCTTTTCACATCTATCCTTCATCCTATGATTTCGGTTGTAACTAATAGTATGGCTGCAAATTTAATCCGTAAAAATGATGATGTTATATGTAATAATGACTTATGGTCTTCTATAGCAGGTATTGGAATTGTTAACCGCAAGTCTGCTAGTGATGTAGTCACTATTAAGACTAAAGTAGTCGCACCTGAGAGTGAAAAATCTTTAGTTATTCCTACAACAATTTTTGATACTGGTTCTGATAGTTCTCTAATATCTAACAATATCGTGAAGCGCCTAAATCTTGATGTCGATAGAAGTAATGCTCCTGACCTTAGTGGTGTTGCGACAAAATCTGATACTATTGGGACAGTATATGGTCTTGGTATCCTTGTATATGATGGAGAGAACTCTAAAAAAATTGAAGATGACTTCATGGTTGTTAAGAGTGATAAGGACTTTTTATTACTGGGTGTACCTTGGATTGATCGTGCTAATGTCATTCTAGATTTCCAAAATCAGCAACTGAACATTCCTCTATCATCACGTAAAAAAATTACCATTCCAATTTCTCTACATAAACGGAAAACTAACGTGACTTCCTTGCAGATGGATACTATCAACTTAAAAAAAATTCACACTCTCGAGAAAGATTAACCTGTCATCTATGTGGAGCAAGTTTTGACTTTCCCTCTAAGTTAAAGCGTCATCTTACTAGGAAAAATCCATGTGTTTCCCAAACTTCTGCAGCAATGATGGGCAGTGGCGGGCAGTGACAGGACAGTGCCCAAATTTTTTCAGCAGTGACGAGCAGTAACAGGGCAGTGCCCAAATTTTTTTGGAAGTGACGGGCAGTAACAGGGCAGTGCCCAAATTTTTTGGCAGTGATTAGCCTTTACAAATATTACATTTGCCATGTTACTCTGATTTCTAGGTCTTTACGGGTTTCTATGAGTTTTTCAATGGCATTTCTATTTTTAAAATATCGACTATATCTGATATCTATCATTCAAAGGTTTGGTAATATATGCAGAATTTCACTTAGCAAATCTCTAACGTCACCTTTTCCACCATAGTATTGATAATCTATTATGCTAAGTTCCTGGATATTGGGGCAAGCTTGTAGCATTTTTACAATACAGATAGGCCATAAGAATACTCCATCCATATTAAGCTTTCTGATATATTTTCCACATACTGTCCCTGGTTTTGTGAGATGTTTGTACATTTGGAACTCCTTAATATTATAGCGGTTATAAAGGTCTGTTTCACCCCATAGGAGAGAGTTTGCTACTACAGCCCATTTTCAACACACTAATGCATAATTGCAAAGATAATGCCAACAAGAGTAAGTACCTTCATATAAAGTTTTGAATATCTTTTCTAAAAGTTCGAAAGGTAAGCTATTGTTTGTCATGGTATCTCATATGAGATATTGATGAAGAAGTTTTATTTAATTAGATTTTTTCTTAGGATAAAATAATTTGAACATTTCTTTTCTATCAATAGAAAAAACCAGACATGCTTACTTTTAGTGAACTTACTCCATCTCTTACTGTTACTGAATTTAAGATCAATGTTGAAGGGCTTGATTACACCATGCTTGGTCATAAGCTTGAACCTACTAAGGATGTTATTGCCATTAATAGCAACTTTATTCATAAAGCTTTTGAGGGTTATGAACAGTACTTGTCTAAACCAAAAGGTGAGAGACGATGCAGAAGAAGTACACCTGACAATCCATTAAATAGACGATGACGTACTGGGGATGATAGCACTTTTAATGCTTGCATTGAGTTTGTTATCATTTTAGCTGATTCTGTACATATCATTCGTTATTTTCCTAGATCTGGTGGTATACAAGTTTTCGGGTCTTTTGATCCTGTTACTATCTTCTTACGTTACCTTTCTGAATGTTCCCTACCTGAGTTTTCTTCTGTAGAACTTGTGGGTGGAAATAAGACTCTCCTGTGTAATTACAAATTTGTGATTAATATCGAGAGTAATAAGTTTATTCATCTTTCTACCTTAGCATATGCTTTAGAATCTGTAGATGGTATTCATGAGATTCTTCCCTTTCCGATAAAGTATATTAAGAATGATGCAGGTGATATTCATTCTAAAATTGTTATAGTCTTCACATCAAAAATTCGGGTACATATCTGACCTAAATCTGGTAAGGTTAATATATTTGGCACTAAGACTGAATTGGCTGCTGATATGATTTATAAGTTCTTACAGAAGTTGTTTTCTAATCCGAATGATTTTGGGGATTTTATTTGTGATGTACCTATTCCAGATTGTGAGAGGTAAAAAATGGTTTCACTGGGAACTAGAAACCCTCTATTTGTAAAATCCAGCAATCACATTCCTGGCTTCTTATTGGCATAAGACATTCGTCACATAGAGTTATAGCCAACTCATTTTTTAGTCTATCCAGCTGACTCTCGGTGGTCGGTGCAAGATTCTGATAGTATTCATTGAATTCATTCTGCTCTACTTCATCTATGTCTTCATCTGTGTCTTCATCTGTGTCTTCGTCCATATCTTCATCTCCTTTAATATGGTAGATGCTGAATTCATTTCTATATTCATCATTAGGATTTGTGAATATTCTTTGTATATTGTAATCTATAATGTTGAATGTTGTAGGTTTCTTTTTTGATAATATTTCTACTAAGTCTAATAATGCATATGCTAATTCTTTATCCTCTGAAAAGTTCTTAATGATATCTGAAAATCTTTCATATATTGCCATCTCATCTGGTAGAATAGAATATCTTATTCGTGATAAAAGTGATAGATGTATCCATATATCATCACCTTCTAACATCTCATCAAATATTTCTACTAGCTCTTCTAATCCAGATACTAACATACTTTCTTTGCTAAATTCAGAATCTAAAGCTTTTAAATATGCTATATCTAAATACCACATTATTTCCTTTACCCATTCTTCTATGTTGAGTTCAAACTGGCCTAGTATACGTCTTAGTGATGGTCTGTATTGTGACATCTTGTAAACCTTTTATATATGAATCTTTTATTCAATTACATTTTTTCTCGGTATAAGGGTAATTGCTTGTCTTGCTATTCCACTCTATTGACTCCATGGCTGGTTTCCTGGATGGGTTAATATTTCCTTACCTTTTTTGGCTCTGTTGGCTTTGAAATCCTATTTCTTATTCGGTTGGGGGTAAGTAGGTGAAAATATTAATAAATGATTTAGATTATGAAATAAGTAGGATATAAGTAGGTGAAAATATTAATAAACGGTTTAGATTATGAGATAAGTAGGATATAAGTAGGTAAAAATATAAAAAAGGTGATTTAGGTTATAAAATATGTAGCATATAAGTAGGTGAAAATATTAATAAACGGTTTAGATTATAAGATAAGTAGGTGAGCCAGAATTGGCATTTCTATACTACTTTTACAATTAGAGATGCTTTGTAAAAACTTATTATATCAAGCAAATGGCAATGACAAATTAAAAAAATTATTTTTAATCAAAATTTTGCAAGAACAAAAAAATTTATGGATATCAAAATGTCTGGGAGAAACGAAAATTGAAAATAAATGCCATCATAATTAGATATTAGCTGCAATTAAAGCCCTGAATGAAGAGGATATAACCTTATATAATCATGAAGTTAAAAACATAAATGAAGATCATAGAATAAAAGGAGGAAGATTAGATATATTAGAAATTTTGGATAAAAAATTCATAAGAAGCAGCGCCACCTCAAGAAGAAACAAAGACGTAATGTTCTTAGAAGACCTACTCGAAGCAGATGGTATTAACATGTTAAAATGGAAACATTTGTGTAAGGAGAAAGGATTAAACACGAAAGAGAAGACTCCAAAATGGTTCATAGATATAGAAGGAAAAATTTTAGAAGACGAAAATAGAATAATTAGGAAAATTAAAAAAGAATATATAGGACAAGTTGTAAAAAGTAATATTCATATTAATCTTTTCAATGAGAACAAGAAAAAAATTAAAAATAAGATTATTACATGGAATGAAGAAGGAGATTTTCCTATTTTTTGTGAGGATAAGAAAAAATCTCAAAGTAAAAAACATAAGAAGATAGGTTTGCACTTAGAACTTATTAATGACAAAATAGATATAAATAATTCACCTTTTCTACGAAAATGCGAAGGGTGCTTTAGAAATATCAGAAAAAAGAATAGAGAAAACAAAGAATGTCTTATATATATAGAAGAAGAAGCTAGCAGATTAATAGAAAAAAGAAAAGAAAATAATTATATAAAACTGTATGAAATCTTAAACAATATAATCAATAAAAACAATTGCGTCAAAAAAGTTATAGAAATAGAAAATAGAGATGAAAATTACAGCGAAAAAATAGAAAAAATAGATAATATAATTCAATCAGAAAAGGAATTTATTAACATTATATCTATGAAAAAGATGAAAAAGAAATTAATGAAAAATCTAAGTTTTTTTTAATTATAGATACGATAAAGACCAAATTAAAAATTGACGAGAGAGGAAAAAAGATTTATGGTTTTAAGACTATCTGGAAAATTATTAAAGAGAAGAATAGGATATTAGAAGAAAATTCAGAAACATTCTTATTAGCGAAACATGAGGGTAATAGCGATAATGAATACAAAATAATTCTAAGAAGTTTAGTAATGGGTCTTTTAATAATAGAAAATAATAGTGAGATAGTATTAGGAATAAATGAGAACGTCTAAAAATTAATTTTCGACTTTACAAATAATATCAGTAACAGAAGGAAAATAGATAGCGATTATTATTTGGAATTACTATTTATTGAAAACTTTCTAGAAGACAACAAAATAAAAATTGCGAAGATAAATGATTATGATCACAGAATAACAAAGAGTTTGGGAGTCAAAGCAAGAGAAATTCTAAAAGAAGAAAATAATACGTTAGAATATAACTTTGAGATAAATAACGAGGCCCTCTTAATCAATGAATTTAATTTATATTGGAATCAAAGATTGATTACTGGAGGATACAGAAGTTGGAGGAAAAAAGTTACAAACGCAATATGGAAGAACGAGATGCTAAACAGTAATAGATTAGACGATTTATTCATGTATAATTTCAAGAAAGAATTCAACTGGAAAACTACCTTGGAATTTATAAGTAACAGAATAGAATTCTCTAAAAGGCAGTGTGGAGATAAAGATACACATGAAAGATCATATAGGATTAAGAACCTTTTAAAAGAACAACTAACTTACAAAGTATTATATCAATGAAACACTAACCTAATCGAGGACATAAATGCATTAGGTGCAGAACTGGTGAAATAGATATATATGGATCTGCCAAGATAACGAATCAAATTTAAATGAAATTATATATGAGTTGATTAATTTATTCGAGCAACAATTAAAAAATCTGAATCAAGAAGAAAATATAAAGATCATAAGGAATTTTAACATCGAATTTTTAAATATCTTAGAAAGTCCTTCAGTTATCTTAAGAGGCAAAAGCAGAATTTGGAAATTGATTAGAGGTATATATAATAATCAATTCAACAATCTATTCAAGAAAAAAGAAGAAACAAATTTAATAAAACGTTTATGGAGATTTACATACAACGAAATCAAAAATCAAATATGGATTCCGAGATGCGATGAAATTAAAAGACTAGAAGAAAAAGAGAATATTAAAAAGACTGATTTAAGAAAAAGGAAAATCGATCAAAAAGATAATTTGGATAAGAACAAGGGAAAAAGAAAATTGAAAAAAACAAAAACAGAAGATAATATAGAAAAAACAAATAAAAATAAATTAGAAAAAAATATTAAATTAGCAACGCTTACGAAGCTTAAAGGTAAAATAGTAGACAGGATCAATATAGATAATATATGGGATATGACAGTTAAAATAGCAAATTATATAGACTAAATAGGTATTTTAATATAGATTTAGGATTAGATTTTACTTAGTTATAGGGATTTAATAATTATTTATAATTATTGAAGCTCTAAGTATTTTACCAATTAATTATACAATTTGTATCAAATTTAAATAATTAATAAAATGCGTTACTATTTAAAAAAAAAAAAACAATAACTATCACATTAAAAGTATACTATTACGAATGTAATGTGTAACATTCGTCGAAATTTAACTGAAATTTTACCGATTTTCTGAAAATTATTTACCGAAAAATTTTACCAAGAATTATTTTACAAGAAATTTTTCATTGGCAAATTTAATGTAATACTAATTAAAATTTTAATATAAATTATTTATTCCATTATAAAGATTCATTCTATTAGATCGGAGAATATTCTAATTCTAGTTTATTATAAAAAATATTAATAAATAAGTTACATTTTTCGTAAATAATAATACAGTACGTATTTGTAAGAATAAATTCAGAAATTTTCAGTTTGTTACAATGAGTAAATATGATATCATGTTTGAGTTACATTACAATAATTAAATTTTATACATTTGATAGTTATAGAATTAGAAATAAGAAGAATATAATTTTAATAGACTATTACAGTATTCTAATTCATATACAGTATATGGTTGTTTTTATGAAAACTTATCTAATAAATTTATCTTTGATCTTTGAACGTTATTTAATTGGAATTTAATATACTAAATATACTTGAAATGATATAATATAACTCAAATTCTTATCATAATTGAAAATAATTTGTAAAATCTAATAAACCGTTATTTCTTATTTAAAATTGACAACGCATACTGTGTTGTTGAATTATATAAATTGTAACTTGGTTGATCTATAATTAACTAAAATACAAAAATATAAAAATTTGATGTAATTTTATTTATGAAAACAGGTAAATCATTATTTTTTTACTTTTAAATAATTATTTTTGACTGAATTTCACAAATTTTTAATATTTATTAATTTGATGACAATATTAACATTTACTTTGTACCATTTAACGAAATCAGATAACGAAGATATTGATGCATCAATACGACAATCACAGGGGACTCTTCCTGACAATCTTTCAGACCAAAAATTTTACGAAAGAAAATTTTTATTTTATTGACAAAACTTTTAATAAAATATAATATTAAATAACAAAAATGGAAGAGACTCTAAAACAATACATGAACGAGTATTATAGAGGCTTTACAGGTTTTGAGATAGAACATTTAGAAGACTTTACAAAATGTTTAAAAGAATACAAAAATTTTAATTTAGCAGAATATGAGATTTCACACTTAGATAAAGATATGTTATTTCCACCAGGCGACATAAAAATAGGTGTTCGAGACGCAAGAACAACAAAAGAGAGTAATATATATAAAAATATTTTAATGGATATCGCAGTCTTCACAATGAAAATGGGCGGCGAAAATGTTAAAAGAATCTTTGAAACAATTCTCCTGGAAAATTCTCAAGCGGGCACAACATCGCAAGGCACAGAAACAGCAAATAAAGAAGACGCAGTTATGATGGAACAAGAAGATTTAGGAAAATTTTTAAAACATTATCTATTACTTTTTTATAAGGACTTCATAGGATTTGAAGAACATCACGTAGACGATTTTGCAAATGCTATAAGATTAAAAAAAAGAGTTAATTTAGCAGATTACGAATTAAAGTATATGGATAGAGACTTAATATTATTACCAGGAAAATTGGGACTAGGCATCAGAGACGGAAAAAAAACAAAAGGGTGACGATACATTCAATAAAGACAATTTAATGGATTTCGCTGCCTTTACAATGAAAATGGCTGGCGATACTACCAAAAAAATTTTGGAATTAGTGCATGCATTACTTCTGAAACATTCCACAGCAAAGAAGGCCACATTAGAAGAATTACAAAAGACAAAGGACAAATTAAATTCTGTGAGAGCCAAATACAATGAGGATAAAGAAAAGATAGACATTTTAGAAAAGGAAAAAAAAATGGCAGAAGAACGAATAAAAAGTTTAGAAAATGATGTGATAATATTGAAGGAATTAGAGAAGAATAAACCAATGAGTGAGATTTCCACATCTAGTAAGCCGATAAGTAAGACAAAAAGTCACGATCGACGCAGAAAATCCAAAAAAAAGAAATCATCGATACAAGAAATCAAAAAGGGGAAGATCACCGAAATTCCAGTTCAAACAACCTCCGATAATGATTATCTGACTAAACATTTTGCCAAATAATCACGTGACTTGAAATTTTACGATTTTCCAGCTTATTGGAAAGATAATGAAATTTATGAATCTTTAAAACAAGTAGGATACATAGAAAGATTAGAAGTCAAATGGAACTATAAATATAGGACTGTTCGAGCTAGAATTAGATTAACAAAGGAAATGAAAGACATTTTCATGAAAGGAGGATCTAATATAGCAATCAAGAAAAATAACGATCAGTTTTATTATTTTAGGATGTTCGATGCAAAAATGAGTGCCACCGATATAAAGAAAAGATACGAATGGCAAGCATACAAAAGAATTCCAAAAGTATATTTAGATAAAAATGATTTTGTAGTTACAAAAGCGTTCAATTTGAAGTTTGGCGGTCATTTTTCAAAAATAATTAAAATTAACAAAATCAAATATATTTTGATATATTTTAACAACGAAAATGATGCGTTAAACGCAATATATAAATCAAATATGGAGGATAATATAGGAGAAGGGCTTAAATAAAAAGTCAGGATGAATTAATCAGTGAGAATGGAACGTATAAAAAACGTTTTGGTATTAACAGATTTAAAGTCCCTCAACAAACAAAGAAGGATAAATTTGTTGACGCAAAATCTGATTTAATTTCAACAATTCCACGAACTCAAGACGAGCATGAAGAATTAGATGTTTTAAACGAAAATTTTAAAGAACGCTTAGAAGAATTGGATAAAGATAAAAAACCAAGCATGTCTATTACCAAAGGGAAAAAGAAAGTTGTGGATACTTTGGATGATGATGTTGAAGAAAAAACTAATATAAACAAAAAACGCATAGTACAAAAGCAGGGAGAAAGGGACAATTCGGATAACGAATAAACAAATTATATCCCAAAATTTTTAACAAAATTAAAAATTTTACAGAAATGACGATACTGGAATTTGATCGAAGTCTTTATTAACAACGGAGAGTTTTGTTACGATTACTTGGATATTTTCCACGATAGAGTATTTTAGTTTCCTTTTAAAATTTTTATTATTAAATTTTTGCTTTATTTAGAACATTTTTTTTTTTTGCTACAGTAGATACAGTAGACAGTTTTTTTTTATTATTTTTTTTTTCTTCACAATCAGTTTAGAAATTTTTAAGAAAAATGTAAAGCCTCAAAACATAAAAAATATCAAAAATCCAAAAATATAGAAAAATTTAAATAGTAACGTAGTATAAAACAATATTAATTTGAAATCATACACAATATATTAGTTAGATTTTAAATTAGAATTTAGATAGATAAAACTCAGTTATAGGGTTTAGTAAGTCTTTGAACTTTCTTTGCTCTATGTGCTTATATGTATAATTATTAGATCCTTGTCATCGGGCTGGTAGTGTGCCTCGCTACGCTCATCCCACCTCGGCCTCGTGGCCTCGCAGTACCTACATCCCCCCTTCGTGGGGTAGAGAATTCCCCATATATACTAACGCCATGGCCACAGTGGCCATGGCTGGTCACAGTACTTTCCAACTTCTTTTTTTTATCCATTTTTTCTTATATATTAAAACTACTATGACCACTATGACCACTATGACCAGACTACTAAAAAGTGGATAAAAACACGAATAAAGCTGAAATCAGACAGAATATCCGGTCATAGTACTGGCCATAGTTCGAAAAATATATGATAATACTATGACCACTGAACTATGACCGCCGAACTATGACCACCGAACTATGTCCACCTTAGTAAACTCCTCAGGCTCCAAAACCTGATTCATGCTATGATTACCCTTTATCTACTTACCTGGGACACTGAACTATGCCACCGAACTATGACCACTGAACTATGGCCACTTGCCCTAAACTATGACCACTTATCCCGAACTATGACCACCGAACTATGACCACTTGTCCCGAACTATGACCACCGAACTATGACCACTGAACTATGACCACCGAACTATGACCACTTGCCCCCGTCAGAAAAAATACATTCGGCAATTGAAGATTAGGTAACTATAAATTAGTACTCGATTTGATAGAACAAAAAATGGCCGCTCAAGTTCTAGCGATCTTTAACCCCAACAACCGTTTCTTCTACGATGACCTTCTTAAAAAATGTGTAGGTACACATACGAAAGAAAGCGTCAATTCAGCAATCTTGGCTTCTGTGGCTTTCATCACCACAAAATCCGGCATGTGGATTAGAAAAAAGAAGGCTTACAATGGAAGCATATACTTCAAGTTCACCGCAGATCTCAAGGGGATTTCTACTAAGCACAAGGTAATTATTCGGTCAGATACCGGAGAAGACAGTGATGCGACCACATCCACCAAATTAAAGGATCTTCTTCTCCAAGCCTCAATCGCAAAGATCTGTTATACAGATGTAAACTTCATGCCTTATCCCCCAAATGCGCCAAAGTATAATCCTGAATTCTTCAATCTCTTCCTAGGTTTCAGGGCCCAACCCGCTGAGCGCATCAAACCAAACCTAGTTAATCCAATCATCCGACACGTTCATGAGGTATGGTGTGCAGAAGACAAGCAATTAACCATATACATCCTCAACTGGCTCGCATTTCTAATTCAAAATCCAGACAAAAAACCCGGTACAGCAATTATCATGCGCAGTCCCCCCAGATGTGGTAAGAATATCTTAACCGATTTTATCGGAAAACGTATTCTCGGCTGTGAAAATTTCCTCTCTACTACCCGTCTTGAAGATGTAATGGGAAGGTTCAATGCGGCTGTTCGTGCCAAAAAACTTATCATCCTCAATGAATGCGATATGTCAGGCAAAGAATGGCACGGGGCAAACAACCGACTCAAGAGTTTAATCACCGAGCCTTACATTTCTATTGAGGAAAAGGGGATAGATGTGAAGGTTATTGATGACTTTGCTGGCTACATGATCTTCAGTAATCATGCTATGCCAATCCGCATAGAAATGGGAGATGAAAGATTTGTAGCTCTCAACGTCTCAGCCAAATATAAGGGCAATAGAGAATACTTTGGTTCTCTCGTAAAAGTATTAGAAAATCCGGATACAGCCAGTTCCTTCATGTCCTACCTACTTAGCCAAGACTTAACTAGCTTCAATCCCCGATCTATTCCTGATACTCAAATGAAACGGGAGTTAATCGAAGCAAGTATCCCGAATCCCCAGCGTTTTATACAATATTACTTTGAAATGATGTAGCTCGACAATTGCGACACACTTGAAATCCCGTGTACAAATTTCTATAGCACTTACCAGAATTGGTGCAGTGAGAAGGGCGAAAACAAAACACTTAGTGATAATAAGTTTGGCATGGAGATTAAACAATTTATTCCTAAAACCCGCCCAAGATGTTCAGATGCCCGAATAAACTATTACATGCTAAATAAAGCAAAAATTGCGGAGAATTTTAGTAAAGTAATCCAAGATGTACAAGACGTACAGGAAGCACCAGTAGAGGAAGTAGAGTTAGTTGCTGAGAAACCCGCTGAGGAAAAACCCGCACCTATAATTCGCAAGACTCCTCCACCGCTTCCACCTAAGCCTGACCACTTAAAAGAACGTCTACAAGAGTTAAGGGAAGAAAAACTGTCTGCCCCCGAGCTAGATGACTATGACGTCTTAGACGACTTGTTATCAGACTCGGATTCTACAACCGCAAACCCAGTTCC
This sequence comes from Rhizophagus irregularis, assembly GCF_026210795.1. NCBI lineage: Eukaryota > Fungi > Glomeromycota > Glomeromycetes > Glomerales > Glomeraceae > Rhizophagus > Rhizophagus irregularis. Next base: position 2,420,342 of record NC_089452.1, read on the forward strand.
TGAAAAACTGTCTGCCCCCGAGCCAGATAACTATGACATCTTAGACGACTTATTATCAGACTCAAATTCTACAACCATGGACCCAACTCCTGAACAACAACCCGAGTCTCCCGCAGAATATTCTGCATCTGTCACTAAGCCTGACCCAGAACCGGCTCCCGAAGAGCAATTTATCCCAGAACCCGACACAGAACCAGAAGTCGACCGGGATCCTGAACCAAAAGAAGGCACTCGAGCGCACTGGGCTTGGCATGAAAGACACCGATGGGATCGCAAACCGTGGGTTAAAAATTCAAAGGACCAGGTCTTCAATGATCTCTACAATACAGGTAAGGAATTATGGGCCAAGTACCAAGACGCGTCAGATGAATACGACTGGGAAATACTCACGTTTGAAATAGAGGAATGTCCCACAACGCGTATTGAGGACGAGTACCAGTATTACCTTATGGAAGTAGTAGACCGCTTCAAGGACTGGATCGAATATAATGGATACTTACCTAAAACACCTAGCCGTAAAGAACTCGCGGATTTAATAAGAGTATACAAGGATAATCGTGATGCCGAGATTATTCCCACCCCTTCTGGTTATGAAACTATGAGGGCAGATAAGGGAAAAGCGCGAGAGATCCCCGAGGAACGTCCAAAAACTGATATGGAACGTGAATGGGAGGCCGCCAATGGAATCATCGATGACTGGAACGAAGAGGATACTGAGGGCGCTATCAACGACATATTGTAAGCGCTATTTGAGATTATTTCTTTTTTTTTTCGTATATATAGAAAGTTATTATTTATATTTGAAGACAAATCATATACATAAAAATGCAATACTCAAGAATCGCCCACACTTTACCAACACGATCTGACATCAAGGAACTTCAATATTCTGGTGCCCGCTTTTCCAGAGGAGCTATCACCAGACTCGGTCAGACTCTCCAGGCGCGATTTCCAGATAGAAAGTTCCAGATCCTACTTCCCTATGAAAACTGGAAACCCGGTGGATGGACATCAGAAAACCAACCAGCCAGCCTCTTTTCACTATTAGACCATTATGATGAAGCACAACTACCGGATGACGCAGACCCCGATTATTTTGAACAATTCATAATTTATGCGAGAGATAGTCCACCGGCCGCAGGAGGTTGCAACGGAGAGCTAAATGATTGCCTGTATGAATGCCTGAAATATATCTATGGCACATTCTCTAAAATGCCAAAGTCAATCGAAAAGCCTGAATATATCAAAAAGGCATTAGGTCTCAATCGCGATGCTCCTATCCCAGTTTCATACATGGACAAGGTTGAACAACTCGCAGGAAGTCTCGCAATTAATATTGTGGGAGACATTACCCGAATCTCTAAGAGTAAGTCCGATAGACGTGCGACTCTCATCCTGTCTGAGGGTCATTACTCCCTCGCGTTAAATCCCGGAAGACTCCAACCCAGTAAATTAGATAGGAAGCGTAATCTGCCCATTGTGTATCATGAAGATGGAGTAAACAATGTAGTCACAATATACAACGGCAAAACAGTTAAGTCTTGCACAATTGCGCAGTTTCAAAAAACTAAGAATTCCAAGAGTTCCTTTATCTCTGTTGAGAAAAACCGTAAAACGGGAATATATGAAACTCTTGAAGAAGCATATCAGAGAATCCACGAGGAGCGGGATGTCTTCTTACAGACTACAAAGAAGTTCGGTTTAGGAATCGACTTATCATACCATAACTGGTCTTACAAAAGAACGACTCTCTGGTTATTCGAACGATTAAGTGTAGGGATTCCAGCCAATGATCCTCTTGACCCAATAGAAGCAGAGTGGTTAAGTGATGTAATGATGGGAGGATTAATCTGGGCAGATAACGAGTGGAAGGGCTATGGAAGACAGTACGACGCAACAAGTTTATACCCGAGTATCCAACAATCGAACGTGAACTTTCCAATCAGACGGGGTAAATTCCAGATACTTAATAACTTTGTTAACCACAGGGGTTATGCCTTGTATGGATTATTCCGTGCCAAGGTAAGTGGGAATAATATTCTCTTCCGACAGAATAAAAGGGGAATCTATACATTCATCGACTTACAACAAGCAAAAAAACTTGGTCTCAATATACAGTTAATACAGGATGGGAAGCCAAATGCATTGATATATGATAGAGAAGCGAGAATTCCTGGAACTGTAATATTCGGTGAGTATGTACACTTCCTCTTCAAAATTAAAAACCAGGGTGGTGTAGCTGGCCGCATGGCAAAGCGAGTCCTCAACACATTATGGGGAGCATTATGCCAGAGGAAGCGTAATTACAAGACACTCACCACAGATCAAACAGACCCATTTACATTTCCAGAGGGCCATACACTCGACTCTATCATACCAGTAGGATCCGACCAGTGGCGATTCCAGTTTACAAACCCGGGTAATCCCTTCAAAGGTGAGTATCCCAGGATCGCCCCATTCTTATTAGCACGTGGACGCAAAATCACATCTGAGGCAATTCAACCATACAAGGATAAAGTACGACGTATCCATACAGACGGATTTATTTTAGAAGAACAGCCAGATAGCCCCGCGCTTTTCACTTGTTCAGAGAATGCAGATACGACTCTAAAGACTTTCAAGTTTGAAATCGCGGGATACTGCCATGTGAAAAATGCGAACAAGGTTATCTGGATATGATTGCTAGGGACCGGTATGTGTATTTTTTACTGACATACCGTGATGGCATAATTGAATAAACCTATGGGATATGTAATCTTACGAGATACCCAAATGCAAAACACTGACGGATTAGGTAGACAAGACGATGAAAGTTTCTACACGTGGGCTAGGCGCATTCAGAATGCTGTGCAATATTATGATACTTGTAGTAGAATAGGTTATAAGCGGCCACCTTATCCAAGGTCTCGTCAAGCTGTATATGCTTATATTGTGCACATTAGGAGAATAGTATCACGACTACCAAAAAGGTGGTACTGTACCTACTGTAAATATTTTATTGATCGCGGATGGGGAGCCGACGCTTCTATGGATCAAGCGGTACGACTACATTTATATAGTTGCCCAAAGCATTTTAATTTCGACTATTATACTCATCATGCTGAAATGATCCAGAATGCCTTTAGGAGATATATAGAAAGAAGGAACAATAAAGCGGCTAGGATTATCCAGAAAGTCGCTATCCCCTGGTTGTATAGACCAGGCTCTCCATTGATGCAAAAGGCCGAGCAACGCTTCTACCGCCTTGCAGTATCCCAAGTGTAAACCCCGAGGTTCATATTTATTTTTCTCGTTTTAATGAACAGGTAACTGAAGATTCATATTTATTACAAAGTACAAAGAATCATGTCAACATATACCGAATTCGCAAGCATTGTTAACAGCACTAGTGAGGAGGTTATTTACGAGGCATCGCGCATTCAGCCTAATATTGTCTCTGACGAAACTGTCCCCAAGATTATCCGCGTATTAAAAGATACTATAGTAGTCGCATTAGTATCTGGGTTTAGCAAAACCAGTTACCTCGTCCAGGACCACGTGAAGTATATCAAGCGAATCCAGATGGCAAATTCTCCTGTATCATATGTGAAGTTCGTGGCCAGAAAACTCTTCCCAGATAATGCAGCATATATTGCTAAGATAGCAAAAATCCGCGAATCATACAAAAATAAACAAGCTCTCCTAAATAAGCTTGAGGCCCTCTTCGAATTGTATTATAATGCGACTAAGGACTCATCAACCGGTCCCCCAAAGCGAGCTATTACTAAAAACGAGGCTGAGAAAACTTTAACAGAACTTCTTGCATAAGCGGCTCCTGTGGTCCTACGATCCTGTACGAATTTAGTCTATATTTTTTATCCATGTGTAATACGCATACAGTAATTGAAGATAGCTATAGTATAAGTAACATAATATCATGTTGGACCGATTACCAGTAGAAATAGTCAAACGCATTGTCACAAAGATCCCGGATACTGACCTTATTGCAGTGAGTAAGGTAGATAGAGTGTGGTGGCAGGAAGTTCGTCAAGAGGCATATAAGAGGTGGAAAAATTATGCCACTACGATCGGGTATGTCCGAGCTCTTGGAAAGCCATTCGAAAAAGGGAATGTTGACTGGATAACATTTGAAGATGTAAACGACTTCTATAAAAGATGGATAGACCACCTCACCGAGGATCAGCTTTATATTATGGAGAAAATGCTTAGGAATGGGATGGTCGTGGACCCCCAAGAGAGGGAAACCATAGAGCATGCATTAAGTGAACATAGATGGGGAGGCGATCCTTGGGGACTGGGAGTGGTATGAATGGACTCAACAGAAGTAAGCATTTTGTACTTGACTTTCGTAGGAATTACCCTGCAGAGTCATATTTTTTAGATCCGGCCGGCATTACCGCGTAATCCCGAATTACCGAAAAAGGAAATTTATGTTACACAAGATTACAAACGCATTTTTACCAAAATCGATTTTTTGTGGAACGGGTATCGCCCAAAAAGGAAATGATCTACGTACCCGCATGAAGTCACATGACATCGAAATTATTAGATCGAGACATCGTGTCCCGATCTCAAAGTTTAGCACTTTTTTTATACACTGTACTGTAAAAAATTCCACGGTTTTTCCATGAATGCTTTTTAGGCCAATAATCCAATAACTTATTCATCAGGTATCCTCGTGTTTCGCGACAAGGACTGATGACCATGTAACCTCGTCATCAGGCATCCTCGTATTTTTTGACAAGGACTGATGACAAGGACTGATAGATCTCTTACCGCTGATCTATTGACCAAAAAATTTTCGGAAAGAAAATTTATATATCTTCGTACTAACAACTCTTATATTTTACCCAACTCATACCTTCTAACATGTCTAGAAACCTTGCTAGAAGAGGTGGCGGCAGCTATAACCCTAACAGTAATAAGGCTGCTCGTCAAGAAAAGAAAAATAATAAAAAACAACTCTCTGATAACTCTGGCTCTGATAGTGATAGCACTACTCAAAAACGTTCCCGCATTATCACTGACAACACCATGGATGAAGATTTCGTTGCCGACGCGCCGGCTGACGATGGTTTAGTTGGTTCAACTTCGACCGCTATTCCTCAACAAAATAATTCCCGCAGCACTTCTCAAGAAAATACTCAAGCTTCTACCCCGAATAATTCTGCTGCGCCTACTGCGCCTGGCCCAGACGCGTCCTCTGGAGCTGACGCGCCTATTCATGCACCTCAGAACAAAGAAAATAACTCATCCCTTAACGCGTCCCCTAATATGGATGGATATGATGGTACATCGCCCGATCAGGCTGTTGATCCCTCCCCCACCATTACCATTAATCGTCAAGATTTCCTGGCTGCAGCTGCGCCCAACTCCGCTCCCCAAACTCTAGAGAAACTCAAAACTAATAAGGCAATCATTGATGCCGTTAATAATATGTTTTTAGAAACATATGAATCATATACCGGTCGGGCTCGTATGACTGGTTCAGGGGACGCTAAACGTCTCATTATTCACTTCCATACTGCGGAGGCTCGTGACTCGTGTATAGGTGCCACACATTCCGATTTTCCGGACCTACAATTCCACCTGTACGATCCCAAACAGCTCCAGTCCGATGAAGACCTCCGTGCAATTCAAGTCACGGACATACCTTTCTTTATTACCAAATCCCAACTACAATCCTATTTCAAGAAATTCGGCAACTTGTTATCCCTTCATCTCTATTCACGGAAAGGTGCCAAAATGCAACAAGCCCGCATCGTTTACGATCATGCCGATGCCATCGCCCATTTTACGACCCAATGGGCTGTTTATTGTTTCTCCACTTGTTTACGCGTTACTCCATGTCACTATTCAGTGGACCAAAAAGCTGCTCATCGTGAATTTGTTGCCGTCCTCTCTGGACTCCCAGCCAACACTAAAGATATCCATCTCGCTCCGTTAGTTAAAGAACATGGAGCTAAAGCTATCAACATTCCTCTTTCTCTGAACTCCTATAAGCCTAAACCATGGGCTTATGTTACTTTTAATTCACAGGCGACAATGGATGCCGCTATGGAACAAACAATTGGATTCCAAGGTCGTACTCTTCGGTGGGGTACTTCCAACGATTCAAAAGCCCTCTGCCACAGATGTGGTAAACTCGGTTGTGCTCCTACCTCCTGCCCGCTCAACCAACGCCGCGGACGTTCACGTACACGTGACCCTGTTGCTGCTCTCAAAGACCGTTTCAACATTGGCCAACGACCTGCTCAACAAAGAACTCCACGAAATAATTCTAGGTCTCGATCTCGATCTAAATCTCGCGATCGCTCTGCCTCTGCACAACGTTCCAACCCCAAATCTAATAACTTTAATAATAATAATAATAACAATGACGATACTAACCCTTCCTCCTCTGGTTCAATCAACTCCTCCTCCACTACTCATGGACGTACACCTTCCAAGAATCAGAAAGGCAAAGATAGATCTGTTTCTTTTTCATCCAATGCTCGCTCTCCACTTCCGGACCCGACTTCTCCTAATGCTCTAGAGGCTGCCCTTAAAATTCTTAATGTCTTAAAAGATCTTCAACACGATGTTGCTCGTGTGGAATCCCGTATCTCAAATCTTGAACTTAACAACCAACGGCTATCTGCTATTGAAGCTCATTTAGGCATCAATCCTCCCTCCGCTCCTGTTATCAATTCTGAACCTGATAGGATGGAAGAAGACCCTCCTGAAACCACTGGCACCTTAATCCCACATCCTAATGCTCCCTTATCATCAGGTGCAAAACACTCCTCTTCCCTTAAATCCACATCCAACAACACTCCGCACTCTGCTCCTGCATCCACTTCTAACCCTTCCCCGCAAGATGAATTGAACTCGGTTATTCAAGATCAAAAAGCGATTAAAGATACTTTACAGTCGCTCACTGGTTCCATTCAAGGTTTTATTGCTTCTCTTGGTGGTTCTCCCTCTGATAGAGCTTCAGCTCCTTCGCAATAACTGTTTTCTCGTCTGCTTTCCCCGTCCCTAATTATCATTGTGCTCTAATGTCAGACAACTTTAATTATGACACATTTGTTCGAAACCCACCCAACCCTGAAGATAATTATAATTTTTCGGAACATGAATCTTTATTTTCTTCTTTAAACTCTTCCCCAATCCCCAATTCTTTTAATATTTCATCCTTCAATGTTAATGGTCTTCGCCATAATAGTCAAGTTAAATTTGAACAAATTTCAAACTTTTTTAATCTCAAACATATTTCTTTTGGTGGTATCGTAGATACCCATCTATCCCCTAAACAGATTCATTTTCTATCTAAACGCCTCCCTAATTATACTGTCTTTTCCTCTGACATAGATAAAATTAAACATGTCAATTCTACTGGTGGCGTTTTCCTTTTTATTGAAAAATCTCTTGCTTCTCATGTACAAGATTTTGTTTCACATTCCTCACGCATTTTATCAGTTGACCTCTATTTTAAAGGCAACACTAAATTGCGTATTCTTGTTGTATATATCCCTCCTTTTTCGGATTCTAAATTAAGATCTGAAACTATTGACCTTCTTTTACAATTATTGGTGCAAACTAAACAACAAAATTTTTATCACGCCATTTGTGGCGATTTTAATATGCACTTAGATACTTATTACCCTATTTATTTCAACCGTCCTTCTGTTGCTTCTCAACGAGCTCATCGTTTGTTATATCATCTTTTATCTCATGGTTATGAAGAAACCATTCCTGTTAATGCTTCTGATTCCCTAGGCACCTTCCATCGCGATGATCAGATTACCCGCATAGACTATGTTTGGTCTTGCCCAATGCTTAAGAGCTTTGCTCTCACTTCCTACATTTTCGATGCTCAAGATACTTGCTCCTCTGACCATAATCCTGTCATCACGTATTTTGATGACTCACTCTTATCAGCATCTATCAAGGTTGCTCGTGCCAAACAACTTCAACGTCGGACTCGCCGCATATTTAAATTTGATTCAGTCACTGTTCAACAATGGGAATCCTTTTCTACTCATACTGATTCTTTATGCGATGTTCCTCCTTCAACCTTCTCAACATGGCATATCAACCAACAATGCGAATATTTACATTCTCGTATAGTGAAAGCTGCTAATGCCTCCCTCCCTTTTGTTACGGTTGGTAATCAATATACTCCTACGGTGCCTAAAGATTTGGAAGCCTTAACTCAACATTACCATTTCCTTAGCCGTCTTTTGCATTCGATACGCTTATTGCGAAAATATCCTTCTACATATTATAATAGATGTGAACTTATTTGGTCCACTCATTTCGTTCGACTTCACAAAATTCTTCATCTTTATAAGAAGGTTATTCCTTCTCCCCCTATTTTACCTGCTTCTTTATCTACATGTAGGCAAGACGATTTTAAATTTTTATTAGATTCCTTAAAGATTATCTCCAGTGCACAGGTCGAATGAAAAAAAATCGGATTTTGACCCTTTTAAAATAGTTTTGCCGATATTAGCATATACATGCCGATTTTCGCGTATTTATGTATAGATTTGCCCATTTATGCCGATTTTTAATAAAATCCGATACATCAGTCGGAAATACCAATTTTTAATGGCCGATCTTTGTTAATATTAAATTCGGATGTTGTTATTATTATATAGTATTGTCCGCTTTTCACATCGGAGGTTTGATATACAAATCGGAATTCGCTCCTTTAAATATAGCCATGCCAATTTCAGTATAGCTTTCGATGAAATCCGATAATTCAGTCGGAAATATCAATTTTTAATGACCGATCTTTGTTAAATAAAACCGATATTAAATTCGGATGTTGTTATTATTATATAGTATTGTTCGCTTTTCATATCGCAGGTCTGATGTACAAATCGGAATTCGCTCCTTTAAATATAGCCATGCCAATTTCAGTATAGCTTTCGATGAAATCCGATAATTCAGTCGGAAATATCAATTTTTAATGACCGATCTTTGTTAAATAAAACCGATATTAAATTCGGATGTTGTTATTATTATATAGTATTGTTCGCTTTTCATATTGCAGGTCTGATGTACAAATCGGAATTCGCTCCTTTAAATATAGCCATGCCGATTACAGCATATCTTTGCCGATTTAAAGTATAATACTGTCGCGGTAATACTGCAGACTTAATAATTTTAATATATATATATATACACTAATGTACCGACTTCATAACAATGAAAATTCGGATAGAGAAGAAAAAAAGGAAGCATTGGAAAATAAGTGAATTAAACCTTCACGATATACTTAAAGATAATAAACTTAGGACCTTAGGTGGAAAATTAGTTAAGTGCTTCTTAACTTAACAAATGGAAATATACTTATACCATATAAGAAAAAGAGAACATAATTATTTAAAAAAAAATTATTTTGATTTTTTTTTTATTATTATTATTATTATCAGGTAAGTTGGAGCGCGAACGTAATAAGTTTCTCGGATTTTTTAGAGCTTGATTTTCCGCTGAAATTAACAAAAGATATGTTAATGAAATAATATGAAATAATAGGACAAAGATATTTTTAAGTAATAAGGAAGATACTTACATCGTAATTTGCGTATTTGCCGGTGAAGAGTAGAAATTGATTCTACTTCATGGTTCTCCAGCTCCTCAACCCTATCTTCTGCGTCCCAGAGTGCATTAATAGTCCTTTGGTGAGCATTTACTGAGCAATAAAAAAAAATACATATATATAAAAATAATGGGTGGTTAGCAAAAGCTAAGTGAATAAGTCGATAGTCCTTGGAAGCATTCTTCAGGATTGTTCCATTTAAGAACCGAGACTGCCCTGGAGGTACAAGACCTCGTCTCTTCAGGTGACCCATCTAAGAACCGGACAGCTCTGGGAGTATAAAACTCCGTCTACAGGCGACTCCATTAGAGAAATACAACCATGAACCTTGCGTACGATACCCACTTTTCAAAAATTTTACGGTCGTCATACGCTTCGCTTTGAGCGTCTTAAAACGCTCCTTAGATTTTTTCTGCGAGGTTGTGGAACGGCGAGAACCCATAATGGCGTTAATAAAATATAATTGATGAAAAGACAAAAATTATTGAGCGAAAGTAAAGGGCATGGAATGATGAAAGGTAGACTTTATATAATAAAAATACGCGTCCTGAAAAACGCGAACAAGCTGATGAAAATACACGTGAATTTTAGAATAATTATTTTTAGAATAAGGAGAATAGCAACTTTAAATTAGTAATATATTATTTTGAGATTTGAGCCGATTTTTAATAACGTTATTCAAATTTATAGAAAATTCATTTTATTAAAATGTTATTTTTTTATTTAAAGGAATAACTGCCATATAATTTTTTATCTTTCTCACTTCAACATTAAATTACATGTAATAATACATTATATATTGGTATTATACTATCTCTATCCATAATTCTATATTACATGATTTTATGTCGTTATATACTTGACAATAAAATCTTATCTTGAGAATCATGAATCGGTTTATACCATTTAACTAGTGCAAGTAATTATTTAAATAGACCTGTCCCTTAAGGTCTATAGGTCCGGAATGTCTAAAAATTTGCAAATCACATGAATTTTCACTCTGGACCCACAATGGTTAGTATTTACGAGTGATAGTTTAGCCGTTTCCAAACTGATACATACGCCCAATTGCAACAATCATGATTAAAAAAAATACTTTTGTCAATTGATTGGTTACTATAAAATCGCCTTATATTGTTCGACATTCCAATTGTCGAAAACGGCAATAATCGTAGTATAATTATTTGTTAATATTTCACGTGAACAAACAAATCAATAATTATTTATATAAACCTTTCTCCATCCCTTTATCGAATTTTAGAACGATGGTTGATTGATTGTTTTGCTAAGTAAATTTCATTTTACGATTTTTAATAGTGATATATACATGATAATTAATTAAGTGATATCGATGGTATCAATTTTTAGTTTAATTTTAATAGTGATATACACATGATAATTAATTTAGTGATATCGATGATATTAATTTAATTAAGTGATATCGATGATATTAATTTTTAATTAAGAGATAACGATTATGATATTATTTTAATGATATAAGTAATGGTTAAATAGGTGACTTTTCACCTTTCTTTTCGTTTCAATCTTGTTTCTTTACATTATTAAAATGAAAAAAAAAATAAATTGACGCTTATTCCTATTTCACGTAGCGAATCACATCCTCGTTCTCCTTCTCAGGGTCGCTCTCAGCAATATCATCAATCTCCTTCCTCTCACTCCCATCGACGTCGACGTCGACATCATTCTCGTTCTCTCTCCCCCTCTCCCTCCTCTCACTCTCGTCGACGTCGACGTCGACATCATTCTCGTTCTCGACACCATTATGATTCTCTCTCCTCCTCTCCCTCCTCTCACTCTCGTCGACGTCGACGTCGACATCATTCTCGTTCTCGACACCATTATCATTCTCTCTCCTCCTCCCTCCCTCCTCTCACTCTCGTCGACGTCGACATCATTATCATTCTCATTCTTCCAATTCTCATTCTCAACAATCCTCTCTCCCCTCTAGGGGGAGATCGTAACAAAAAGTATTATTATTTATATTTTTATTGAAATTATATTTAATATGACCTGTACTAATTACTTGTAAAATAATAGGAAATTTGCCGGATTTATCGGAAGGTGGTTATATATATATATTATTATCAAATCAATTAAAAATATAATAAATTTATAATATTTTATTAACTTCTGATAGGTGGACAACAGCAACATCATCAAGAAGAGCAATCTTCGCAATCTTTAGGTGAGGACCCATTCATATCATCGCTTCATCAACTTCGCGCTTCTTTGCATAACTGTTTTTCCTATTATAAAATTATTAAATCAAGAAATTCAAGAACTAAAAAGCGCGGTATCACAATTGTCTAGTCGACTGGAGGCTTTGACAGGCAGTAACTCCAGCCATTCCAGTGATAAGACGATCGCGAGTATAACAACAAGTGTTAATCGAAGTCTATCACCCGTAATAAGCAGAAATAAAGGAAAAAAACTATCACCAATGACTCCAGGCTTTAAAAAAACACTTCGTGTAAGTTACACCTCTATTATAAAATATTTATCTTTTATAATCTTTAATCATATTCATTATTATTTTAAATAGGATGAAGTTGTTCAAATCATTAATAATTTAGGTTCCAGAATTTCGTTTGATGTTTCGCAAACGTTTAGTGACCAGAAGAAATCAATAAACAAAAAACTTTTACCAGCGGTAAAAGCGGCAATGAATCCATCGATTGAAGTATACGATACCGAGATTGTTAATGTAATCAAACAGCTTCATAAGTCTCGCCGAGATATCTGGAAAATAACCCAGGATGGCAAATTAGATACGCACAGTAGACGTCAACATATGACTTCTCGGCGAGACCAAGTACGAAATTTAATAAAATGCAAAATTTGTCAATTATTTCTAATTGTCTATGCAATCAATTAACATTATTAATTAACTATTAATTAACTTTTTAACAGAAAATGACGCGACGTAAACGCGGTTTACAACACATGATTAACACAAAAGACAAGGTTTTAAATGACTGCAAACCTCAAGAAATTACCTGGGACGAGTACATGAAAGATTGTGAAAAAATTGTAGTGATCTCGGAACTTCATTCCGATGAGTGGTCATCGGAAGATGAAAATCTTGCCAACAATGAAAAAAAATCTAGAGAAAAGACCAGAACGTTTAGATAAATCGAATTCTGTAATCAAAATACATGAAAAAAAATGGAAATCTACGAGAGTATGTAAAGTTATTTCTTTATCAATATAACATTTATAAATAATATTTTTTTTTTTAATTAGATTAGGAGAATTCTAAGTAGGGCGGATGAAATCGGGGAGAGTATTGGAACTGGTCTAATCCGTATGCGTCATCGTTTAGATAATGTCATCGATAATAAAAGTAGACCGACAGAAATAATGCCAGACTGGTGGATTTCTTCCACCTGGGCGCCAGTTAGCGAAGACAGCGAAGACAGCGAAGACAGCAATGAAAGTCATAATGAAGGTGGCGATAATAATGATGACAATAATAATAATGATGACAATAATAATAATGATGACAATAATAATAATGATGACAATAATGATGAGGATGACAATAATAACAATAGTGGCAATAATAATAACAACGAATTCGATGACAACAACAACAACAACAACGATAATAACCCTTTAGTAGTTTTATAAATATAATATATGTAACAATAATATAATAATAATATAATAAAAATATGATATATCCTTTAATAAAAAAAATTAGTTATAATTTAATCAAATACAAATGTTATATAATTCAAATTCGTCATTCCGATTTACATATAAACAATTTTATATAAGATTCATTTGTTTTTTAAAACGAAATTTTTTTATTTAAAGGAATCACGGCCATATATTCTTTTATCTTTCTCGTTCCAATATTAAAATCACATTTTATAAATTTTCCTAATATATGATGTACCAGTATAATACTATCTCGACTCATATCATAAAACCCATTTGTCCATAATTCTATATTACATGATTTTATGTCATCGTCTACTTGACAAAAATATCTTGTCCTATGATCTTGGGCCGGCCTGTACCATTTAACTAGTGCTAGCGAATGAGTTAATGATGATGAATTTTTTAAATAAATAGTATGTTCAAAATAAAATTGAACTTGACCGGGGTATGTGTCTATAGTTCCATCTTCCTGCTCAAAACGAGCTAATATGTATGATGATTTCTCATGACGAGCTGCCTGAATGGAACCAAATATATCCGCCCAATTCTTATTCTACCGTATTGTATAATTTTGGAAATTACAACAATATCGTTATTTGGACCCGTTATAGAATAAATGGGGACGAAATGTTCTTCATACAAACTATTATAAAACTCAACCAGTAAGTCCAAGACGCGGTTTGGGAGACATGTTTCTTGGCGCGGTTTCATTAACAACCCGGGAAAACGTTCTGTTCCATAAGCCGATTCATTTTCGATAAGTGAAAGCCTCAGAAAATTTTGATACTCATCACTTGTAAAATCGTCAAGTGCAGCCAAGCTTCCTGCAGATTTTCTAGGCTTTATAATGTCCAAAGTGGTGTTTAATATATTGCTATCGCAATTTGTGAGGTAATAGTTTAAAAAGGAACTTTCAACCATTATTTTTAATAGCTCTGGTTCAATGTTACGTTTGCTATTTTTATACGATCCTATGTTCTTAAGAAATAAATTGGTCAATCTGTATAAATTAAAAAAAACAATACGATTTTCAAATCGGCGAAATTAATATATCATACCTAGAATTCCGTTCATTCGTTCGAAGCTAAAACACCAAAATGAGGATAAAGGTCCATAATCTAAAGCGCATTCACATATGTGAAGGCATAAATGAAGATTTGGGCTTATTTTTTTTTGTCCGTATTTTTTTTCAATTAATTTATTCATTTCGAGTAGTTTTGTAAATGCTTCGTTTAGATCACTTTTTTGTAGTTCCCGATTTGTTAAAATTTTACAGGAACGTACGAAATAAGCAAGAATTTTTCGATCGATCTCTCCCAAGAGATTCCATGTGATAGGTATTGCAAAAATTAGAACAAACGTCTTCCACATGTCCGCCGTAAAATTTGAAAAGCCGTCGCCAGTGGCTATTCTAACGGGATGGCGACCGAGGTCACTTGGAAATTTTATCAAGTCGGCTCGCTCTTGCATTATTTTGAGCTTTTCATTATTTAATATACCTTCGTCGATCCAGAGCTTCATTACAATCCACTTTGCTACCCCGAGAAAGAGGCAGTGCATGGGATCAACTACGCAAAAGCGCACAGAATTAAAATAAGGTAATTGGTATACTTCCGACCAACGAACATGATACTGTGAGACATGAGCCTTACGCGATTCTTCGGTTGCACATTTCTTCCATTCACGTGCTTTCTCCCTTATTAAATTAATATCTCTCTCAACAAACCAGTCGTCAATGTCTTCAAACCCACCAAAATTGGGTTGATTATTTACCAAGTTTGCTGATTTATAGCATCGATAACATGCGATTCGAGCTGATATAAAACCACATAATTTTCGAGTCGCAGGAACGTCACTAGCACAACCTATTATCGCGCCACGGATAAAACGACCGTTGTTATATTCGTAGGTTTTTATATGATACCCTTCCCATAACCGATTCAGCTGATTTATGATGGGGTATAAGTAATTGTTGATTTCATGTTTCTTTGGCTCTTTAGGACCGGGTATAACTGCTAGTGTGAGAATATTGTAGGGCTTGAAACGTTCGCTTCGGGGTAAGTTACAAATAACGGCATATATTACACCGACAGAATATTGGGAATTTATATAGGGTTGAAACCAATCCATGTTTAGCATTAATCTGATATGAGTTTTGGCGTATTCTTTTTTGAAGAATGGTTCTCCTTTGCCATCTTCAAAACTCATCCAAATCCTCCCATCATAAATGTAAAATAAGGCTTCAGTTTCGTTTTCCCTTTCTGCCCACTTTCGACATGTCACCTCAAAATCTTTGCGACCGAAAAATAGGGTTAGTTGGCGCCTAATGTTAACTAATGGAAATGTCATTATCGGACGGATAATTGGATTATTTCCACCATCTTTATTACTGTCTATTTTTTTGACTAGAGGGTTATTACATTTTTGTCGAAATCTTTCTATGCTATGATTCGGGTAGTTTATAAAACTACATGTTGGTACTTCGGTTGTGTTTGATATTTCATTTATGTCATACAATTTGTGACATTTATTACATGCGGCATATTTGATAATATTCGTTGATATTCCCAATATTTTTTTGGCTACGTACAGGGAGGAAGGAAAAGATGAAAATTTATTTTCATCTACCGTTAAAAGAAAAAACCTTAGAAATTTAAATAAAGAATCTATTGAAACATTAGGAAGCTTATATCTTTGTTGATATTGTAATATCCATAAGATAATCCAGGTATAATTATCATTGTTGATATTAGGAAGTTTTGGTTCACCATCGTCAAAATCTTTTGACGCAAAATTGACTTCTTCCTCATCATCATCTTCAAAATCTTCAGAGTCTCTATATTCTTCATCGCTTTCAAAATCTCCAAAATTACTGTCTTCGTCATCATCTTCAAAATCGCTAGAAACACCATCTTCGTCATCATCTTCAAAACTTTCAGAATCTCTATTTTCGTCGTCATAGTCTTCAAAATCTCTATCTTGATCATCATTCATATCTCTTCCATTATCCGGTAATAAATTTTCAAGAACGTGATCAGATATTTTCCCTTTCTTTGTGAATTTATGTTTTGCCGATTCATGTATAGGTATCATCTCGAGTAAAGGTTCGCATTCCATTGCATTATTATCGTCAGTATATTGTCCAACATCAGAAGGCCCAGCCTCTTGATAATCATCACCAAAATTATTAGATGGATTAGCATTAGAAGGCTCAGCTTCTTGATAATTGTTACTAAAATTATTATTCGCATAAGATATATTATATTTTAACCCATGTTTAGTTTTCGTTCTTGGGTCCACTAACTTGCCATTACATTCTTTACAAAAGCAGTATACTTTAGTTCTTATTCTTGTTCTATTAGATTTGGCAACAGCTCGAGGGTTAGACATTTTTTTATCTAGAAAATTTTTTGAAAATTTTTTTTTATATAGGAAATTTTTTTGAAAAATTTTTTTATCTAGGAAATTTTTTGAGATCCTGAATTAATATTAAAGGTTAATTTCTGATTCACAAAAAGCCGCTAGATACTTATTAAAGTGAAACAATCAGCCACATTTTTTTAATTTGTATTAATTATAATATTACAAATATTTACTCAAAATCTTTCGGGATTTTAACCAATTTATATATATATGATTGGAAAATACCACCTGACAGGCACTTTTGCGCCTCTCCCACCCCCTAAAATATAGCATAATGAATGTTATTAGCCATTTTTAGCAATAATACATGCTTTATTCATCGAATTATAAATTCCGAGATTAGCCAGAAAGATTATTTTCGCAAAAATGGGCAAACCATCGTTGAATTCTCGCAAATCCTCGCGAAATCGCAAAAAAAAATAGAAGAGAGCGAATGCTAAAGGAATTAAAGGGGTAGGATAAGGAAGTTGCCGATTTGCAAGTCCAGTTGCTGGACTTTAAAAAAGTTGTGTACGATTCGGGAGAGAAATTACTTAATAAGTTGGAGAAAAGTTCCCGTGAAAACAATAATTTGGTGGAGTGGTTAAAAATATACGACGAAAAAATAAAAGACTATGAAAAAGAAATTTATGATTTAAATTTACGATTATATTTTTCGCAACAACATCAACAAACGCAGCCGCAACAACAATCGCAACAACAATCGCAACAACAATCGCAACAACAATCGCAATCACCTACATTTAGCAGCTTATCAGAATACTTCAAATTTCACAAGTCATGATTAATCAATTATATTTCATTTTTTCATTTTTTAATTTGAAAATTCCTTTATATTTTGTAAATATGATGTTTTTTTTTGGCTATTAAACCAGCTTCTTTTTCATAATATAAGATAAGATAATATTAATACCTTTAAAATCGATTTAAAATGTCATAAATTTTGTATAAATCTAATAGTAATTAATCATCATACTGCATGTAACAAGTATCTCAACGAACGATTTGTCCATCAGCGCCGAATGATCGTGATAAACTTGCATCTATCATTTTAGTAGTAATACATATGAACTATAATTTAAACAAAAAATCAGTCTAGTATGGGGATCATCCTCCCTATCGACATGGGGAACATCTCCCTGTAGATGTTATTCATGTACGCAGGCAGAATGGAACTCAGAACTTTATTACATCAACGATGTTATTAGTGGTTAAATTTATGCGCTGTTTTTTTAATCAAGTTTCATAAAGAATGAAAAAAAAAATTTTGGCGATTTTGTATGTTATCTAGTTGAAAGATTTTATATTATTTTTTATTAAAAATTAATTGATTGAGTTATTTTTAATCAAAATATCAAAATCACGTATAAAAGTATAAAAAGTTATTCTTTTATTGCCCAATAAGTACTAATTTTCTGCCTTGGGCGCAGTTTGTTACTACACGTGACTGGATGACGCATAAGTGTCACGCGCCAGATGCATAAATCCTACAAAATCGGAGGTGCCGATCATGATATATTTGTGTATGTTTACCACGCTTTCTTCGACGATATTTATATCGCTTTTTTTCGTTCACATCACAGTTCGAAATATTTCCTCTCTCTTTTCGTTCACATCACAGTTCGAAAATATTTCCTCTCTCTTTTCGTTCACATCACAGTTTCGAAAATATTTTCTATCGCTTTTTGCGTTCACATCACGGTTTCAAAAATATTTCCTATTGCTTTTTCGTCACGTATCGCTATTTCGTCGCGTCACAGATTTCCTACCGGAAAAACAAACTTCCGTAAGTAATTAATTTAATTAAGTTTAATGATATTAATTGATTATTAATATATTTAATTGATGGATAGCGATGTAGTATAAATTTATTGATATGTGATAACGAAGTTAATAATTTATTTTATGTTTATTTTGATTAGGCAATTACGCGTTAAATGATAGGATGATTCAAAATATGTATATAAAGTGCCTTTTTATCTCTTGTCCGATCTTTAATAATAAATACCATAATGAAAAGATTTAAATTTTTACAAATTTCTCGGGATGCATAGGAACCTCAATACTAGATCTCAACAAAAAGAATCAGATTCCCGTTCTCACTCACATCGTTCTCATCAACGATCCCATTCACGTTGTTCCCATCGTCGTTCTCACTCACGTCGTTCTCATCAACGATCCCATTCACGTCGTTCCCATCGTCGTTCTCACTCACGTCGTTCTCATCAACGATCCCACTCACGTCGTTCTCACTCACGTCGTTCACATCGTCGTTCTCATTCACGTCGTTCCCATTATCGTTCCCAACCTCGTAGTCGTAGTTATTCCCAATCTCGTAGTCGTAGTCGTTCCCAATCTCGTAGTCACCGATTACGACAACAACATATCTCTCCATCCCATTCTAGTTCCCCTATCCGTTCACGTCGACATCATCGATCACATAAATCACAATCTAGATCCCACAGTTCTAACCATCATCGATCCTATTATGAAGTATCTGATTCTAATGATCAATTTACCACTCTCTCATCCAAAGATTCATCACCACAAAATAGAGGGAGATCATTAACAAAAAGTAATATTATTTAAATTAGTCTTAATTACATTTCAAAACATATACCGATTTAACATAATTATTATAGGAACACTTACAAATCAATCTTCGATATTGCAAAATCAACCTTCCTCTTCAATTACTCTGGCTCTAAATAGCGGTATTATTTCCCTCACGCTCCTATTCTGACTTACATGTAAAAAAAAAATTTTCAAAATGAATTATATTAAATACTGACTTATAATAGGTGGCGTTGAAAACCAAGAAATTCAAGAATTAAGAAATGTAATCTTAAATCTCACACAACGCTTA
The DNA here is from genome assembly GCF_026210795.1 of Rhizophagus irregularis. NCBI lineage: Eukaryota > Fungi > Glomeromycota > Glomeromycetes > Glomerales > Glomeraceae > Rhizophagus > Rhizophagus irregularis. The sequence continues at coordinate 2,439,910 of NC_089452.1, forward strand.
AATAACCTAACCGAAAAAAATGCTAGTCATGAAGAACCTTTAGTTAATCGTCCCAATAGAAGCTTATCGCCTATTCTTATTAGAGAACAGAAACGTGAGCTGCCACTCATGTCAAGTAATTATAAGAAGACACTTCACGTAAATATACATTTTTATTAAAATTTATCTTTATTAAATTAAATATTTGATCATTTAATGACTGTTTTATTAAATAGGATGAAGTAGTCCATATTCTCAATAATCTTAATCAGTCGCTTCAATTCGACCTATCAAAGACGTACAGTGAACAAAAAAAAACAATAGAAAGAAAACTTTTGCCAGCAGTAAAATCGGCCATGAATCCTTCTATTGTAGCATATGATATAGAGATAGTAAGAATCATAAAACAATTGCATAAATCTCGCCGAGAGATTTGGAAACTGCAAAAAGAGGGTAAAATGCCGGAACATACCAAAAGACAACACATGATATCCAGAAGGGATCAGGTATAAAATTCATTATTTAATAATAAAAACATATACAATTAATTAATTTTTTAATTTACTCTTCAATAGAAGATGTCCCGGCGCAGAAGAGGATTGCAGCACATGATATCGACACGAGACAAACTTTTGACTGAATGCCAACCTCGTAACTTAAAATGGGAAGAATTTATCAAAGATTGTATAAAGGCGACTAATACTTCAGACATACACTCGGACGAATGGTCCACAGAAGACGAGGAATTAGCAAACAAAGAACGCAGTAAAAATACAAGATCAGGTCGATTAATTAACAATAATTCAGTAATAAAGATTTACGACAAGAAGTGGCGGTCGTCGGGAGTATGCGAAGTCGTGATGTTATTAATGAATATAACATTTATGCTTAATAAATTATAAATTTTTATTAGATTCAAAAAATTCTACATCGATCGGAAGAAATTGGTATTAGCATCGGATCTGGTTTAAGTCGTCCACGTTACCGCTCAGATGAAAATTTTGACAAAAAAAGCAAACCAAAGGAGAACATTCCCAGTTGGTGGATTTCGTCAAGCTGGGTTGCACAAGAATCCGACGAAGATGGTGATGAAGAGGATAATAGTGACGACGATAACAATGACGATAACAATGACGACAATAACGACAAAGATAAAAACAATGCTAGTAACGATAAAAACGACAATAACGTTAACGATGATAATAACGATAAGAATGATGACGATAAGAAAACCGATAATAATGATTATATTTTTATCGATGACAGCGATGAAAAGGATGATCCATTTCGACTAGTGGTTCCAAAAGAAATTATTAGGAGATCAACTACTAAAAAACGTTCTCTTTTAAAAAGTGAAAGAAAATAGTAAGATGATTATAGCACATAGTAATAATAAATATAGCAAGAATATAATAATAAATATATCATAAACTGCAAAATAAAAAAACGTATATTACAATGTGTTCATATAAAATAAAATCGGTCAATAATAGAAAAAAACGGGTAATAATGAATTACGAAAAAATCAAAAATAGAAAGATTCTGGCTTACTCGAAATAAAAACAGGCATAGATTATTTTAAGTATTGCTCTTACTGATCTATGAATCGGCATTTCTATTTAAAACTATTTGTGATCGAAATAAAAACAGGCATATGTTATTTTAAGTATTGTTCTTACTGATCTATATATCGGCATTTCTATTTGTGAGAATGGCATGATTATCGCAGTCCGATTTTGGATGATTACTGCATGAATCTGCATGGTAGTATAAGTCTGTTGTGCCAATTTATAAATCGGCACTTATTTTTTGAAAAATTATTATACGAATCGGTACAATAGGCAGTCCGATTTGGGAGATTATTGAAGAATCGGCAGGTAATATAAAATGTTTGTTGTTCTGATTTAAAAATCGGCACTTCTATATGTTATGAATCAGCATGTTTATTTTCATGCCGGCAGTCTGATTGTGATGATATTTTGTAAATTTATTTACAAGTCGGCAGTCCGATTATTGTTTGAATCGGCATGATGGTTTAAAATGCGGCATTCCTATTTTTTGTCATTAAAAAGAGGAATTTCTATTTTTAGCAATTCGCGCCATAAAATCGGCTGAATAAAGCCACGAATCGGACAAATACAGCCAAAAATCGGCAGTCCGATATTTGACTGATTTTTACTTATTTGACGTGTGAATCCTATTTCAAGAAATTCGGCAACTTGCTATCCCTTCATCTCTATTCACGGAAAGGTGCCAAAATGCAACAAGCCCGCATCGTTTATGATCATGCCGATGCCATCGCCCGTTTTACGACCCAATGGGCTGTTTATTGTTTCTCCACTTCACACGTCAAATAAGTAAAAATCAGTCAAATATCGGACTGCCGATTTTTGGCTGTATTTGTCCGATTCGTGGCTTTATTCAGCCGATTTTATGGCGCGAATTGCTAAAAATAGAAATTCCTCTTTTTAATGACAAAAAATAGGAATGCCGCATTTTAAACCATCATGCCGATTCAAACAATAATCGGACTGCCGACTTGTAAATAAATTTACAAAATATCATCACAATCAGACTGCCGGCATGAAAATAAACATGCTGATTCATAACATATAGAAGTGCCGATTTTTAAATCAGAACAACAAACATTTTATATTACCTGCCGATTCTTCAATAATCTCCCAAATCGGACTGCCTATTGTACCGATTCGTATAATAATTTTTCAAAAAATAAGTGCCGATTTATAAATTGGCACAACAGACTTATACTACCATGCAGATTCATGCAGTAATCATCCAAAATCGGACTGCGATAATCATGCCATTCTCACAAATAGAAATGCCGATATATAGATCAGTAAGAACAATACTTAAAATAACATATGCCTGTTTTTATTTCGATCACAAATAGTTTTAAATAGAAATGCCGATTCATAGATCAGTAAGAGCAATACTTAAAATAATCTATGCCTGTTTTTATTTCGAGTAAGCCAGAATCTTTCTATTTTTGATTTTTTCGTAATTCATCATTACCCGTTTTTTTCTATTATTGACCGATTTTATTTTATATGAACACATTGTAATATACGTTTTTTTATTTTGCAGTTTATGATATATTTATTATTATATTCTTGCTATATTTATTATTACTATGTGCTATAATCATCTTACTATTTTCTTTCACTTTTTTAAAAGAGAACGTTTTTTAGTAGTTGATCTCCTAATAATTTCTTTTGGAACCACTAGTCGAAATGGATCATCCTTTTCATCGCTGTCATCGATAAAAATATAATCATTATTATCGGTTTTCTTATCGTCATCATTCTTATCGTTATTATCATCGTTAACGTTATTGTCGTTTTTATCGTTACTAGCATTGTTTTTATCTTTGTCGTTATTGTCGTCATTGTTATCGTCATTGTTATCGTCGTCACTATTATCCTCTTCATCACCATCTTCGTCGGATTCTTGTGCAACCCAGCTTGACGAAATCCACCAACTGGGAATGTTCTCCTTTGGTTTGCTTTTTTTGTCAAAATTTTCATCTGAGCGGTAACGTGGACGACTTAAACCAGATCCGATGCTAATACCAATTTCTTCCGATCGATGTAGAATTTTTTGAATCTAATAAAAATTTATAATTTATTAAGCATAAATGTTATATTCATTAATAACATCACGACTTCGCATACTCCCGACGACCGCCACTTCTTGTCGTAAATCTTTATTACTGAATTATTGTTAATTAATCGACCTGATCTTGTATTTTTACTGCGTTCTTTGTTTGCTAATTCCTCGTCTTCTGTGGACCATTCGTCCGAGTGTATGTCTGAAGTATTAGTCGCCTTTATACAATCTTTGATAAATTCTTCCCATTTTAAGTTACGAGGTTGGCATTCAGTCAAAAGTTTGTCTCGTGTCGATATCATGTGCTGCAATCCTCTTCTGCGCCGGGACATCTTCTATTGAAGAGTAAATTAAAAAATTAATTAATTGTATATGTTTTTATTATTAAATAATGAATTTTATACCTGATCCCTTCTGGATATCATGTGTTGTCTTTTGGTATGTTCCGGCATTTTACCCTCTTTTTGCAGTTTCCAAATCTCTCGGCGAGATTTATGCAATTGTTTTATGATTCTTACTATCTCTATATCATATGCTACAATAGAAGGATTCATGGCCGATTTTACTGCTGGCAAAAGTTTTCTTTCTATTGTTTTTTTTTGTTCACTGTACGTCTTTGATAGGTCGAATTGAAGCGACTGATTAAGATTATTGAGAATATGGACTACTTCATCCTATTTAATAAAACAGTCATTAAATGATCAAATATTTAATTTAATAAAGATAAATTTTAATAAAAATGTATATTTACGTGAAGTGTCTTCTTATAATTACTTGACATGAGTGGTGTAAACGGTCAAATATCAAGCATGAAAAGATGATAAAATTCAACTACCAAACGTAATTGCCAAATGTTAAGAACGAACAAATTAATTATGGATTGGTGTAGATGGATAAATAATTAGCCGAAAAGGATAAACATTTAGGAGGAGTAATGGGAATCCCATAATTTTTATGAACTCAATATTTTAGTAATATATAAACTAAGCGATATCTATAATGTTGATAAACATTTAGGAAGAGTAATGATCTACATAATGTAATATTTATCAAATGATTGACAAAGAACCAATAGGAAAAATAGAGTCGATCATTTGCGGCTTAGCGATCTTTAACGATAAGAACGATAAGAAAGAATAATTATAAGCCACAGAAGATAAATTATAAGCAAAACACATAAAGTGGATTAAAAGAACATATAAAATAATGTCGGAAAGATTAAAGAACACGAAATAATATAAAAGATAATATGAAGAGATAGTATAAAGATGGAATATAAAAGATAACATTAAAAAAGAACATATATAAAAAGATAACACAGCCACAAAAGATGGATTATATCTTTACGACATAATATTTGAAAGATTATTTTAAAGAAAAGATAGCACAGCCATAAAAGATGGGTTATAAATTATTTCTTTACGATGTAATATTCGAATAATAGAAAAGATAATATATAAAATAATATATAAGATAGCATATTAAAAGATAGCGTATTTAGAATATAAATAGTATATTAAAAAGATAGTTCAAAGATAATATGTAAAAGAACATAAAAGAAGTATATTAGAAAGATAGTTCAACGATAATATGTAAAGAATATAAAAGATAGTATATAGATAGAATAGAAAGTAGCATAAAAATTGTATATATAGAAAGCGGAATTCAAAGTAATTCCACAGTTCTCATCCACAGAACTCAATAAAAATATAAGTTTCATTTAATTATTCGTTAGTAAAGTTTAATATTAATTAAAGGTAATAGGTTCGCCCTAAACTTTAATTAATGTTCGCTTAATTAATTTTAATTGAATAAAATGAAAATTTTAAGAAGAATTAAATATACATTGTGAAAAGTAATGATTCGTAGCGAGAGCTATCGAAGTTTGAAATTAAAGGTAAAGTGGATATAATTTGGGGAAAATTTAGAGAAGTTAATTTTATTTTATATCGTTTGATGTTTTATATTACTAATGCTATTTACGTCGTGAACCAAGAATGTTGTCGTTATATATTGTTGTATGTTGTTCGTTGATTATGTTATTGTTAGTTATGTTGTTGATAATTTGTTCGTTTGTTCAATTGTTCGTTCGTTCGTTCATTCGTTCGTTCAACCATGGGAATGCCCGTTCGACGTGGCAACTCTGTAAATTGATGACAGAGGGAATAGGGGGATCTCATATGGTGCATGCTCCGAGAAAGGAAATGATCATCATCACATGATTATTATTACAATAATGAATATGAAAATTTAATTTCGTTAGTAAGTCACTGATAGGTATTATTAATCAATATTTTATTTTAGAATTTATTTTTAGATTTCAGGTTTTAACGAGTTCAAAAGGAACCAATAAATCAACAAGGATTTAATCGAGTTAAAAACTTGGAAAGGTGAAAGATTGAAGTTTGAAGTTGTGCAAGTAATCACTTAATCGATAGAAAGCACAAGAATATTTCTTTCGGGAATAAAGTACCTGAGAAATTTCATAAGGAGATGTGGAAGTGAAAGATGAATTTTGGAATAAAGATTAATAATGGGAGAACACCAATGCATTATCTGGGGTTCATCTGTGTGGTATGGGTTACCTCTGAGCTTGAATTTTGGATAAATGCTCGAGATTGGAAAATTTTTATTCTTCGACATTAAAGATTATAACGTATGGGTTACGTCAAATCTGGATACCCAGCTCAATAATGCGCAAATTGCTTTGGGGACGGGGAATGAAAATTGTAAAGACACCTACTATCAAGAAACATTGAATGGATAAAATAGGACAAACCTGTAAACTATCATGCTTTTACCCAATGGGAAAGAGATAGAGATAAGCCCAGTATAGGTCCACTAATTTGAGGAAAGATAAGTTGGTTTAGATGAGTTTTATGGATAGCTGATGACTTTTGAAACCGGATTTTGGAAGGTTAGATTCACCCGTTAAGAGACAAGTCGGCCAACGAAGGAGGAAAAATGGATACGTTGTATTGTTACAGGTCCTAGGCTACATTTCAGATGAAGGTTCCTGGTGTAGTGTCCTAGTTCACGCTCTCATTACAATATTCCGTTAAAAGAAGATAAAATAGAAGGATATTTACACATTAACGAGCCGTATAATGAACATTACGTGCAGTATTTAATAATAGAGTAAAATCCGAAAAGAAGGACATTTATTAAAAAGAAGAACATTTATTTGAAAAAGAACATTTATTTGAAAAGAAGGACATTTATCTGAAAAGAACGACATTTTGTGCGTTATAGATTAATTTATATAATATAGAATATATAGAGCAAGAAGGATTTATGTGGATGATAAGAAAGATGTGATATGTGAAATTATGGATATCGGTGACAAAAGATAAACTTTGTGGCGCAGTAAAAACCTCCGCAGTCTGAGGAGATCGTGGACTTAGAATAATTTTTGAAATTTTGAGGCGCAGCAAAAAATTAATAATAGAATATGGAGTAGTAAATATATAAAATTGAAAGATGGAACTCAAAGATTGAAAGAAGTAATCTATTTAAAGATAAAAGAATGTTTAAAAGATTGAAAATAGAAACGATAAGAGTGAAATATATATATAAAAGGAGGTGAAATTTTAGTTAAGATTCTGGATGAACGATTACAACGATGGAATGGTACGAAACTTGGAGGGTTGATTACGAAAATCACAAATTAAGACATGATGAAAATATCGGAAATATAGATATAGATGAATTAAGGGGAGAAAATATAACATGTGAGATATGTTATCCGACAAGAGATACACCAGAAGTTTTCAAGAAATTTTGGAAAATATTGCAAAAATTTGAATATACGATAAAAGATTATAATGCAGAAACTATAAGAGCGTTACTAAATTTATTAAGTATAGATAGTGAAGAAAGAAATAATTATACAAAAGGAAGGACTAGAGATGCATTAGATGTAATAGTCGAATCGATAAGATACTTGAAACAACCAGTATTAAGAGAGAAAGGATTAAAAATAATAATAATAGTGATCGTGAGGGATTGTATAGAAAATGATAAAGAAGATGAAACAATGGACAGATTAATAGGGAATGAAGAATTAATAAGATATGGTTATATTTTGGAAGATTGGGATGTGAATATAAGATTTAGGGAATTTTATGAATGGCATAAAGTGGCTATATCAGAGTTTATAGAATGGAAAGATAGCGTTATTAGAAAATACAAAGATATATTGTATGAGGAAGCGGAATTAAAAGAAGATGAGTCAACGGAAAAAATAGAAGCGTTCAAACAAAAGATTAGATCAATGTTGAATACAATGTACGTAAAAGGTCGTGGTGGAGGAATCTCGAAAGTAGTAATTGAAAGAGTTTATGATAAGATTAGGGGGTTTGAGCAATTAAATATAGATGAAACAGATAGTGATGACACACCAAGAAGTTATACTATAACAGAAACAGACGATGGGGAGGAAGAAAATTTACCAATTAGTAAAAATGAAGAAATGCCAGATGAGGAATCTGACGAATCTATTGAATCTAATAATGTTGAAGAAACAGAAACAACAAAGGTATTCGAAGAAATAATTAGAATGGATTTGAAAAGAATGGGATATGATGTAGAAATAACGGAAATTGAAAGAATAAGAAAATTTGGAGTAACCGCAAAGATAATAACAACATATGAATTTATGAAGAAATATTTAACAATATGGAATCTTGAAGATGGAAAATTAGATGAACAAATATTACAATGGAGAGTTGAAAACACAAAAGAATGCGGAAGATGTGAAATTGAAAGATTAAAGAGAGAATTTGAAATTGGAAAAGAAACCTGCATAGAATGTGAAAAAGATATTGAAAAAGAAAATCCAACAGATGATGAAGATGAAATGGAAGAGGATATAAAAGGACCCGAAATTGGCTCAAGTAAAAAACCAAAAAGTAAAGAGAAAAATAAAAAATCAAAGGAAGTACCTATAATACCAATAACACCAGTACCACCAATAAAACCAAAGATAACAATGGCAGCATCAAGAGATGAACTCAGAGCAGATCTAAGAGCATTAATGAATACTATGTATAATCATGATATTGGGGCAGATTGGAACAATTTAGCAGTACCACCGATAACATTGACAGGATTACAAGGAGAAGTTCAAGCGAATACCAATGCGATAGGAAATTTAAACGCAAATAGAGGAGCTATTGTAGAAATACCAGCATTTTATGGTACCAGTGGAGAAGATCCAGAAGAATGGGCAGATAAATTTGAGGAGACATTTACAGCAAATGGTTTAGGGAATGATGATGCACAGAGATTTAGATTAGCAAAAGCGAAATTAATGGGAGGAGCAGCAGATTGGTTAAAGACTGAAGGAGTAAATATCGTCGATTGGAATGTTAATGGAGATCATAATTTAAGATTAAGAGTAAGAATAATTGGAAAGTATGCAAGTGATGAAATTAAAGATAGATGGCTAGAACAATTAGAAAAGATTAGACAGGGAGACGAGAATGTAACTCAATACCTTACGAGATTTAAGTATATGTTAAAGAGAGCGGGAGGTGATGCAGCAGTAGCAGCAAATCAGCAAAAGAGAATTTTTATTAGAGGATTAAAACCGGACTTTACTAAAGATGTAGTAATGGGAAATCCAGCAGATCTAAACGCAACATTTCAGATAGCAAAAAACGTAGAAAGAGGTTTAGAAGCATTAACAGATAAAGTACAACCAAAAGGAATTAATGATGAACAAAGAAGACAAGAACCTATTGTTCAAGGGAATGTAAGGAATAATAAAGGGGTAGGTGTAGATGAATTAGCAGACAGTTTTGCGAAGTTACAAATTAAGATGTTAGAAGATGAGAATGAAAGATTAAGAAATTTAGCGAGTCAGAGCTATAGGCGATTGCCACAAAGAAATCAACCAATGCAAAGAAATCAACCAATTCAAAGAAATCAGTCATTCCAAAAAAGAGTACCGACATGCTATACATGTGGTAGAGCTGGTCATTATTCAGGAGAGTGTCCAGAGAAAAGAAGGAATGTAGGAGTGAATATGATGGACGAGTATTATGATCAAGAAGAATATGATTATAATGGATATGAAGATGAGGAACCACAACACGGTGAAATGTATTATACACAAGGTTATTACGATGATTATGAAGATAGGGAATTAAATTATCATAATGAATTATACGCAAAAGATAACGCAGTAAAGACAAGAAGACAAACAAGAAGGACGAATCCAGTAGTGGGATATAAAAATAATGGTGAAGAAGGAAATTTACAAGAAGAATTAAGAGAAGCGGGAAATAGAATGGATGATAGAGAAATACCAAGTGGAACAACAACACCAAGATATACGCCCGAAAGGATAGAACAAAATAATGTATACAAAGATAGTCAAAATTGGGATAATCCAATAGGACCAGAAGATTATAATTATGGTCGGCGACCCATGACAAAAGATGGAAGATTTTATAAACCAATGTTCACAAAAGAAGGCAAAGCATTTTACCCTGGAATGCGGCAAGATGAATTTGGAAATTGGGTTAGAACAAAGCCATCAGGGACAGGAAAGCCCAGAGAATATGGACTGAGATTAACTGATGGAATACCACCTTACGATATTGTGGAAGACGTGAAAAATTGTAGAGCGAATATAACAATTGGACAAATGATAAATGAGAATACTAAGTATCATAAACAATTGAGAGAAGGAACATATAGACCAAGAAGCATAAATGAGAAAAATTGACTACACTCGGTGGGAACTATGAAAAATGAAGAGAAAAGAACTACAGCAATGAGAACAGAATTAGAAGTTGAAGATCAATTAGTGAATGTAATAATAGATACTGGAGCAGCAGTAAGTGTGATAACAGACAAATTAAGGAGGAGATTGAATATACCTATATTTGGAAAAAGTAAATTTAGATGTACAATAGCAAATGGGCAAAAGATAGCAGCGTTAGGAAAGGCAAATATAACTTTGAGATACAAAGATGAATTGGAAATACTAAAAGAAGTTGAGGTAATCGATTCAGAAGAAGAGGATCTAATTTTGGGAAATGATATATGGAAGCTGTATAATGCAAAAATAAATTTTGAAGATCATACCTTAAGAATAGAAAAACGAGGAGAAATAATAACGATTCCAGTAGGATATGAAAGGGAAGCAATATATGAAAGTGAAGAGAGCGAGGATGACGAAGAATATGAAAGCAACGATGAAGGAGAGGTATTCAAAATGCACCAGAATTTTAAATAGAAAGTCTTGGCTCTGAAGAGAGAGAGACGGAAAAGATGCTCGAACCAAGTGAAAAATTTATGCAAAAACTAAGTATAGGGGAAGTAGAAGAACCAATTTGGGAAAATATGGTAAAATTACTATTAGAATATCAAGATATTTTGGAATACGATGAGGAAATAGAAGGAAGAACAAAAGCAGCGCAACATGAGATAAAAATAAAAGATGGGGTAGAACCAATAAAGCAAAGAAGATATAAAGAAACAGATGAAAAGGCAAAATTTATAAGCGAAGAAGTAGACAAATTGTTAAGACAGGGAAGGATAAGGAAATCAAAAAGTCCATGGAGTTCACCTGTTACATTAGCAGGAAAGAAAACAGGAAAATATAGATTTTGCATTGATTACAGAAAGTTAAATAAGATAACTATAATGGATAGTTTTCCTTTACCAAGAATGGATGAATTATTAGACAAATACAGAAAAGCAAAATGGTTTTCAAGTATAGATTTAGCGGCAGGATTTAATCAGGTAGAAATGAAAGAAGAAGACAAAGAAAAAACAGCATTTGTATGTTCGAAAGGGTTGTTTGAATATAATGTAATGCCGTTTGGTTTAACGAACGCACCAGCAACATTTCAAAGATTAATGGATGAAATATTAGAAGAATACATAAATGATTTTGTAGTAGTATATATCGATGATATTATGATATATTCAGAAAATTTGAAAGACCATATGGAACATGTGGAAAAAGTATTGAAGAAGTTACAGGAGAATAATTTAATAATAAAATTAAAGAAATGCAGATTTTTGGAAAGAAACATAGAATTTTTAGGACATATAGTAGGAAATGATGGATTAAGGCCAGACGATAAAAAGATAGAAAAGATAAAAGAAATGAAGGCACCAACAACAGTGAAAGAAGTAAGATCATTTTTAGGACTTTGTTCATATTACAGAAAATTTGTGAAGAATTTTTCAAAGATAGCAAGACCAATAAGTGATTTGAGAAAGAAGGGAATACCTTTCATTTGGGGAAGAGAACAACAAGAAGCGTTTGAAAAATTGAAAGAAAAGTTAATACAATATCCAATATTGCGACATCCAGATTGGAAGAAAGAATTTTTATTAATAACAGATGCATCAGGAAAAGGATTAGGTGCAGTATTAAGTCAAAAAGATGAAAAAGGAAAAGAAGTAGTAATAGCATATGCAAGTAGAAGTTTATTACCAGCAGAAGAGAATTATCCAATAACAGAATTGGAATGTTTAGGAATAGTTTGGGGAGTTCAACATTTTCATAAATATTTGATCGATAGAAAATTTAAAGTAATAACAGATCACAGTGCATTAAAAGGATTAATGAATGCAAAGATACCGAAAGGAAAAAGAGCAAGATGGGTAATGGAATTACAGCAATATAATTTTGAAGTAATACATAGATCAGGAAAAGAAAATACGAACGCTGACGCATTAAGTAGGTTATTAAAGATAGTAGAGGATCAACCAGAAATAGTAATAATCGACGGAGTAGACGGATTAGGAAAGACAAGTATAGTACAAAATTTAATTGAAGAATGGGAAAAGCAAGGATTAAAAGTAAGATTCAACACTTATAAGAGAAGAAGAAAAGATAAAGATGAATTTTATGAATCAAAGATGGAGACAGAATGGAAATTCAGAAAAGAAGTAGTGGAACAAATAAACAGAAGAATGCTAGAATATGACGAAGATACAGATATAATAATTTTAGACAAATCACCATATTGTGAATATTATTATCAAAAGACGAAAAGTTTTGACAGAGGATTAATTACTCCACATGGAAATCATGAGATGGAAAAAGAAATATTCAGACTGAAAGAAACAATAGACAAATCAATAGTGATATTTTTAGAAAAGGATAGTGATGTATGTTGGAAAAATTACATTGGAAGAGAAACAAAGAAAACGGAAAAATCGTCATATCCAACATTAAAGAAGGATGAATATTTGGACATGGTTAGAATGTTTGGAGAAAGTCAGGGCGTGTACAAAGATACTAAAAGATACAGTCGAGTAAAAGTTAAAAATGACAATAGTAGTTGGAGAAAAGTATTTAAAGAGGTGGAGAAATGGAGAAGAGCACAGAACTAAAAATACAGAACACATAACGAAAATAACAAATTTAGAAGCGAAATCAATTAAAGAGGTATTATGGAAGAAAATAATTACAAGAGAATAATTGACAATATCGAAAAGGAGAATAAATATGAATTGAAAGAAGGAATTCTATATAGAGTGAAAGGACAAAACAAATTTAGAGTAATCAGGGATTATGAATACGAAGGATTGATGTACATGATGCATGATAACGAATTATCAGGACATTTTGGAGTAGAAGCGACATTAGATAGAATAAAAGAAAATTATTGGTGGAAAAATATGAAAGAAGATGTAGAAGAATATGTAAAAACGTGTTGGAATTGTCAAATGAGAGGAAAACCAAGAGGAAAGAACGAATTAATGCCGATAAAGATAAATGAACCGTTCGAGATGATTGGAATAGATATAGTTGGACCGTTAAAAGAGACAGAAAAGGGAAATAAGTATATTGTAGTAGCAATGGATTATTTTACAAAATGGCCCGAGGCCGCACCACTAAAAGAAGCTACAGCGAAAGAGGTAGTAGAATTTGTTTGGAGGGACATAATTTGTAGACATGGGTGTCCAAAGAAAATAATTAGTGATAGAGGGACTCACTTTAACAATAGAATGATGGAAGAATTAGTAGAAAGATGTGGGATAAATCATAGATTAAGTACACCATATAGGCCACAAACAAATGGTTTGGTCGAAAGATTCAATAAAACTTTATGCGAAGGATTAGCCAAATTAGGAGAAGAAAACTGGGATAAACATATACCATCCGTATTATTTGCATACAGAACAAAGAAGCAATCGTCAACAAGAATTAAACCTTTTTATGCAACGTACGGAAGGAGAGCGAAATTACCATTAGATAAAGACGAAAATAAAATAACATTAGCTGATAGAGTAAAAATATTAATTGAGGAGCTACCGGTAATAAGAAGGAAAATAAAAGAAAACGTGGAAGAAGCTCAAGAAAAACAAAAACAACAACATGACAAAAGAGGAATTAGGAAACCTAAATTTGAAATAGGAGAAAAAGTATTATTATACGAAGCGTGGAGAGAAAAACAATGGTCTGGAAAATTACAGAACAAATGGAAAGGACCATATTTAATTCACGAAGAATTTGGAAACGGAGCATATAAACTCAAAGAATTGGACGGAAGAATACTAAAAACACCACAAAATGGAGAATGGTTAAAGAAATTTTATAATCGAGAGAGATTTACACCAAAAATAGTAATTAAAGGAAAAGAGGTATTCGATAAGACCCGAGTTCGATTCGATTAAAACCATTATGGATAAGACACGAGTTCGATTCTATTAAAATTATTTGTGAGGTCACAAATAGTGAAGAGGGGGATAATGTAAACGGTCAAATATCAAGCATGAAAAGATGATAAAATTCAACTACCAAACGTAATTGCCAAATGTTAAGAACGAACAAATTAATTATGGATTGGTGTAGATGGATAAATAATTAGCCGAAAAGGATAAACATTTAGGAGGAGTAATGGGAATCCCATAATTTTTATGAACTCAATATTTTAGTAATATATAAACTAAGCGATATCTATAATGTTGATAAACATTTAGGAAGAGTAATGATCTACATAATGTAATATTTATCAAATGATTGACAAAGAACCAATAGGAAAAATAGAGTCGATCATTTGCGGCTTAGCGATCTTTAACGATAAGAACGATAAGAAAGAATAATTATAAGCCACAGAAGATAAATTATAAGCAAAACACATAAAGTGGATTAAAAGAACATATAAAATAATGTCGGAAAGATTAAAGAACACGAAATAATATAAAAGATAATATGAAGAGATAGTATAAAGATGGAATATAAAAGATAACATTAAAAAAGAACATATATAAAAAGATAACACAGCCACAAAAGATGGATTATATCTTTACGACATAATATTTGAAAGATTATTTTAAAGAAAAGATAGCACAGCCATAAAAGATGGGTTATAAATTATTTCTTTACGATGTAATATTCGAATAATAGAAAAGATAATATATAAAATAATATATAAGATAGCATATTAAAAGATAGCGTATTTAGAATATAAATAGTATATTAAAAAGATAGTTCAAAGATAATATGTAAAAGAACATAAAAGAAGTATATTAGAAAGATAGTTCAACGATAATATGTAAAGAATATAAAAGATAGTATATAGATAGAATAGAAAGTAGCATAAAAATTGTATATATAGAAAGCGGAATTCAAAGTAATTCCACAGTTCTCATCCACAGAACTCAATAAAAATATAAGTTTCATTTAATTATTCGTTAGTAAAGTTTAATATTAATTAAAGGTAATAGGTTCGCCCTAAACTTTAATTAATGTTCGCTTAATTAATTTTAATTGAATAAAATGAAAATTTTAAGAAGAATTAAATATACATTGTGAAAAGTAATGATTCGTAGCGAGAGCTATCGAAGTTTGAAATTAAAGGTAAAGTGGATATAATTTGGGGAAAATTTAGAGAAGTTAATTTTATTTTATATCGTTTGATGTTTTATATTACTAATGCTATTTACGTCGTGAACCAAGAATGTTGTCGTTATATATTGTTGTATGTTGTTCGTTGATTATGTTATTGTTAGTTATGTTGTTGATAATTTGTTCGTTTGTTCAATTGTTCGTTCGTTCGTTCATTCGTTCGTTCAACCATGGGAATGCCCGTTCGACGTGGCAACTCTGTAAATTGATGACAGAGGGAATAGGGGGATCTCAGTGGCAGCTCACGTTTCTGTTCTCTAATAAGAATAGGCGATAAGCTTCTATTGGGACGATTAACTAAAGGTTCTTCATGACTAGCATTTTTTTCGGTTAGGTTATTTAAGCGTTGTGTGAGATTTAAGATTACATTTCTTAATTCTTGAATTTCTTGGTTTTCAACGCCACCTATTATAAGTCAGTATTTAATATAATTCATTTTGAAAATTTTTTTTTTACATGTAAGTCAGAATAGGAGCGTGAGGGAAATAATACCGCTATTTAGAGCCAGAGTAATTGAAGAGGAAGGTTGATTTTGCAATATCGAAGATTGATTTGTAAGTGTTCCTATAATAATTATGTTAAATCGGTATATGTTTTGAAATGTAATTAAGACTAATTTAAATAATATTACTTTTTGTTAATGATCTCCCTCTATTTTGTGGTGATGAATCTTTGGATGAGAGAGTGGTAAATTGATCATTAGAATCAGATACTTCATAATAGGATCGATGATGGTTAGAACTGTGGGATCTAGATTGTGATTTATGTGATCGATGATGTCGACGTGAACGGATAGGGGAACTAGAATGGGATGGAGAGATATGTTGTTGTCGTAATCGGTGACTACGAGATTGGGAACGACTACGACTACGAGATTGGGAATAACTACGACTACGAGATTGGGAATGACTACGACTACGAGGTTGGGAACGATAATGGGAACGACGTGAATGAGAACGACGATGTGAACGACGTGAGTGAGAACGACGTGAGTGGGATCGTTGATGAGAACGACGTGAGTGAGAACGACGATGGGAACGACGTGAATGGGATCGTTGATGAGAACAACGTGAGTGAGAACGACGATGGGAACAACGTGAATGGGATCGTTGATGAGAACGATGTGAGTGAGAACGGGAATCTGATTCTTTTTGTTGAGATCTAGTATTGAGGTTCCTATGCATCCCGAGAAATTTGTAAAAATTTAAATCTTTTCATTATGGTATTTATTATTAAAGATCGGACAAGAGATAAAAAGGCACTTTATATACATATTTTGAATCATCCTATCATTTAACGCGTAATTGCCTAATCAAAATAAACATAAAATAAATTATTAACTTCGTTATCACATATCAATAAATTTATACTACATCGCTATCCATCAATTAAATATATTAATAATCAATTAATATCATTAAACTTAATTAAATTAATTACTTACGGAAGTTTGTTTTTCCGGTAGGAAATCTGTGACGCGACGAAATAGCGATACGTGACGAAAAAGCAATAGGAAATATTTTTGAAACCGTGATGTGAACGCAAAAAGCGATAGAAAATATTTTCGAAACTGTGATGTGAACGAAAAGAGAGAGGAAATATTTTCGAACTGTGATGTGAACAAAAGAAAAGAGAGGAAATATTTCGAACTGTGATGTGAACGAAAAAAAGCGATATAAATATCGTCGAAGAAAGCGTGGTAAACATACACAAATATATCATGATCGGCACCTCCGATTTTGTAGGATTTATGCATCTGGCGCGTGACACTTATGCGTCATCCAGTCACGTGTAGTAACAAACTGCGCCCAAGGCAGAAAATTAGTACTTATTGGGCAATAAAAGAATAACTTTTTATACTTTTATACGTGATTTTGATATTTTGATTAAAAATAACTCAATCAATTAATTTTTAATAAAAAATAATATAAAATCTTTCAACTAGATAACATACAAAATCGCCAAAATTTTTTTTTTCATTCTTTATGAAACTTGATTAAAAAAACAGCGCATAAATTTAACCACTAATAACATCGTTGATGTAATAAAGTTCTGAGTTCCATTCTGCCTGCGTACATGAATAACATCTACAGGGAGATGTTCCCCATGTCGATAGGGAGGATGATCCCCATACTAGACTGATTTTTTGTTTAAATTATAGTTCATATGTATTACTACTAAAATGATAGATGCAAGTTTATCACGATCATTCGGCGCTGATGGACAAATCGTTCGTTGAGATACTTGTTACATGCAGTATGATGATTAATTACTATTAGATTTATACAAAATTTATGACATTTTAAATCGATTTTAAAGGTATTAATATTATCTTATCTTATATTATGAAAAAGAAGCTGGTTTAATAGCCAAAAAAAACATCATATTTACAAAATATAAAGGAATTTTCAAATTAAAAAATGAAAAAATGAAATATAATTGATTAATCATGACTTGTGAAATTTGAAGTATTCTGATAAGCTGCTAAATGTAGGTGATTGCGATTGTTGTTGCGATTGTTGTTGCGATTGTTGTTGCGATTGTTGTTGCGGCTGCGTTTGTTGATGTTGTTGCGAAAAATATAATCGTAAATTTAAATCATAAATTTCTTTTTCATAGTCTTTTATTTTTTCGTCGTATATTTTTAACCACTCCACCAAATTATTGTTTTCACGGGAACTTTTCTCCAACTTATTAAGTAATTTCTCTCCCGAATCGTACACAACTTTTTTAAAGTCCAGCAACTGGACTTGCAAATCGGCAACTTCCTTATCCTACCCCTTTAATTCCTTTAGCATTCGCTCTCTTCTATTTTTTTTTGCGATTTCGCGAGGATTTGCGAGAATTCAACGATGGTTTGCCCATTTTTGCGAAAATAATCTTTCTGGCTAATCTCGGAATTTATAATTCGATGAATAAAGCATGTATTATTGCTAAAAATGGCTAATAACATTCATTATGCTATATTTTAGGGGGTGGGAGAGGCGCAAAAGTGCCTGTCAGGTGGTATTTTCCAATCATATATATATAAATTGGTTAAAATCCCGAAAGATTTTGAGTAAATATTTGTAATATTATAATTAATACAAATTAAAAAAATGTGGCTGATTGTTTCACTTTAATAAGTATCTAGCGGCTTTTTGTGAATCAGAAATTAACCTTTAATATTAATTCAGGATCTCAAAAAATTTCCTAGATAAAAAAATTTTTCAAAAAAATTTCCTATATAAAAAAAAATTTTCAAAAAATTTTCTAGATAAAAAAATGTCTAACCCTCGAGCTGTTGCCAAATCTAATAGAACAAGAATAAGAACTAAAGTATACTGCTTTTGTAAAGAATGTAATGGCAAGTTAGTGGACCCAAGAACGAAAACTAAACATGGGTTAAAATATAATATATCTTATGCGAATAATAATTTTAGTAACAATTATCAAGAAGCTGAGCCTTCTAATGCTAATCCATCTAATAATTTTGGTGATGATTATCAAGAGGCTGGGCCTTCTGATGTTGGACAATATACTGATGATAATAATGCAATGGAATGCGAACCTTTACTCGAGATGATACCTATACATGAATCGGCAAAACATAAATTCACAAAGAAAGGGAAAATATCTGATCACGTTCTTGAAAATTTATTACCGGATAACGGAAGAGATATGAATGATGATCAAGATAGAGATTTTGAAGACTATGATGACGAAAATAGAGATTCTGAAAGTTTTGAAGATGATGACGAAGATGGTGTTTCTAGCGATTTTGAAGATGATGACGAAGACAGTAATTTTGGAGATTTTGAAAGCGATGAAGAATATAGAGACTCTGAAGATTTTGAAGATGATGATGAGGAAGAAGTCAATTTTGCGTCAAAAGATTTTGACGATGGTGAACCAAAACTTCCTAATATCAACAATGATAATTATACCTGGATTATCTTATGGATATTACAATATCAACAAAGATATAAGCTTCCTAATGTTTCAATAGATTCTTTATTTAAATTTCTAAGGTTTTTTCTTTTAACGGTAGATGAAAATAAATTTTCATCTTTTCCTTCCTCCCTGTACGTAGCCAAAAAAATATTGGGAATATCAACGAATATTATCAAATATGCCGCATGTAATAAATGTCACAAATTGTATGACATAAATGAAATATCAAACACAACCGAAGTACCAACATGTAGTTTTATAAACTACCCGAATCATAGCATAGAAAGATTTCGACAAAAATGTAATAACCCTCTAGTCAAAAAAATAGACAGTAATAAAGATGGTGGAAATAATCCAATTATCCGTCCGATAATGACATTTCCATTAGTTAACATTAGGCGCCAACTAACCCTATTTTTCGGTCGCAAAGATTTTGAGGTGACATGTCGAAAGTGGGCAGAAAGGGAAAACGAAACTGAAGCCTTATTTGACATTTATGATGGGAGGATTTGGATGAGTTTTGAAGATGGCAAAGGAGAACCATTCTTCAAAAAAGAATATGCCGAAACTCATATCGGATTAATGCTAAACATGGATTGGTTTCAACCCTATATAAATTCCCAATATTCTGTCGGTGTAATATATGCCGTTATTTGTAACTTACCCCGAAGCGAACGTTTCAAGCCCTACAATATTCTCACACTAGCAGTTATACCCGGTCCTAAAGAGCCAAAGAAACATGAAATCAACAATTACTTATACCCCATCATAAATCAGCTGAATCGGTTATGGGAAGGGTATCATATAAAAACCTACGAATATAACAACGGTCGTTTTATCCGTGGCGCGATAATAGGTTGTGCTAGTGACGTTCCTGCGACTCGAAAATTATGTGGTTTTATATCAGCTCGAATCGCATGTTATCGATGCTATAAATCAGCAAACTTGGTAAATAATCAACCCAATTTTGGTGGGTTTGAAGACATTGACGACTGGTTTGTTGAGAGAGATATTAATTTAATAAGGGAGAAAGCACGTGAATGGAAGAAATGTGCAACCGAAGAATCGCGTAAGGCTCATGTCTCACAGTATCATGTTCGTTGGTCAGAAGTATACCAATTACCTTATTTTAATTCTGTGCGCTTTTGCGTAGTTGATCCCATGCACTGCCTCTTTCTCGGGGTAGCAAAGTGGATTGTAATGAAGCTCTGGATCGACGAAGGTATATTAAATAATGAAAAGCTCAAAATAATGCAAGAGCGAGCCGACTTGATAAAATTTCCAAGTGACCTCGGTCGCCATCCCGTTAGAATAGCCACTGGCGACGGCTTTTCAAATTTTACGGCGGACATGTGGAAGACGTTTGTTCTAATTTTTGCAATACCTATCACATGGAATCTCTTGGGAGAGATCGATCGAAAAATTCTTGCTTATTTCGTACGTTCCTGTAAAATTTTAACAAATCGGGAACTACAAAAAAGTGATCTAAACGAAGCATTTACAAAACTACTCGAAATGAATAAATTAATTGAAAAAAAATACGGACAAAAAAAAATAAGCCCAAATCTTCATTTATGCCTTCACATATGTGAATGCGCTTTAGATTATGGACCTTTATCCTCATTTTGGTGTTTTAGCTTCGAACGAATGAACGGAATTCTAGGTATGATATATTAATTTCGCCGATTTGAAAATCGTATTGTTTTTTTTAATTTATACAGATTGACCAATTTATTTCTTAAGAACATAGGATCGTATAAAAATAGCAAACGTAACATTGAACCAGAGCTATTAAAAATAATGGTTGAAAGTTCCTTTTTAAACTATTACCTCACAAATTGCGATAGCAATATATTAAACACCACTTTGGACATTATAAAGCCTAGAAAATCTGCAGGAAGCTTGGCTGCACTTGACGATTTTACAAGTGATGAGTATCAAAATTTTCTGAGGCTTTCACTTATCGAAAATGAATCGGCTTATGGAACAGAACGTTTTCCCGGGTTGTTAATGAAACCGCGCCAAGAAACATGTCTCCCAAACCGCGTCTTGGACTTACTGGTTGAGTTTTATAATAGTTTGTATGAAGAACATTTCGTCCCCATTTATTCTATAACGGGTCCAAATAACGATATTGTTGTAATTTCCAAAATTATACAATACGGTAGAATAAGAATTGGGCGGATATATTTGGTTCCATTCAGGCAGCTCGTCATGAGAAATCATCATACATATTAGCTCGTTTTGAGCAGGAAGATGGAACTATAGACACATACCCCGGTCAAGTTCAATTTTATTTTGAACATACTATTTATTTAAAAAATTCATCATCATTAACTCATTCGCTAGCACTAGTTAAATGGTACAGGCCGGCCCAAGATCATAGGACAAGATATTTTTGTCAAGTAGACGATGACATAAAATCATGTAATATAGAATTATGGACAAATGGGTTTTATGATATGAGTCGAGATAGTATTATACTGGTACATCATATATTAGGAAAATTTATAAAATGTGATTTTAATATTGGAACGAGAAAGATAAAAGAATATATGGCCGTGATTCCTTTAAATAAAAAAATTTCGTTTTAAAAAACAAATGAATCTTATATAAAATTGTTTATATGTAAATCGGAATGACGAATTTGAATTATATAACATTTGTATTTGATTAAATTATAACTAATTTTTTTTATTAAAGGATATATCATATTTTTATTATATTATTATTATATTATTGTTACATATATTATATTTATAAAACTACTAAAGGGTTATTATCGTTGTTGTTGTTGTTGTTGTCATCGAATTCGTTGTTATTATTATTGCCACTATTGTTATTATTGTCATCCTCATCATTATTGTCATCATTATTATTATTGTCATCATTATTATTATTGTCATCATTATTATTATTGTCATCATTATTATCGCCACCTTCATTATGACTTTCATTGCTGTCTTCGCTGTCTTCGCTGTCTTCGCTAACTGGCGCCCAGGTGGAAGAAATCCACCAGTCTGGCATTATTTCTGTCGGTCTACTTTTATTATCGATGACATTATCTAAACGATGACGCATACGGATTAGACCAGTTCCAATACTCTCCCCGATTTCATCCGCCCTACTTAGAATTCTCCTAATCTAATTAAAAAAAAAATATTATTTATAAATGTTATATTGATAAAGAAATAACTTTACATACTCTCGTAGATTTCCATTTTTTTTCATGTATTTTGATTACAGAATTCGATTTATCTAAACGTTCTGGTCTTTTCTCTAGATTTTTTTCATTGTTGGCAAGATTTTCATCTTCCGATGACCACTCATCGGAATGAAGTTCCGAGATCACTACAATTTTTTCACAATCTTTCATGTACTCGTCCCAGGTAATTTCTTGAGGTTTGCAGTCATTTAAAACCTTGTCTTTTGTGTTAATCATGTGTTGTAAACCGCGTTTACGTCGCGTCATTTTCTGTTAAAAAGTTAATTAATAGTTAATTAATAATGTTAATTGATTGCATAGACAATTAGAAATAATTGACAAATTTTGCATTTTATTAAATTTCGTACTTGGTCTCGCCGAGAAGTCATATGTTGACGTCTACTGTGCGTATCTAATTTGCCATCCTGGGTTATTTTCCAGATATCTCGGCGAGACTTATGAAGCTGTTTGATTACATTAACAATCTCGGTATCGTATACTTCAATCGATGGATTCATTGCCGCTTTTACCGCTGGTAAAAGTTTTTTGTTTATTGATTTCTTCTGGTCACTAAACGTTTGCGAAACATCAAACGAAATTCTGGAACCTAAATTATTAATGATTTGAACAACTTCATCCTATTTAAAATAATAATGAATATGATTAAAGATTATAAAAGATAAATATTTTATAATAGAGGTGTAACTTACACGAAGTGTTTTTTTAAAGCCTGGAGTCATTGGTGATAGTTTTTTTCCTTTATTTCTGCTTATTACGGGTGATAGACTTCGATTAACACTTGTTGTTATACTCGCGATCGTCTTATCACTGGAATGGCTGGAGTTACTGCCTGTCAAAGCCTCCAGTCGACTAGACAATTGTGATACCGCGCTTTTTAGTTCTTGAATTTCTTGATTTAATAATTTTATAATAGGAAAAACAGTTATGCAAAGAAGCGCGAAGTTGATGAAGCGATGATATGAATGGGTCCTCACCTAAAGATTGCAAAGATTGCTCTTCTTGATGATGTTGCTGTTGTCCACCTATCAGAAGTTAATAAAATATTATAAATTTATTATATTTTTAATTGATTTGATAATAATATATATATATAACCACCTTCCGATAAATCCGGCAAATTTCCTATTATTTTACAAGTAATTAGTACAGGTCATATTAAATATAATTTCAATAAAAATATAAATAATAATACTTTTTGTTAACGATCTCCCCTAGAGGGGAGAGAGGATTGTTGAGAATGAGAATTGGAAGAATGAGAATGATAATGATGTCGACGTCGACGAGAGTGAGAGGAGGGAGAGGAGGAGAGAGAATGATAATGGTGTCGAGAACGAGAATGATGTCGACGTCGACGTCGACGAGAGTGAGGAGGAGGGAGAGGAGGAGGAGAGAATCATAATGGTGTCGAGAACGAGAATGATGTCGACGTCGACGTCGACGAGAGTGAGAGGAGGGAGAGGGGAGAGAGAACGAGAATGATGTCGACGTCGACGTCGATGGGAGTGAGAGGAAGGAGATTGATGATATTGCTGAGAGCGACCCTGAGAAGGAGAACGAGGATGTGATTCGCTACGTGAAATAGGAATAAGCGTCAATTTATTTTTTTTTCATTTTAATAATGTAAAGAAACAAGATTGAAACGAAAAGAAAGGTGAAAAGTCACCTATTTAACCATTACTTATATCATTAAAATAATATCATAATCGTTATCTCTTAATTAAAAATTAATATCATCGATATCACTTAATTAAATTAATATCATCGATATCACTAAATTAATTATCATGTGTATATCACTATTAAAATTAAACTAAAAATTGATACCATCGATATCACTTAATTAATTATCATGTATATATCACTATTAAAAATCGTAAAATGAAATTTACTTAGCAAAACAATCAATCAACCATCGTTCTAAAATTCGATAAAGGGATGGAGAAAGGTTTATATAAATAATTATTGATTTGTTTGTTCACGTGAAATATTAACAAATAATTATACTACGATTATTGCCGTTTTCGACAATTGGAATGTCGAACAATATAAGGCGATTTTATAGTAACCAATCAATTGACAAAAGTATTTTTTTTAATCATGATTGTTGCAATTGGGCGTATGTATCAGTTTGGAAACGGCTAAACTATCACTCGTAAATACTAACCATTGTGGGTCCAGAGTGAAAATTCATGTGATTTGCAAATTTTTAGACATTCCGGACCTATAGACCTTAAGGGACAGGTCTATTTAAATAATTACTTGCACTAGTTAAATGGTATAAACCGATTCATGATTCTCAAGATAAGATTTTATTGTCAAGTATATAACGACATAAAATCATGTAATATAGAATTATGGATAGAGATAGTATAATACCAATATATAATGTATTATTACATGTAATTTAATGTTGAAGTGAGAAAGATAAAAAATTATATGGCAGTTATTCCTTTAAATAAAAAAATAACATTTTAATAAAATGAATTTTCTATAAATTTGAATAACGTTATTAAAAATCGGCTCAAATCTCAAAATAATATATTACTAATTTAAAGTTGCTATTCTCCTTATTCTAAAAATAATTATTCTAAAATTCACGTGTATTTTCATCAGCTTGTTCGCGTTTTTCAGGACGCGTATTTTTATTATATAAAGTCTACCTTTCATCATTCCATGCCCTTTACTTTCGCTCAATAATTTTTGTCTTTTCATCAATTATATTTTATTAACGCCATTATGGGTTCTCGCCGTTCCACAACCTCGCAGAAAAAATCTAAGGAGCGTTTTAAGACGCTCAAAGCGAAGCGTATGACGACCGTAAAATTTTTGAAAAGTGGGTATCGTACGCAAGGTTCATGGTTGTATTTCTCTAATGGAGTCGCCTGTAGACGGAGTTTTATACTCCCAGAGCTGTCCGGTTCTTAGATGGGTCACCTGAAGAGACGAGGTCTTGTACCTCCAGGGCAGTCTCGGTTCTTAAATGGAACAATCCTGAAGAATGCTTCCAAGGACTATCGATTTATTCACTTAGCTTTTGCTAACCACCCATTATTTTTATATATATGTATTTTTTTTTATTGCTCAGTAAATGCTCACCAAAGGACTATTAATGCACTCTGGGACGCAGAAGATAGGGTTGAGGAGCTGGAGAACCATGAAGTAGAATCAATTTCTACTCTTCACCGGCAAATACGCAAATTACGATGTAAGTATCTTCCTTATTACTTAAAAATATCTTTGTCCTATTATTTCATATTATTTCATTAACATATCTTTTGTTAATTTCAGCGGAAAATCAAGCTCTAAAAAATCCGAGAAACTTATTACGTTCGCGCTCCAACTTACCTGATAATAATAATAATAATAAAAAAAAAATCAAAATAATTTTTTTTTTAAATAATTATGTTCTCTTTTTCTTATATGGTATAAGTATATTTCCATTTGTTAAGTTAAGAAGCACTTAACTAATTTTCCACCTAAGGTCCTAAGTTTATTATCTTTAAGTATATCGTGAAGGTTTAATTCACTTATTTTCCAATGCTTCCTTTTTTTCTTCTCTATCCGAATTTTCATTGTTATGAAGTCGGTACATTAGTGTATATATATATATATTAAAATTATTAAGTCTGCAGTATTACCGCGACAGTATTATACTTTAAATCGGCAAAGATATGCTGTAATCGGCATGGCTATATTTAAAGGAGCGAATTCCGATTTGTATATCAGACCTGCGATATGAAAAGCGAACAATACTATATAATAATAACAACATCCGAATTTAATATCGGTTTTATTTAACAAAGATCGGTCATTAAAAATTGATATTTCCGACTGAATTATTGGATTTCATCGAAAGCTATACTGAAATTGGCATGGCTATATTTAAAGGAGCGAATTCCGATTTGTACATCAGACCTGCGATATGAAAAGCGAACAATACTATATAATAATAACAACATCCGAATTTAATATCGGTTTTATTTAACAAAGATCGGTCATTAAAAATTGATATTTCCGACTGAATTATCGGATTTCATCGAAAGCTATACTGAAATTGGCATGGCTATATTTAAAGGAGCGAATTCCGATTTGTATATCAAACCTCCGATGTGAAAAGCGGACAATACTATATAATAATAACAACATCCGAATTTAATATTAACAAAGATCGGCCATTAAAAATTGGTATTTCCGACTGATGTATCGGATTTTATTAAAAATCGGCATAAATGGGCAAATCTATACATAAATACGTGAAAATCGGCATGTATATGCTAATATCGGCAAAACTATTTTAAAAGGGTCAAAATCCGATTTTTTTTCATTCGACCTGTGCTTGTTTACGTGTTACTCCATGTCACTATTCAGTGAACCAAAAAGCCGCTCGTCGTGAATTTGTTGCTGTCCTCTCTGGACTCCCGGCCAACACTAAAGATATCCATCTTGCTCCGTTAGTTAAAGAGCATGGAGCTAAAGCTATCAACATTCCTCTTTCTCTGAACTCCTATAAGCCTAAACCATGGGCTTATGTTACTTTTAATTCACAAGCGACAATGGATGCCGCTATGGAACAAACGATTGGATTCCAAGGTCGTACTCTTCGGTGGGGTACTTTCAACGATTCAAAAGCCCTCTGCCACAGATGCGGTAAACTCGGTTGTGCTCCTACTTCCTGCCCGCTCAACCAACGCCGCGGACGTTCACGTACACGTGACCCTGTTGCTGCTCTCAAAGAACGTTTCAACATTGGCCAACGACCTGCTCAACAAAGACTTCCACGAAATAATTCTAGGTCTCGCTCTCGATCTAAGTCTCGCGATCGTTCTGCCTCTGCTCAACGTTACAACTCCAACTCTAATGGCTCCAATAATAATAATCATACCAATAACAATACTAACCCCTCCTCCTCTGATTCAACCAACTCCTCCTCAACTGCTCATGGACGTACACCTTCCAAGAATCGGAAAGGCAAAGATAGATCTGTTTCTTTTTCGTCCAATGCTCGAGCTCCACTCCCGGACCCAAATTCTTCTAATGCTCTTGAGGCTGCCCTTAAGATTCTTAATGTTTTAAAAGATCTTCAACAAGATGTTGCTCGTGTGGAATCCCGCATCTCAAATCTTGAACTTAACAACCAACGGCTATCTGCTATTGAAGCCCACTTAGGCATCAATCCTCCCTCCGCACCTGTTGTCAATTCCGAACCTGATCGGATGGAAGAAGACCCTCCCGAAACCACTGGTACCTTAATCCCGCATCCAAGCGCACCCTTGTCTTCTGGTCCAAAGAAAGCTTCTCCCCCTAATTCTACACTTAACAAAGCTTCGCACTCTGCTCCGGCTTCCAACTCTATCCCTTCCCCGCAAGACGAATTGAACTCAGTTATTCAAGATCAAAAAGCGATTAAAGATACTTTACAATCACTCACTGGTTCCATTCAAGGTTTTATTGCTTCTCTTGGTGGCTCTTCCTCAGATCGAGCTTCAGCTCCTTCGCAATAACTGACTTACCTCTCACCCTCCCCGTTTATTATTATCATTGTGCTCTAATGTCAGACAATTTTAATTATGATACATTTGTTCGAAACCCACCCAACCCTGAAGACACTTATAATTTTTCAGAACATGAATCTTTATTTTCTTCTTTAAACTCTTCCCCAATTCCCAATTCCTTTAATATTTCATCCTTTAATGTTAATGGTCTTCGCCATAATAGTCAAGTTAAAATTGAACAAATTTCAAACTTTTTCAACCTTAAACATATTTCCTTTGGTGGTATCGTAGATACCCATCTATCCCCTAAACAAATTCATTATTTATCTAAACGCCTTCCTAATTATACTGTCTTTTCCTCTGACATAGATAAAATTAAACATGTTAATTCTACTGGTGGCGTTTCCCTTTTTATTGAAAAATCTCTTGCTTCTCATGTACAAGATTTTGTTTCACATTCCTCACGTATTTTATCTGTTGACCTTTATTTCAAAGGCAACATTAAATTGCGTATTTTTGTTATATATATCCCTCCTTTTTCAGATTCTAAATTAAGATCTGAAACTATTGATCTTCTTTTACAATTATTAGTGCAAACTAAACAACAAAATTTTCATCACGCCATTTGTGGCGATTTTAATATGCACTTAGATACTTATTACCCTATTTATTTTAACCGCCCTTCTGTTGCTTCTCAACGAGCTCATCGTCTGTTATATCATCTTTTATCTCATGGTTATGAAGAAACCATTCCTGTTAATGCTTCTGATTCCCTAGGCACCTTCCACCGTGATGACCAGATTACTCGTATAGACTATGTTTGGTCCTGCCCGATGCTTAAAAGCTTTGCTCTCACTTCCTATATTTTCGATGCTCAAGATACTTGTTTCTCTGACCATAATCCTGTCATCACGTATTTTGATGATTCACTCTTATCAGCATCTATCAAGGTTGCTCGTGCCAAACAACTTCGACGTCGAACTCGCCGCATATTTAAATTTGATTCAGTTACTAGTCAACAATGGGATTTTTTTTCCACTCAAACTGATTCTTTATGCGATGTTCCTCCTTCAACCTTCTCAACATGGCACATCAACCAACAATGCGAATATTTACATTCTCATATAGTGAAAGCTGCTAATGCCTCTCTTCCTTCTGTCACGGTTGGTAACCAATATACTCCCACGATGCCTAAAGATTTGGAAGCCTTAACTCAACATTATCGTTTCCTCAGCCGTCTTCTGCATTCGATACGCTTATTGCGAAAATATCCTTCCACATATTATAATAGATATGAACGTATTTGGTCCATTCATTTTGATCGACTTCAAAAAATTCTTCATCTTTATAAGAAGGTTATTCCTTCTCCCCCTATTTTACCTACTTCTTTATCCACATGTAGGCAAGATAATTTTAAATTTTTATTAGATTCTTTAAAGATTATTTCTAGTGCCCTCCATGGCCTCCTTCTTCTTAAAGAAAAAGATTTTCAAGATTCTTCCATTCGTGCTAAATTGGATGATAGGGATAACAATTTTGAAACTGATATCTCTTCGTTTATTGATTCTGCTCTTTCACGAACAAGACGTCGTATTACTTTGGATCATGTTTTTGTTGACCACCCTACACAACCTAAACTTTTGACGGATCCACACGATATTGATGACATCGTTATCGACCATTTTCAGAACTCTGTTCCTATTAAATCATCTCCTCCTGATAATATTTCTGCTCTCCCTGAAAAATGGTTCTCTGCCTATCATCCTATGGACGATGTGGATTCTTCTATTTACGATTCTCTGTTGGATCCTCCTACCCTCGAGGAATGGTTGTCTACAGTCTCTTCAATGCCAAATGACAAGGCTCCTGGTCCCTCTATGATTACTTATGAGATGCTTAAGCATCTGGGTTCCAACACCTCTGCTTTGGTCCTGATCCTGGTACAATCATGCTTTTGTACTGCTGATATTCCTAATTTATGGCGTCAAGCTATGGTTTTCCCTATCCCTAAACCTCACGAATGGAAATGTCAACTCAAGAATACAAGACCCATTACTTTACTCGAAGTAATTAGAAAATCTTTGGTCAAACTCCTTTATAATCGTCTCGCTTCCACTTTGGCTTCAAATGAAGTGCTCAAAGGTGGAAACTTCGCCGGTCTCCCTGGTGGTTCTTGTCGCGACCCTATTGTTGTCCTGGAATCTATTATCCATGATGCTCATGTTAACAAATCGCCGCTTTGGATCCTTTCACAAGATATTTCGAAAGCTTTCGACTCGGTTGATCTCAAGATGTTGCGTTTTGCTTTAGAACGCATTAAACTTCCTGCTTCTGCTACTAAGTTTATTTTATCCCTTTTCATGAAACGCTCTAATCGCGTTTTTACTGCTCATGGAACTACACCTTCTTACCGTGTTCGTATTGGTATAGATCAAGGCGAAGTTATCTCTCCTTTACTTTGGGTTATATATATAGACCCTTTATTAACTGTTCTTAAGAATGAAATGATTGATCCATATACACTTCATGCTCCTTCTTTATTTACTCCTTTGGCTGAGACAAGTTCGGATGGATTACGCATCAACAACTTGGTCTTTATGGATGATTCCACTTTAATTTCATCTTCTAAATCTGGAATGGAATCGATGCTTTCTATTACGGAAGAATTTTATCAGATTAATAATACTTCCGCTAATCATAACAAATACGTTTTAATTACTAATTCGTTGCCTTCCACTTCAGCTCCTTCGCCTTCTCCAGTCGTGTTTGACTTGCAATTATCTGGACTGAACAAAGTTCCTTCCATTTCTATTGTGCCTATCTCCATGAATAGCTCCTTTCGCTTCCTGGGCGTCTGGTTTAACGTCGCTGGATCTCGCGATTTTGTTAAAAAGCAAGTTGCTCGTGAATGCAACTCTTTCGCGGCTATCGTTCGCCCTGCCAAATTATCTGCAAAGCAAGTTGTTTACCTGCACAATACCGTCCTTATTCCGAAACTGGATTATCGTATGCAAGTCACTCACCTCTCCGAATCTGAATGTGCTTTGGCAACCAGCAGCATCCGTTCCTTGGTTAAACATAAGGCCAATTTTTCGCGAGTGCTCCCTGATTCTATTTTATTTTTATCTCAAGGCTTGGGATTGATTAATTTATTTTTCCACCAATCACAATCACATTTAACTAATTTGTTTTTATTAGCTAATTCTTCTTCTTTTTTTATGAAAAGTTTATTTTTATATAGACTACGTTTAATCCAATTTTCCTTTTTAATTCCCATTTCTCCATTGTTAGTTAAAGATTGGACTTTATGGTCTAAACTCCTTGCTTTTAAACAGGACTATATCGCTTGCACTATTGCTCTCCTGACCACCACTCCTTTTATGTTGTCGCGTTCTCGAATTTCAACCTCGTCTGACCTCACCGTGCCTGATGGTCACACGCCTTTATTTGAAGTGATGACCCCAAAAATTTTTATTTCTTACTTCCGACGTCTAAGAAGTTTGCATCTCTATTACCTATCTCAATTCATCACACCTCAAGGAACCCATATGATCACTTGGAAGGTTTATTTATCCGGTCTATCAAGTAGAAAAGGCCATCGTGTCCTTCCGCATAAATGGTTTAATGACATTCATCAATGCGTCACCATCCCAAGTTCCAATTCTCTGCTCTTGGATCAGTTTTCTTCTGATGCTACCCCTTCTAATATTGACTTGGTCCCAGCCTTCGGTTCCTCTAGAAAATCCATGAAATGGATCGTGACTTTGGACGATGATGGCTCTCCTCTATTTGGAAAACAACTTAGCAAACAACAATATTCTTGCAAGATTGTCCACTGGATCTCTGATTGTGCGACTCGACCTAATGATGTCATTACGCTCACTCCCTGTCCTGGTTGTTCTAAACACGTACCGGTTACCCACACTAAAAGCAATCCAACAGATGTTACTCCTTTATGTATCATCCCAAAGCTTTCTCCTCTTAGATCTCTAATTCTCCCAACAACGCAGGAACGTATTAGACATGACACCACCGCTATTACTTCTCCTTTTACTTGGGCGGACCTTGACGAGTCTGTAAGATCCTATTATGGCCGGTTGGACATCCATCCTGATTTTTCACAAGAAGTTGTGATTACCCTCCCTTCTCCTTCTCCTCCTCCCTCCTTGGGTTCGGCTGCCCCTCTTGCTTTTGCTGTCTCACCGTTAGCGACTCCTCCTGATAACCATTATTGTTTTTATACCGATGGCTCTTTAATTAACCTTGGCACTCCTGATGTTTCTATGGGTTGGTCTTGGATTCAAGTCCTTGATGGCGCTGGCTTTTTTCAATCTATCGCTGCTCACGCTCATGGAATTATTCATAATTGGCCTTCTTCTACAAGAGCTGAAATTGCCGCTATACACGCTGCTCTTACAGTCACTCCTCCTTCTTCAACGGTCACTATTCATACTGACTCTCAATCTGCCATAGATGGTCTTCGTCTATGTGCTACCTTTTCTTATTCCAATAGTAGGCTTTATTACAAGACCACCAATTTTGAACTTTGGGCTATTATTGAACGTCTCATTTCCTCCAAATCTTTGTCTGTCACGGCTGTTAAAGTGAAAGGCCACTCTGGTAATTTCTACAATGACTACGCGGACTCTCTGGCCAACTCTGCACATACTTCTTCTTCAGCAATTCTTCTTTCTAATCTGGATCAAGTATCTCCTCACGAATTCTTATTAAAATATGATGATATTTTATGCGAATCTAACCCACGACGCCTATTCAAGCAATATTCGCAAATGCTATGGATGCATAGATTAACGCGTTTATCGCATTTCAATTTTACCATTGCTTTATCTTCTACCTTAGATTTCGTAATTGATTGGGATCTTACTTGGTTCTTGTTAAATTCTGATCCTCAGCATGATGCCTCTTTTACTCGTGCTCATGCTTCCTCTTATCGCACCTTCAAATTCAAACTCTTTTTGGAAGACTTGCCCACCTTGGAACATCTTAAAAGAATTCACCCAGATTTGTATATCGACATCTTATCGTGTCGTTCATGCCTCGACTCCAAGGAAGATTTCATGCACTTGTTTATGTGCAAATGTAGACGAATCACTATGGAACAGATTCTCCTCTCCTACCAACAACATTTTATTAACAAACTTCAAGAAGCTGGTGATCTCGTTAAGAAAGATCCCTCTTTAATTATTAACAAATTTAAATCTCTTCCTTGTTGGTCCTTTTCTTCTTCAAATTGGACTTCATATAGCCTTGTCCGTGGCTGCCTTCCAAAATCCTTTGTCAAGTTTTTTGAAGAACTTTCTATTCCACGTAATTCTGCGATGAAGGTTATCTCTGCTATCCACAATCACTTTATCCAAAAGATTAGAAAACGAATTTGGCTACCGCGCTCTTATGATAAATCTAAATGGGAAGACGCGATGAATATTACTCAAAAACTTAAACTTTCTCGGCCTTCTAATTTGCCAAAGTCCACGTACTTACCGTTCTCAACTTTACCTCCTCCGACCCTTTCCGATGCCGCACGTGACTCCGACGTTGATTATTTAAAGAACTCGATGAAATATGGTTTGCCT
Organism: Rhizophagus irregularis; assembly: GCF_026210795.1. Taxonomy (NCBI): domain Eukaryota; kingdom Fungi; phylum Glomeromycota; class Glomeromycetes; order Glomerales; family Glomeraceae; genus Rhizophagus; species Rhizophagus irregularis. Next base: position 2,473,645 of record NC_089452.1, read on the forward strand.
TGGTTTAATCACTATTCGGGTTTTATGGGTCGTCTAACGGTGCAACTTACTAACAGCTTTAGCAGGGTGGTGTGTCGATTTTAATAATGGGCGCATTGTTCGTTGGTTTGTTTGCATAGTTGCCTCTTCTTAGGTTGGAATATATCTAGGCGGGGGATCAAGATAGTTTTAGTGTTATGCGATTTTTCCTTTTTGAATTATTTTATAGCTTTATTACTATTTTGGAGACTATATAGTTTTGTTTTTAGTTAATTTTATTTTTCCTTTTTGTACTTTGAAAATTTTATTTTATTTTTGTAAGTTCGTTAAATAAATTTAATAAAGATAAAGGCTACTATGCCATGTTTGCCTTGACAAGGACTGATGAAGGACTGATACCGCTGATCTATTGACCAAAAATTTTCGGAAAGAAAATTTATATATCTTCGTACTAACAACTCTTATATTTTACCCAACTCATACCTTCTAACATGTCTAGAAACCTTGCTAGAAGAGGTGGCGGCAGTTATAATCCTAATAGTAATAAAGCTGCTCGTCAAGAAAAGAAAAATAATAAAAAACAACTCTCTGATAACTCTGGCTCTGATAGTGATAGCACTACCCAAAAACGTTCCCGCATTATCACTGATAACACCATGGATGAAGATTTCGTTGCCGACGCGCCAGCTAACGATGGTTTAGTTGGTTCAACTTCGACCGCTATTCCTCAACAAAATAATTCCCGCAGCACTTCTCAAGAAAATACTCAAGCTTCTACCCCGAATAATTCTGCTGCGCCTACTGCGCCTGGCCAAGACGCGTTCTCTGGAGCTAACGCGTCTATTCATGCACCTCGAAACAAAGAAAATAACCCATCCCTTAACGCGTCCCCTAATATGGACGTAAATGATGGTACATCGCCCGATCAGGCTGTCGATCCCTCCCCCACCATTACCATTAATTGTCAAGATTTCCTGGCTGCGGCTGCGCCCAACTCCGCCCCCCAAACTCTTGAAAAACTTAAAACTAATAAGGCAATCATTGATGCCGTGAACAACTTATTTTTAGAAACATATGAATCATATACCGGTCGGGCTTGTATGACTGGTTCAGGGGACGCTAAACGTCTCATCATTCACTTCCATACTGCGGAGGCTCGTGACTTGTGTGTTGGCAGTACACACTCCGAATTTCCGGACCTACAATTCCACCTGTACGATCCCAAACAGCTCCGATCTGATGAAGACCTCCGTGCAATTCAAGTTACGGATATACCGTTCTTCATTACTAAACCCCAACTGCAATCCTATTTCAAGAAATTCGGCAATTTGCTATCCCTTCATCTCTATTCACGGAAAGGTGCCAAAATGCAGCAAGCCCGCATCGTTTATGATCATGCCGATGCCATCGCCCGTTTTACCACCCAATGGGCTGTTTATTGTTTCTCCACTTGTTTACGTGTTACTCCATGTCACTATTCAGTAGACCAAAAAGCTGCTCATCGTGAATTTGTTGCCGTCCTCTCTGGACTCCCAGCCAACACTAAAGATATCCATCTCGCTCCGTTAGTTAAAGAACATGGAGCTAAAGCTATCAACATTCCTCTTTCTCTGAACTCCTATAAGCCTAAACCATGGGCTAATGTTACTTTTAATTCACAAGCGACAATGGATGCCGCTATGGAACAAACGATTGGATTCCAAGGTCGTACTCTTCGGTGGGGTACTTCCAACGATTCAAAAGCCCTCTGCCATAGATGCGGTAAACTCGGTTGTGCTCCTACCTCCTGCCCGCTCAACCAACGCCGCGGACGTTCACGTACACGTGACCCTGTTGCTGCTCTCAAAGAACGTTTCAATATTGGCCAACGACCTGCTCAACCAAGAACTCCACGAAATAATTCTAGGTCTCGCTCTCGATCTAAGTCTCGCGAACGTTCTGCCTCTGCTCAACGTTACAACTCCAACCCTAATGGCCCCAATAATAATACTAATACCAATAACAATACTAACCCCTCCTCCTCTGATTCAACTAACTCCTCCTCAACTGCTCATGGACGTACACCTTCCAAGGATCGGAAAGGCAAAAATCGATCTGTTTCTTTTTCGTCTAATGCTCGCGCTCCACTTCCGGACCCGACTTCTCCTAATGCTCTTGAGGCTGCCCTTAAGATTCTTGATGTTTTAAAGAATCTTCAACAAGATGTTGCTCGTGTGGAATCTCGCATTTCAAATCTTGAACTCAATAATCAACGGCTATCTGCTATTGAAGCCCATTTAGGCATCAATCCTCCCTCCGCTCCTGTTATCAATTCTGAACCTGATCGGATGGAAGAAGACCCTCCTGAAACCACTGGCACCTTAATCCCACATCCTAACGCTCCCTTATCTTCTGGTGCAAAGAATCCCTTTTCCCCCAAATCTACACCCATTAATGATCCGCGCTCAACTCTTACATCCACTTTTACCCCTTCCCCGCAAGACGAATTGAACTCGGTTATTCAAGATCAAAAAGCGATTAAAGATACTTTACAATCGCTCACTGGTTCCATTCAAGGTTTTATTGCTTCTCTTGGTGGTTCTCCCTCCGATCGAGCTTCAGCTCCTTCACAATAACTGACTTCTCAACTCCTTCCCCGTTCTTTATTATCACTGTGTTCTAATGTCAGACAACTTTAATTATGATACATTTGTTCGTAACCCATCTAACTTTGTAGATACTTATAATTTTTCAGAACATGAATCTTTATTTACTACTTTAAATTCTTCTCCTATTCCTAATTCGTTTAATATTTCATCCTTTAATGTTAATGGTCTTCGCCAAAATAGTCAAGTCAAAATTGAACAAATTTCAAACTTTTTCAATCTCAAACATATTTCCTTTGGTGGTATCGTAGATACCCATCTATCCCCTAAACAAATTCATTATTTATCTAAACGCCTTCCTAATTATACTGTCTTTTCCTCTGACATAGATAAAATTAAACATGTCAATTCTACTGGTGGCGTTTCACTTTTTATTGAAAAATCTCTTGCTTCTCATGTACAAGATTTTGTTTCACATTCTTCACGCATTTTGTCTGTTGACCTTTATTTTAAAGGCAACGTTAAATTGCGTATTTTTGTCATATATATCCCCCCCTTTTCCGATTCTAAATTAAGATCTGAAACTATTGATCTTCTTTTACAATTATTAGTGCAAACTAAACAACAAAATTTTCATCACGCCATTTGTGGCGATTTTAATATGCACTTAGATACTTTTTACCCTATTTATTTTAACCGCCCTTCTGTTGCTTCTCATCGAGCTCATCGTCTGTTATATCATCTTTTATCTCATGGTTATGAAGAGACCATTCCTGTTAATGCTTCTGATTCCCTAGGCACCTTCCACCGTGATGATCAGATTACTCGCATAGACTATGTTTGGTCCTGCCCGATGCTTAAGAGCTTTGCTCTCACTTCCTACATTTTCGATGCTCAAGATACCTGCTCCTCTGACCATAATCCTGTCATCATGTATTTTGATGACTCACTCTTATCAGCATCTATCAAGGTTGCTCGTGCCAAACAACTTCGACGTCGAACTCGCCGCATATTTAAATTTGATTCAGTCACTACTCAACAATGGGAATCTTTTTCTACTCAAACTGATTCTTTATGCGATGTTCCTCCTTTGACCTTCTCAACATGGCACATCAACCAACAATGCGAATATTTACATTCTCGCATAGTAAATGCTGCTAATGCCTCTCTCCCTTCTATTACGGTTGGTAATCATTATACTCCTACGGTGCCTAAAGATTTGGAAGCCTTAACTCAACATTACCGTTTCCTCAGCCGTCTTCTGCATTCGATACGCTTGTTGCGAAAATATCCTTCCACTTATTATAGTCGATGTGAACATATTTGGTCCACTCATTTTGTTCGACTCCAAAAAATTCTTCATCTTTACAAGAAGGTTATTCCTTCTCCTCCTATTTTACCTACTTCTTTATCCTCATGTAGGCAAGATGATTTTAAATTTTTATTAGAATCTTTAAAGACTATTTCCAGTGCTCTCCATGGCCTCTTTCTTCTTAAAGAAAAAGATTTTCAAGATTCTTCCATTCGTGCTAAATTGGATGATAGGGATAACAATTTTGAAACTGACATCTCTTCGTTTATTGATTCTGCTCTTTCACGAACAAGACGTCGTATTACTCTGGATCGTGTCTTTGTTGACCACCCTACACAACCAAAACTTTTGACGGATCCACACGATATTGATGACGCCGTTATTAACCATTTCCAGAACTCTGTTCCTATTAAATCATCTCCTCCGGCTCATATTTCAGCTCTTCCTGAAAGATGGTCCTCTGCCTATCGTCCCATAGATGAAGTGGATTCTTCTATTTACAATTCTCTATTGGATCCTCCTACCCTTGATGAATGGTTGTCTACGGTGTCTTCTATGCCCAATGACAAGGCTCCTGGTCCCTCTATGATTACTTATAAGATGCTTAAGCATCTGGGTTCCAATACCTCTGCTTTGGTTCTGATCCTGGTACAATCATGCCTTTGTACTGCTGATATTTCTGATTTATGGCGTCAAGCTATGGTTTTCCCTATCCCTAAACCTCACGAATGGAAATGTCAACTTAAGAATACAAGACCCATTACTCTACTCGAAGTAATTAGAAAATCTTTGGTCAAGCTCTTTTATAATCGTCTCGCTTCCATTTTGGCTTCAAATGAAGTGCTCAAAGGAGGAAACTTCGCCGGTCTCCCTGGTGGTTCTTGTCGCGACCCTATTGTCCTCCTAGAATCTATTATCCATGATGCTCATGTTAACAAATCGCCGCTTTGGATCCTTTCACAAGATATTTCAAAAGCTTTCGACTCAGTTGATCTCAAGATGTTGCGTTTTGCTCTAGAACGCATTAAACTTCCTGCTTCTGCTACTAAGTTTATTTTATCCCTTTTCATGAAACGCTCTAATCGCGTCTTTACTGCTCATGGAACTACACCTCCTTACCGTGTTCATATTGGTATAGATCAAGGCGAAGTTATCTCTCCTTTACTTTGGGTTATATATATAGACCCTTTATTAGCTGTTCTTAAGAATGAAATGATTGATCCATATACACTTCATGCTCCTTCTTTATCTAATCCTTGGCTGAGACACATCCGGATGGATTACGCATCAACAACTTGGTCTTTATGGATGATTCTACTTTAATTTCATCATCTAAATCTGGAATGGAATCGATGCTTTCTATTACGGAAGAATTTTATCAGATTAATAATACTTCCGCTAATCATAACAAATACGTTTTGATTACTAATTCTTTGCCTTCCACTTTAGCTCCTTCGCCTTCTCCAGTCGTGTTTGACTTGCAATTATCTGAACTGAATAAAGTTCCTTCCATTTCTATTGTGCCTATCTCCATGAATAGCTCTTTTCGCTTCCTGGGCGTCTGGTTCAACGTCGCTGGATCTCGCGATTTTGTTAAAAAGCAAGTTGCTCGTGAATGCAACTCTTTCGCGGCTATCGTTCGCCCTGCCAAATTATCTGCAAAACAAGTTGTTTACCTGCACAACACCGTCCTTATTCCGAAGCTGGAATATCATATGCAAGTCACTCACCTCTCCGAGTCTGAATGTGCTTTGGCAACCAGCAGCATCCGTTCCTTGGTTAAACATAAGGCCAATTTTTCGCGAGTGCTCCCTGATTCTATTTTGTTTTTATCTCAAGGCTTGGGATTGATTAATTTATTTTTCCACCAATCACAATCACATTTAACTAATTTGTTTTTATTAGCTAATTCTTCTTCTTTTTTTATGAAAAGTTTATTTTTATATAGACTACGTTTAATTCAATTTTCTTTTTTAATTCCCATTTCTCCATTGTTAGTTAAAGATTGGACTTTATGGTCTAAACTTCTTGCTTTTAAACAGGATTATATCGCTTGCACTATTGCTCTCCTGACCACCACTCCTTTTCAGTTGTCGCGTTCTTGAATTTCAACCTTGTCTGACCTCACCGTGCCTGATGGTCGCACGCCTTTATTTGAAGTGATGACTCCAAAAATTTTTATTTCTTACTTCCGACGTCTAAGAAGTTTGCAACTTTATTACCTATCTCAATTCATCACACCTCAAGGAACCCATATGATCACTTGGAATGTTTATTTATCCGGTCTATCAAGTAGAAAAGGCCATCGTGTCCTCCCGCATAAATGGTTTAATGACATTCATCAATGCGTCACCATCCCAAATTCCAATTCTCTGCTCTTGGATCAGTTTTCTTCTGATGCTACCCCTTCTAATATTGACTTGGTTCCAGCCTTTGGTTCCTCTAGAAAATCCATGAAATGGATCGTGACTTTGGACGATGACGGCTCTCCTCTATTTGGAAAACAACTTAGCAAACAACAATATTCTTGCAAGATTGTCCACTGGACCTCTGATTGTGTGACTCGACCTAATGATGTTATCACGCTCACTCCCTGTCCTGGTTGTTCTAAACACGTACCGGTTACCCATACTAAAAGCAATCCAACAGATGTTACTCCTTTATGTATCATCCCAAAGCTTTCTCCTCTTAGATCTCTAATTCTCCCAACAACGCAGGAACGTATTAGACATGACACCACCGCTATTACTTCTCCTTTTACTTGGGCGGACCTTGACGAGTCTGTAAGATCCTATTATGGTCGGTTGGACATCCATCCTGATTTTTCACAAGAAGTTGTGGTTACTCTCCCTTCTCCTTCTCCTCCTCCCTCTTTGGGTTCGGCTGCTCCTCTTGCTTTTGCTGCCTCACCGTTAGCGACTCCTCCTGATAACCATTATTGTTTTTATACCGATGGCTCTTTAATTAACCTTGGCACTCCTGATGTTTCTATGGGTTGGTCTTGGATTCAAGTCCTTGATGGCGCTGGTTTTTTTCAATCTATCGCTGCTCACGCTCATGGAATTATTCACAATTGGCCTTCTTCTACAAGAGCTGAAATCGCCACTATACACGCTGCTCTTACAGTCACTCCTCCTTCTTCAACGGTCACTATTCATACTGACTCTCAATCTGCCATAGATGGTCTTCGTCTATGTGCTACCTTTTCTTATTCCAATAGTAGGATTTATTACAAGACCACCAATTTTGAACTTTGGGCTATTATTGAACGTCTCATCTCCTCCAAATCTTTATCTGTCACGGCTGTTAAAGTGAAAGGTCACTCTGGTAATTTTTATAATGACTACGCGGACTCTCTGGCCAACTCTGCGCATACTTCTTCTTCAGCAATTCTTCTTTCTAATCTGGATCAAGTATCTCCTCACGATTTCTTATTAAAATATGATGATATTTTATGCGAATCTAACCCACGACGCCTATTCAAGCAATATTCGCAAATGCTATGGATGCATAGATTAACGCGTCTATCACGTTTTAACTTTACCATTGCTATATCTTCTATCTCAGATTTCGTGATTGATTGGGATCTTACTTGGTTCTCGCTAAATTCCGAACCACAGCATGATGCCTCTTTTACTCGTGCTCATGCTTCCTCTCATCGCACCTTTAAATTCAAACTCTTTTTGGAAGATTTGCCTACCTTGGAACATCTTAAAAGAATTCGCCCGGACTTGTATATCGACATTCTATCATGTCGTTCATGCCTCGACTCCAAAGAAGATTTCATGCACTTGTTTATGTGCAAATGTAGACGAATCGCTATGGAACAGATTCTCCTCTCCTACCAACAACATTTTATTAACAAACTTCAAGAAGCTGGTAATCTCGTTATGAAAGATCCCTCTCTAATTATTAACAAATTCAAATCTCTTCCTTGCTGGTCCTTTTCCTCTTCAAATTGGACTTCATATAGTCTTGTCCGTGGCTGCCTTCCAAAATCCTTTGTCGAATTTTTTGAAGAACTCTCTATTCCGCGTAACTCTGTGATGAAGGTTATCTCTGCTATCCACAATCACTTTATCCAAAAGATTAGAAAACGAATTTGGCTACCGCGCTCTTATGATAAATCTAAATGGGAAGACGCGATGAATATTACTCAAAAACTTAAACTTTCTCGGCCTTCTAATTTACCAAAGTCCACGTACTTATCTTTCTCAACTTTACCTCCTCCGACCCTTTCCGACGCCGCACGTGACTCCGACGTTGATTATTTAAAGAACTCGATGAAATATGGTTTGCCTTGGTTTAATCACTATTCGGGTTTTATGGGTCGTCTAACGGTGCAACTTACTAACAGCTTTAGCAGGGTGGTGTGTCGATTTTAACAATGGGCGCATTGTTCGTTAGTTTGTTTGCATAGTTGCTTCTTCTTAGGTTGGAATATATCTAGGCGGGGGATCAGGATAGTTTTAGTGTTATGCGATTTTTCCTTTGTGAATTATTTTATAGCTTTATTACTATTTTGGAGACTATATAGTTTTGTTTTTAGTTAATTTTATTTTCCGTTTTTGTACTTTGAAAATTTTATTTTATTTTTGTAAATTCGTTAAATAAATTTAATAAAGATAAAGGCTACTATGCCACATTTGCCTTGACAAGGACTGATAAGGACTGAAGATCTCTTACCGCTGATCTATTGACCAAAAAATTTTCGGAAAGAAAATTTATATATCTTCGTACTAACAACTCTTATATTTTACCCAACTCATACCTTCTAACATGTCTAGAAACCTTGCTAGAAGAGGTGGCGGCAGCTATAATCCTAATAGTAATAAGGCTGCTCGTCAAGAAAAGAAAAATAATAAAAAACAACTCTCTGATAACTCTGGCTCTGATAGTGATAGCACTACCCAAAAACGTTCCCGCATTATCACTGATAACACCATGGATGAAGATTTCGTTGCCGACACGCCGGCTGACGATGGTTTAGATGGTTCAACTTCGACCGCTATTCCTCAACAAAATAATTCGTCGTCGGGCTGGATGTGGGAGGTGCTAGCACCACCCACCTCCGGGTCTAACGACCCGTCGCAGTACCTATTTGGACCTTGCAGGTCCCAGGAATTCCCCATATATACTACCACCATGGCCACAGTGGCCATGGCTGGTCACACTACTTTCCAACTCCTTTTTTTTATCCATTTTTTCTTATACATAAAACTACTATGACCACTATGACCACTATGACCAGACTACTAAAAAGTGGATAAAAACGTGAATAAAGCCAAAATTAGACAGAATATCCGGTCATAGTACTGGCCACAGTTCGAGAAACTTATGATAATACTATGGCCACCTTAGTTAGCCCCTCAGGCTCCAAAACCCAATTTAAGCTATGACCACCCTTTATCTACATACCTGGGACACCGAACTATGCCACTGAACTATGACCACCGAACTATGACCGCCGAACTATGACCACTGAACTATGACCGCCGAACTATGACCACCCTTTATCTACTTAGGAACACCGAACTATGACCGCCGAACTATGACCACCGAACTATGGCCACTTTTCCCGTCAGAAAAAATAAGTAATTGAACAATGGGTATTGAGAATAGAGCATACCCAGATAAGTTTAGAAGGCAGTACTAATCCGTTTTCCTCTTTTTTGCCTCTTTAAGACATTTATCAATACACTGCTTGCAAGTGTCATCAGCATCTAAAATTTTCTGTCCGAGTTTTTTGCATTGCCGATTGTAAGCCGTCTGCTGTCTCTTAGCAGCGGTTTCTTTCTTTTTCTCCTTAGTCTTCTTCTTGATCACCCAGTCTATTCCAGTAAAAGTATTCTTATGCATACCACAAATTGTGCAGTCACCATGCAGCCGGTAACGCCCATTTGTAGTCATATCTTGTATTTCACTAGCAGTCTCAGTTTCCTTCTTGCACTTTAGACAGTAAAATCGTGTCATCTTGAGATTTGAAGTCTGAAATCTTTCCTTTAATTTGTCGTAATATGTCACAATTAGAGAATTACTACAAGTACTACAGTCTATCCAGAGTACCAGCACGAATTTTAAAAGGTGAAGAGCACTACAACCTATACAAAAAGCCCCTAAAGGAAAAGTCAACAGAACGCCCAAAGGTAATTGTATGGAAACCAAATGCAACACATCAGGCAGATCTTGCAGAGATGCCAGTTGACCCCAAAGGATTCCACTATTTCCTCGTAGTGGTGGAAGTTGCAGGAAAGAGAGTCGATGCAGAGCCCTTGAAGGATAAAACTGCAAATAGAGTACTAAACGGGTTTGTTAAAATCTATAGAAGAAATCGTATCAAGCCTCCAACACACCGACTGGAAACCGACTCTGGATCAGAATTCACTAATGACCAGGTACGTGATTTTTTCCTGAACAGCCTAGGGGTGATGATGAGGTTTGGAGAGCCGGGAAGACATAAACAGCAATCATATGCTGAAAGAGCTATCCAAGCTATCCAAGAACCCCTTCTTAAACGAATGGTAGCACAGGAGTTGAAAACCGGGGTGACATCCGTGGAATGGTCAGAAGATTTCCATAATATAGTGAGTAAAGTAAATGAACTCTGGCAGAGAAATCCCCCAGACATTCCGACAGGGTCACCCAAAGTGTCAAAAAAGACAGACCTCCTCTCTGAAGGAACACGTGTCAGAGTCAAGTTAGATGAACCTATTTCTGTACTTGGTAACAAACTTCATGGAAAATTCCGTACAGGAGACATAAGATGGAACCCAAACATTCGTGTAATCAAAAAAATGATACTCTCACCTGAACAGCCTCCTACATATCTCCTTAATGGACCACATGGTCGATTAGGTGTATCCAGATGTGCATATACCCGAAAGGAATTGCAAGTAGTTTCTATTAATGAAAAGCCTCCACCTGACTCTGTGATAAGAGGACAACCCAAAAGATTCGTACCTGAGCAGATACTTCGGCATCGCATTAGAAAAGGTCAAGACCAGTATTTGGTTAAGTGGGAGAGATACCCAGACACTGAGGCTACTTGGGAACCTGCTGACCAGTTGAAGGAAGATGTCCCTGACTTAATTCACAAATTTTGGGAATAAAAAAAAAATAGAAGAATTAAAGGGTCTTATTTTTTATCCCCTCGATTAGCATCAGGAACTATCGGGATAAAAACATTCTTCCCATCACAGGTAAAGGCTATATGTTCACGTGATTCATGGACATCATAATTGTAACGTTTCAGACACGTTCGGCTTAACCCAATTTCCCTATGCTTGTAACCACTTAAGACTGCAAGGTCCTCAGTGATAGCATAATCAGGGGTAAGTTTGATTGTCACTCCCTTTACCATGCCGAATGTCCTACCTGTTCCTGAAGCACCAGATATGTTATATGTAATACTCTTGTCGATATCCAACCCTAATTCCTCAGCAGCTTCTCTTTGAATAAACGACGCATTAGCACAAATGTCTGCTAAACACTGAATTGCTATTCCATTAACCTCCCCATCCAGTGCTAAAAGATCTTTAGTATTCTCTAAACGAGCTATGTCAATATCCATAGGATCGTCTACCCTGATATCCTCTTCTTGTTCCTCCTCAACTAGGTCCTCCGGAATCTCTGTGACTTTTCTAGCAGACAATAACTCCTCCTGAAGAATCTCACGGAGTAATTTCCTAAAGTCTGCAGACCTTAACAGGCTTAATAAGTCATTCTTAGTAACAGCTTTTGCAGGTGTAGACTTACTACCAGTAACTTTCACAGGAATCTTAACAGGAGTTGCTTTGCCTTTCAATGGCACACTAGAAGAGCTAACTGCTGTCTTATTTGGGGACGACTTAAGAAGTTTTGAGATACTCGAACCTACTTTTTTTTTGACCCAACACGAACCATATAGACATCACCATCTTTTTCTCTCAATTCTACCTTTTCACCAAAACTCGCAGTATCAATGTCCATAGCATCATCATTAAGATCGAGGTTTCTCATTGCTCGGGCCAAATCCAGATCATCACGTCTATCTTTAGCCTTCTGAAGTTGTTTTGTAAGTATTTTAGACGTCCCAGGTTTATATCCCATAATAAGATCAATAGCATTTTGATGATCATCCAAAGTCCACTCAGGAGCATCAGGATCATCACCAACATCATGATCTACATAACCATCATCCCAATCAGGATCCTGAGGATCCTGAACAACACGTCTCTGTGGTTTTGGTCGAACAGGTTTAATCTGCTGTCTATAGACTGGTGGATTACGAACTGGCCGAGCCTGTAATTGTTTAAATTGCACCTGAAAATTCTTGGTAAGTTCTTCAGCCTGAGCCTTAAGCAACTCTTGTAATTGTTCTTGAGTAACCCCAGATGACTTTGATGTCAGTACGACAGGTTCCTGTTTTCCTAATGGAGGTTGAGTTACATCACTGTAATCTGCTTGAAGTCGTCGATTTCTATCTTGTAACCCCAAGCGCATTTCAGCCCTTCTCCGTTCTAAATTTCTCAGATGTTTAACCAAGTCATCAGGATTAAGATTACTAAACCTTTCTGCTTCAAAAATATTATCAGCCGAAAGACCTCTAAAGAACTGGTCGATAATAAGATCATCAGTTAGTTTTAGTAATTTTCCAGCCCTCTTTACAGTTCTATAAAATGCATCAACTGGCTCATTTTCCTGATAAAGACTGTTAAAACGGATACGTTTCTTTTCATCTAAAATAGTTGGGAATTGTGTTCTAAGCCAATAAAGCGCCTGGTTAGGTTTAATACCTGGAAAAACTATAGGCCGATTATTATTAGCAGCAACACCAGCATCTGCAGTAGCTGGAGCAGCTCTATCTGTCGGACGAGCACCAGCTCTTCCCCAAGCTTTATCTCCACCTATTAAATCATGGGTAGGAATAAATGCTGCTCTAATAGTTACTAATGCATTAGCTACATCTGTAGCATAAACATGTGCTTCAGACCCATTTACATAGGTACCTGCATTCGGTCCTCCTGCACCTTCTGGTATCACTAATGCTACAAAAGCAGCTAAATTAGCTCCACCTCTTGAAGTGATACCAGAAAGTTCCCAATTTTTTCCTGTAATTTCTCGATCAAACCATTCAGCCGCTTCACCAGCCATGCAGCTTCTAAGTATACCCATAGCTCTTTTCCAAGACTCTGGTGGCCCTCCAGCAGCATATGGGTTAAGATTAATAGTATCAAGATAACCCATATAAAGCCTAACAAATGTATCAATATCATCAGTAGCTTTACCCTCAAAAATCGGCAATCCTATCGCAGTGGTAGCCATATCGTCTCTAGTGGATTGTTTAATATAGGTGGAGGAGGGTTCAATTGTCTAATTCGAAACCATTGTACCTGAATTCTAAGAGCAGCTATCTGTTGGAAAAGTCTATTCCTAAGTCTCCCTAATGTCTGAATCCCAAAACGCACCCTATTATTAGCATGTGCTAGCTGTGCATTAACCTGTCCAAGTTGCACATTAGCCAATACAAGTTGTCCTCCAGTCCGAGTAGCCCTCAGCCGCCAATGATTTAGAAGGATATTACCACGATTCACAGCATTTTGAGCCTCATTACGATCCATTACTGCTTGAGTATAATCTGCTTGTAATACATTACGTTCATGTCGTGCCTGATTACGTTCACCTATAGCCCGTCGACGAAGCTCTACCATAGTATCATAATCTCTTTGCAGGTTATGGTTTTCTTCTATGAAATTATCATTGGCAGCACGTATAATAACTAATTGACGTTCTAAATTAGTAAACGTTTCATCAAATGCATTTATCTTACCTTGTGCAAAAACTAACAAATCTTTTGTAATACCAAGTTCTTCATGTTTTGCTTTACAGCGATACATTAATATATTAATAATATGTTTGATTTGATTATTTGCCTCCTGTATCTCTGAATCAACAGTTAAACGACCCCTGGTAGTCAATAAATTTGCATGAGCCTTTAGTATTCTAACTAATTCATCATCGTCTTCTTCATTAGCCAAGTGTGCAGGAGGCGGTCCAGTAGGTTCTGAAGGAGTATAAACTGGAATTGGTGTTGATGTCGACATAGTATTTAAACTAAGTTAGAATAAAATTCAAATGGATCTTTATGTATACAATTTGGATGAGTACACGACCGACTCAAGACAAGGCAATGAGTTTGCTCCATCATGGCCCTTTCGATTAGCCGTAGCAGGTAGCTCAGACTCAGGTAAGACAACTATGATTATTAACTTGTTAATGGGTGACAAGAAGGCAAAGGAGGATGGTAATCGGTATGTACTATGTGATGCAGTACTTTTAGTTGGCAGATATCTTGACGAGCCAAAGTGGGCAGTTGTACATGATTTTTTCGAAGAGGAGAAGATCCCATTCACTGCAGTAACCCATAGTGAGATTCCAGAGATTGACTCCTTCGACCCTACTCAAGCTACTGTGGTAATCTTTGAGGATCTGATGGATGCACCTAAAAAAATCCAGGATCTCATCACTGGTTACTTTACACATGGACGACACAAAAATATTTCATGTATTTATGTAGCCCAAAGATTCTTTGCCATTCCTAAGGCTATTCGAGAAAATGTTAACTACATCTCACTGCATGGAGGTCATGGGAGCCTTACAGATACCAAGAGAATCATCCGCCAATATACAGAAGAATCAGAGTCATTAGCACCAGTAATTGATGATCTTACTCTGCAACGTGAATTTGTAGTGTTTGATCTTAGACGGTCCAAAAGTGATCCACTGTCCATTCGAGTAAGATGGGATACTAGTCTCAGTTCGATCACAGAGCAATCTCAGTTCAATCCTAGTTCGATCTCAGTTCAATCTCAGTTTGATCCAAGTTTGAACCCAGTTCGATCTCAGTCTGAACCCAGTTCAATCACAGTTCAATCCAAGTTTAGTCCCTATGGTCAGAAAGCTGTATTTGAAGCAAAAAAAGGTGGACACTTGATTGAATTTGCTCGGGTATTTCCATCCCCTAAAGAGCGTCAACATTTACTTGTACCTGGTGTCTTAGCCAAGAATACAGATACCTGGATTAAATTTGTCTTTCGGGAAGCTTATGGACTTTCTGGTAAGACCCTAGGAGCTGACTTTCAGGATTTCTTAGCAAAAGTACAGGGTAGGACTGCAAAGACTGAAACTCTGAAAACTGAGAATGTGAAGGAGTTATTCTCCCGATATGAAGCCCTGAAGTCTAGTCGCCCTCTGGATAATAAAAAAATAATAGAAGGTATTGAAGTCCTTCTACAGATCTTTTCTAAGAGCCACATGGACCGTCGAGCATTACAAGTAGGGATTAATAGTATCTTGTGAGAATATCAAGTAATTCGTTTGCAGAAGCTCTAAGAATCATAGCACTTTTTTTACGGCCTTCAAAGTCAATCCTTAACATCTTAGCCTTCAACCCTATTGCTCCTAAGGCACGAGAAGCAAAGTTCTTAGTCATTGAATTACTTATATGATTTACATAGTTCTTATAGAATGTATTGAAAGGCTCGTCGATACCATCTGGATATGTACCCCTTAGAAATTGATATAAGGCAATTTCTCCACTATCACAACCTATGGCTATAAGCTGTTCGAGAAGCCACTTCCTAATATCTTCATATGGCTCTCCATCTATAATTTTCATATCCAGTCTTTGTGTAAACAATTGTGTAAAGTCCACATTACTTGCCCGACGAATGATCTGAACTAACTTATCCCTAGCAAGTCCCAAGGCTTGTAGAGGGTCATTCTCATCACTAATCTTCTTTATAATCTGTCTGTATAATACACTGGATAATCCTCTATGTGCTGTTTTTGGAGTGATTACTCCACAGTTTTGGTACTGGTTTATTACGATTGATGTTGACATGGCTATCTTTCTTTATGTAAAAAAGAATTATTCAAAATTAAGTAACTATTCGGAGCAGTCCTTGCACAACTTGTCCGTTAAGTCACTTGGGCTTACAGGCATGAGACATTCCCTACACAACTCAATATTAAGCTCTGCAAGTCTCGGGGTATGGTCCTCCAAAGTTCGTGGACGACCGGAAGGACCGGAGGAAGGTGTCCCGTTAGTCGTATCCTGCTGTAAGATAAAATCATCATATTCATCTTGGTCAGCCTGAATAGCGGCCCTGATTTGTTGTATATCATTGAAAGTTAACCGCTGCCCATCAAGATTTTCCTCATTATAGCGTGTTTCATTGATGATTTCCTCTATAAGCGCCTCTTCTTCATAATGGACAAGGTAGTAATCCTCAACTACCTCATAGTCACTCTCAATCAGTCTATGATATGTTCTAGTACCACGTCGAACATAACGTCCTGTATCTGTATTTAAATATACAGGTTGCTCTTCAGGTGGAGGTGCAGTTTGTCTACGGACAAGCCTTCCATCAATATAATCATGGGATTCCATAACTATTCGATTAAAGGTATCTCCACCGATAATAATTGGACGTCCAGTTATAGGGTTAGCTATATAAGGGTAAGACATGTCTTTTTTCTGTATGTGTCTACATACCTAATAGTTTTCTTCAATTTACAATAACCAAGTGACATGGTCATCAGTCCTTGTCGAAAAAAATGCAAGGATACCTGATGATAAAGTTACATGGTCATCAATCCTTGTCGAAAAAATGCAAGGATACCTGATGATAAGGTTACATGGTCATCAGTCCTTGTCGAGAAATATGAGGATACCCGATAAATAAGCTACTCCTGTTGAGTCCATTCGTTCCACTCCCAGTTCAGTCCCCAAGGGTCGCCTCCCCATCTTTGTTCACTTAATGCATGCTCTATGGTTTCCCTCTCTTGGGGGTCCACGACCATCCCATTCCTAAGCATTTTCTCCATAATATAAAGCTGATCCTCGGTGAGGCGGTCTATCCATCTTTTATAGAAGTCGTTTACATCTTCAAATGATATCCAGTCAATATTCCCTTTTTCAAACGGCTTTCCAAGAGCTTGGACATGCCCAATTGTAGTAGCGTAATTTTTCCATCTCTTATATGCTTCTTGACGAACCTCCTGCCACCACACACTATCTACTTTACTCGCTGCAATAAGGTCAGTATCTGGGATCTTTGCAACAATGCGTTCGACTATTTCTACTGGTAATCGGTCCAACATGATGTTATGTTACTTATACTATAGCCATCTTCAATTACTGTATGCCCATTACAAATGGATAAAAAATATAAACTAAATTCGTACAGGATCGTGGGACCACAGGAGCCGCTTATGCAAGAAGTTCTGTTAAGGTTTTCTCAGCCTCATTCATAGTGACAGCTCGCTTTGGGGAACCTGTTAATGAGTCCTTAGTTACATTATAATACAACTCGAAGAGGGCCTCAAGTTTGTCTAAAAGAGCTTGTTTATTCTTGTATGATTCACGAATCTTTGCTATCTTAGCAGTATATGCTGCATTATCTGGGAAGAGTTTTCTGGCCACGAACTTCACATATGATACAGGAGACTTTGCTGTCTGGATTCTCTTGATATACTTCACATGATCCTGGACAAGGTAGCTGGTTTTGCTAAACCCAGATACTAATGCGACTATTATAGTGTCTTTCAATGCACGGATAATCTTGAGGACAGTTTCATCAGAGACAATGGTGAACTGATTATGTGATGCATCATAAATAACTTTATCACTAATGCTGTCAGTGCTGTTAATAATGCTTGCTAATTCGGTATATGTTGACATGATTCCTTATACTTTTTTGTACTTTGTAATAAATAGGAATCTTCAAATTGACTTTACATTCAAGCAAGAAAAAATATATATACCTACTGTAAATCCAACCGCATTCTTGGCAATCATGTCCAGATAACCTTGTTTGCATTTTTCACATGGCAGTATCCTGCGGTTTCAAACTTGAGAGCTTTCAATGCTTTGGATGCATTTTCTGGACAAGTGATAAGTGTAGGACTACTCGGCTGTTCCTCTAGAATAAATCCATCTGTATGGATGCGTCGTACTTTATCCTTATATGGTTCTAATAACTCTGAAGTCATCTTCCGTCCATGTGCTAATAAGAATGGAGCAATCCTAGGATACTCACCCTTGAAGGGACTACCTGGGTTTGTGAACTGGAATCGCCACTGGTCAGATCCTACTGGTACGATGGAGTCAAGTGTGTGGCCTTCTGGAAACTTGAATGGATCTGTTTGATCTGTGGTGAGTGTCTTGTAATTGCGTTTTCTCTGGCAGAGTGCTCCCCATAGTGTATTGAGAACTCTCTTTGCAACACGACCGGCCACGCCACCCTGGTTCTTTATATTGAAGAGAAAGTGGACATACTCACCAAATATTACAGTCCCAGGAATTCTTGCTTCTCTGTCATATATCAAGGCATTTGGCTTTCCATCCTGGATTAACTGTATATCGAGACCAAGTTTCTTTGCTCGTTGTAAGTCAATGAATGTATAGACTCCCCTCTTATTCTGTCGGAAGAGAATGTCATTACCACTTACCTTGCCCCTTTGGGGCGCTCTCTGGGAGCTGGCACGAAATAATCCATACAAGGCATAACCTCTATGGTCTACAAAGTCTTTGAGTATTTGAAACTTACCTTGTCGGATTGGAAAGTTTGCATTTGATTGCTGAATACTTGGATACAAACTTGTCACGTCGTATTGCCTTCCATAGCCCTTCCATTCATTGTCTGCCCAGATAAGACCTCCCATCATTGCATCACTTATCCACTCTGCTTCGACTGGGTCAAGAGGATCATTGGCTGGAACCCCTACACTAAACCGTTCAAAAAGCCAGAGTGCAGTTCTCTTGTACGACCAGTTGTGGTAAGATAAGTCGATTCCTAGACCGAACTTCTTTGTAGCCTGTAGGAAGGAATCCCGCTCTTCATGGATCCTCTGGTATGTTTCCTCAAGTGTTTCATATATTCCAGTTTTACGATTCTTCTCAATAGGGATGAAGGAGTAACTATCAGAGTTCTTACCTTTCTGAAACTGTCCAACTGTAAGAGACTTAACTGTCTTACCATTGTATATTGTTACTACATTATTAACCCCATCTTCACGATAAACAAAGGGAGACTTTTGTTTTCTATCTAATTTACTAGGGTGAAGTCTTCCAGGATTCAGTGCAAGAGAGTAGTGGCCTTCAGACAGGATGAGGGTTGCACGTCTGTCAGATTTGCTCTTGGAAATTCGAGTGGAATCCCCTACAATATTAAGTGCAAGGCTTCCTGCAAGTTGTTCAACCTTATCCATATATGAGACTGGAACTGGAGCATCACGATTGAGACCTAATGCCTTTTTGATATATTCAGGTTTTTTTATAGTCTTGGGTATTTTAGAGAATATACCATAGATATGCTTCAGGCATTCATACAGGCAATCATTTAGCTCCCCATTGCATCCCCCTGCAACCGGTGGAGCATCTCTCACATAAATTATGAATCGTTCAAAGTAATCAGGATCTGCATCATCTGGTAGTTGTGCTTCATCATAGTGGTCTAAGAGTGAGAAGAGGCTGGCTGGTTGGTTTCCTGATGTCCATCCACCGGGTTTCCAGTTTTCATAGGGGAGCAGAATCTGAAATTTATGTGTCGGATACCGGGATTGGAGTTGCTGTCCAAGTCTGGCAATAGCTCCTCTAGAAAATCTTGCGCCTGAATACTGTAGTTCTTTGATATCTGGTCTTGTAGGTAAAGCACGTGCAATTTTTGAATAGGCCATTTGATATAACTATGAATTGTATTCAATTGTAATATAGGTTTTTTATATAAAAAATATAAGATAACTAAGAGGCGCTTATCTTATTAAAAGGAGTCAATCATATCACAGGCCTCATCAATATCCAGCTCGTCTACAAATCCATTAGCGGCCTCCCACTGGCGTTCCATCTCGGTCTTTGGACGTTCTTCGGGGATCTCTCGCGCTTTACCCTTATTCATCTTCATAGTTTCATAACCGGAGGTGGTAGGGATAATCTCGGCATCATGATCCTCCTTATATGCTCTTATTAAATCTGCAAGCTCTTTACGGCTAGGTGTTTTAGATAAGTATCCATTATATTCGATCCAGTCCTTGAAGCGGTCTACTACTTCCCTAAGGTAGTACTGGTACTCGTCCTCAATACGTGTTGTGGGACATTCCTCTACTTCAAACGCGAGTATTTCCCAGTCATACTCGTCTGACGCGTTTTGGTACTTAGCCCATAAATCCTTACCTGTATTGTAGAGATCATTGAAGACCTGGTCCTTTGAATTCTTGACCCATGGCTTATAATCCCATCGGTGCCTTTCATGCCAAGCCCAGTGTGCTCGAGTACCTTCCTTTGGTTCAGGGTCCCAGTCAACTTCTAGTTCTGTGTCGGGTTCTGGGATAGGTTGCTCTTCAGGAGCCGGTTCTGGGTCAGGCTTAGTGACAGATGCAGAAGATTCTGCGAGAGACTCGGGTTGTTGTTCAGGAGCTGGGTTCACAGTTGTAAAATCTGAGTCAGATAGCAAGTCATCTAAAACGTCATAGTCATCATCAGCTTTAAATGCAGGTTCCTCAGCAGGCGGATCATTTTCTTGATCAGGTTCCTCATCAGATAGATAACAGTCCGAGAAGCTATCTATAGGTTCATCAGTATCTGACTCTATGGGAGCTGGAGATTCCTCAGGAATAGGATCCTCTTTGATGACAGGTGCGGGTTTTACCTTCAAGCAATCGGGCTTAAGTGGTACTGGTGGTGGAGTCTTTTTGGAAACTGGTTTCTCTTCAGTAGGCTTCTTCTCGACAGGAGCGGGTTTTTCTTCAGCAGGTTTCTCAACAACTGGCTCCACTTCCTCTTGATTTACCTGTGCTTCCTGTATGTCTTGTGTCTCCTGGATTACTCTACTAAAATTCTTCGCAATTTTTGCTTTATCTAGTATGTAATAGTTTATTCTAGCACCTGAACGTCTTGGGCGAGTTTTAGGAATGAATTGCTTAATCTCCATACCAAACTTATTATCACTAAGTGTTTTGTTTTCACCCTTCTCACTGCACCAATTCTGGTAAGTACTATAGAAATTTGTACAAGGGATTTCAAGTGTATCACAATTGTCGGGCCACATCATTTCAAGGTAATATTGTATGAAACGCTGGGGATTTGGAATACTTGCTTCAATTAGCTCCTGTTTCATTTGAGTATCAGGAATAGATCGGGGATTGAAGCTAGTTAAGTCTCGGCTAAGTAGATAGGACATGAAGGAACTGGCTGTATCTGGATTTTCTAATACTTTTACTAGAGAACTGAAGTATTCTCGATTACCCTTATATTTGGCTGAGACGTTAAGAGCTACAAATCTTTCATCTCCCATTTCTATGCGAATTGGCATAGCATGATTACTCAGGATCATGTAGCCAGCAAAGTCATCAATAACCTTCACATCTATTCCTTTTTCCTCGATAGAGATGTAAGGCTCAGTGATTAAACTCTTAAGTCGGTTATTTGCTCCATGCCATTCCTTGCCTGTCATATCACATTCATTGAGGATAATGAGTTTTTTGGCACGAACAGCTGCATTGAACCTTCCCATTACATCTTCAAGACGGGTAGTGGAGAGAAAGTTTTCACGACCAAGAATATGTTCTCCGATAAAATCGGTTAAGATATTCTTACCACATCTGGGGGGACTGCGCATAATAATTGCTGTACCGGGTTTTTTGTCGGGATTTTGAACCAGAAATGCGAGCCAGTTGAGGATGTATGTAGTTAACTGCTTATCCTCTGCACACCATACCTCATGAATATGTTGAATGATTGGATTAACTAGGTTCGATTTGATGTGCTCAGCGGGTTGAGCCCTGAAACCTAGAAAGAGATTGAAGAATTCAGGATTATACTTTGGTGCATTTGGGGGATAAGGCATGAAATTAACATCTGTATAACAGATCTTTGTAACTGAGGCTTGGATAAGAAGGTCCTTTAACTTGGTGGATGTGGTCATACCATCATCTTCTCCTGTATCTGACCGAATACTTACCTTGTGCTTAGTAGAAATTCCCTTGAGATCTGCAGCAAACTCAAAGTATATGCTTCCATTATAAGCCTTCTTTTTTCTGATCCACATGCCGGACTTCGTGGTGATGAAAGCCACAGAAGCTGAGATTGCTAAATTGACGCTTTCTTTTGTGTGTGTACCTATACACTTTTTAAGAAGGTCATCGTAGAAGAAACGGTTGTTGGGGTTAAAGATTGCTGGAACTTGAGCGGCCATTTTTTGTTCTATCAAATCGAGTACTAATTTATAGTTACCTAATCTTCAATTGCCGAATATTTTTTCCAAAGATCTGCACTCCTACCAGGTTACCCTCCTGTAGTCCTGTGGTTCTGCGGTTCTGCGGTCCTCCGGTTATATCTGGTTATCTTCTAGGGGTAAAAAAAAAACTATAAACCACGAACCTTTACGACTGCTCTAAATCTTCCCTTCCCCTTTTTCAAACTACATATATCTGAAATCCAAACCGCTCAAGAGCTCCTTTTACTATAGTTAGCTCTTTTCTAGTGTCCATTAACTCTTTACAAGCCTTTTGATACGCCTTCCATTCAAGTTCACGGAGGTCACGATTTCTATTATCCTCCTCCTCCGATCGACCAAGAGCATCATTTGCTTTTTCCTTCTTTTCTACTGCCCTGTCGTATGCCTCCTCGGCTTTTTTATGCCGCTTCCAGAGTACTCGTTCAGCTTCGGCTTTCCAGATTGGGCTGACTTCTAGAAGATGTGGCCCAAAATTGCTATTTGGAATGCGTTCCAGGATATGGCCTACAAGTTCAGGGATTACTGATACTGCGTGCGGGGTATACATGTTATCTGTCCTTATAGATTACTTATGGTATACCCATTGTTCAATTACTTATTTTTTCTGACGGGAAAAGTGGCCATAGTTCGGTGGTCATAGTTCGGCGGTCATAGTTCGGTGTTCCTAAGTAGATAAAGGGTGGTCATAGTTCGGCGGTCATAGTTCAGTGGTCATAGTTCGGCGGTCATAGTTCGGTGGTCATAGTTCAGTGGCATAGTTCGGTGTCCCAGGTATGTAGATAAAGGGTGGTCATAGCTTAAATTGGGTTTTGGAGCCTGAGGGGCTAACTAAGGTGGCCATAGTATTATCATAAGTTTCTCGAACTGTGGCCAGTACTATGACCGGATATTCTGTCTAATTTTGGCTTTATTCACGTTTTTATCCACTTTTTAGTAGTCTGGTCATAGTGGTCATAGTGGTCATAGTAGTTTTATGTATAAGAAAAAATGGATAAAAAAAAGGAGTTGGAAAGTAGTGTGACCAGCCATGGCCACTGTGGCCATGGTGGTAGTATATATGGGGGATTCCTGGGACCTGCAAGGTCCAAATAGGTACTGCGACGGGTCGTTAGACCCGGAGGTGGGTGGTGCTAGCACCTCCCACATCCAGCCCGACGACAATTCCCGCAGCACCTCTCAAGAAAATACTCAAACATCTACCCCGAATAATTCTGCTGCGCCTACTGCGCCTGGCCAAGACGCGTCCTCTGGAGCTGACGCGTCAATTCATGCACCTCGAAACAAAGAAAATAACTCATCCCTTAACGCGTCCCCTAATATGGGCATGAATGATGGTACATCGCCCGATCAGGCTGTCGATCCCTCCCCTACCATTACCATTAATCGTCAAGATTTCCTGGCTGCGGCTGCGCCCAACTCCGCTCCCCAAACTTTGGAAACTTAAAACTAATAAGGCAATCATTGATGCCGTTAACAACTTATTTTTAGAAACATATGAATCATATACCGGTCGGGCTCGTATGACTGGTTCAGGGGACGCTAAACGTCTTATCATTCATTTTCACACTGCGGATGCTCGTGACTTGTGTGTTGGTAGTACACACTCTGAGTTTCCGGATTTACAATTCCACTTGTACGATCCAAAACAACTCCGGTCTGATGAAGATCTCTGGGCAATTCAAGTCACTGATATACCGTTCTTCATCACTAAACCTCAACTCCAATCCTATTTTAAAAAATTCGGCAATCTGCTTTCCCTCCATCTTTATTCAAGGAAAGGTGCCAAGATGCAACAAGCCCGCATCGTCTATGATCACTCCGATGCTATTTCCCGCTTTACTACACAATGGGCTGTGTACTGTTTTTCCACTTGTTTACGTGTCACTCCATGTCACTACTCTGTGGATCAAAAGGCTTCTCGTTGTGAATTCGTTGCAATTCTCTCTGGTCTTCCCGCTAATACCAAAGACATCCATCTCGCTCCCTTGGTTAAAGAACATGGAGCTAAAGCTATTAACATTCCCCTTTCCTTAAACTCCTATAAGCCCAAACCATGGGCCTATGTTACTTTTAACTCACAGGCTACAATGGATGCCGCCATGGAACAAACTATTGGTTTTCAAGGCCGCACTCTCAGATGGGGTACATCCAACGATTCGAAAGCTCTTTGCCACAGATGTGGTAAACTCGGTTGTGCTCCTACCTCCTGCCCGCTTAATCAACGCCGCGGTCGTTCACGCACTCGTGACCCTGTTGCTGCTCTCAAAGAACGTTTCAACATTGGCCAACGACCTGCTCAACAAAGATTTCCACGTAATAATTCCAGGTCTCGATCTCGATCTAAATCCCGCGATCGTTCTGCCTCTGCTCAACGTTCCAATCCCAACTCTAATAGCTCTAATAATAATAATAATAACAATAACAATGCTAACCCCTCCTCCTCTGGTTCAATCAACTCCTCCTCAACTGCTCATGGACGTACACCTTCCAAGAATCGGAAAGGCAAAGATAGATCTGTTTCTTTTTCATCTAATGCTCGAGCTCCACTCCCGGACCCGAATTCTTCTAATGCTCTTGAGGCTGCCCTTAAGATTCTTAATGTTTTAAAAGATCTTCAACAAGATGTTGCTCGTGTGGAATCCCGCATCTCAAATCTTGAACTTAACAACCAACGGCTATCTGCTATTGAAGCCCACTTAGGCATCAATCCTCCCTCTGCACCTGTTGTCAATTCCGAACCTGATCGGATGGAAGAAGACCTTCCCGAAACCACTGGTACCTTAATCCCGCATCCAAGCGCACCCTTGTCTTCTGGTCCAAAGAAAGCTTCTCCCCCTAATTCTACACTTAACAAAGCTTCGCACTCTGCTCCGGCTTCCAACTCTATCCCTTCCCCGCAAGATGAATTGAACTCAGTTATTCAAGATCAAAAAGCGATTAAAGATACTTTACAATCACTCACTGGTTCCATTCAAGGTTTTATTGCTTCTCTTGGTGGCTCTTCCTCCGATCGAGCTTCAGCTCCTTCGCAATAACTGACTTACCTCTCACCCTCCCCGTTTATTATTATCATTGTGCTCTAATGTCAGACAATTTTAATTATGATACATTTGTTCGAAACCCACCCAACCCTGAAGACACTTATAATTTTTCAGAACATGAATCTTTATTTTCTTCTTTAAACTCTTCCCCAATTCCCAATTCCTTTAATATTTCATCCTTTAATGTTAATGGTCTTCGTCAAAATAGCCAAGTTAAAATTGATCAAATTTCGAATTTCTTCAATCTTAAACACATTTCTTTTGGTGGTATCGTTGATACCCATTTATCCCCTAAACAGATTCACTTTTTATCTAAGCGCCTTCCTAATTATACTGTCTTTTCATCTGATATAGATACCACCAAACAAATTAAATTTACTGGTGGTGTTTCTCTTTTTATTGAAAAATCACTCGCTTCCCATGTCCAAGATTTTGTTTCACATTCTTCGCGTATCTTATCTGTTGACCTCTATTTTAAAGGCAACATTAAATTGCGTATTTTTGTCATATATATTCCTCCTATTTCTGATTCCAAATTACGATCGGAAACTATTGACCTTCTTTTACAATTATTGGTGCATACTAAACAACAAAACTTTTATCACGCCGTTTGTGGCGATTTTAATATGCACTTAGATATTTACTACCCCATTTACTTTAATCGCCCTTCTGTTGCTTCTCAACGAGCTTATCGCTTGTTATATCATCTTTTATCTCATGGTTATGAAGAAACTTTTCCTGTTAACGCTTCAGATTCTCTAGGCACCTTTCACCGTGATAACCAAATCACTCGCATAGACTATGTTTGGTCTTGCTCGATGCTTAAAAACTTCGCTCTCACTTCCTACATATTCGATGCTCAAGATACTTGTTCCTCTGATCATAATCCTGTTATCACGTATTTTGATAACTCGCTCTTGTCAGCGTCTATCAAGGTTGCTCGTGCTAAACAACTTCAACGTCGAACTCGCCGCATATTCAAATTTGATTCAGTCACTACTCAACAATGGGAATCCTTTTCTACTCAAGCTGATTCTTTATGCGATGTTCCTCCTTCAACCTTCTCAACATGGCACGTCAACCAACAATGTGAATATTTACATTCTCGTATAGTGAAAGCTGCTAATGCCTCTCTCCCTTCTGTCACGGTTGGTAATCAATATACTCCCACGGTGCCTACAGATTTGGAAGCATTAACTCAACATTACCGTTTCCTCAGCCGTCTTTTGCATTCGATACGCTTATTGCGAAAATATCCTTCCACATATTATAATAGATATGAACGTATTTGGTCCATTCATTTCGCTCGACTTCAAAAAATTCTTCATCTTTATAAGAAGGTTATTCCTTCTCCCCCTATTTTACCTACTTCTTTATCCACATGTAGGCAAGACGATTTTAAATTTTTATTAGATTCTTTAAAGACTATTTCTAGTGCCCTCCATGGCCTCCTTCTTCTTAAAGAAAAAGATTTTCAAGATTCTTCCATTCGTGCTAAATTGGATGATAGGGATAACAATTTTGAAACTGATATCTCTTCGTTTATTGATTCTGCTCTTTCACGAACAAGACGTCGTATTACTTTGGATCGTGTCTTTATTGACCACCCTACACAACCTAAACTTTTGACGGATCCACACGATATTGATGACACCGTTATCAACCAT
This sequence comes from Rhizophagus irregularis, assembly GCF_026210795.1. Lineage (NCBI taxonomy): Eukaryota > Fungi > Glomeromycota > Glomeromycetes > Glomerales > Glomeraceae > Rhizophagus > Rhizophagus irregularis. The sequence goes on from NC_089452.1 coordinate 2,500,504, forward strand.
TTTCAGAACTCTGTTCCTATTAAATCATCTCCTCTGGCTCATATTTCAGCCCTTCCTGAAAGATGGTCCTCTGCCTATCGTCCCATAGATGATGTGGATCCCTCTATTTACATTTCTCTATTGGATCCTCCTACCCTTGATGAATGGTTGTCTACGGTCTTCTCGATGCCGAATGATAAAGCTCCTGGTCCCTCTATGATCACTTATGAGATGCTTAAGCATTTGGGTTCTACCACTTCCGCTTTGGTTCTGATCCTGGTACAATCATGCCTTCGTACTGCTGATATTCCTGATTTATGGCGTCAAGCTATGGTTTTTCCTATCCCTAAACCTCACGAATGGAAATGTCAACTCAAAAATACAAGACCCATTACTCTACTTGAAGTAATTAGAAAATCTTTGGTCAAACTCTTTTATAATCGTCTCGCTTCCATTTTGGCTTCAAATGAAGTGCTCAAAGGAGGAAACTTCGCCGGTCTCCCTGGTGGTTCTTGTCGCGACCCTATTGTCATCCTGGAATCTATTATCCATGATGCTCATGTCAACAAATCGCCGCTTTGGATTCTTTCACAAGATATTTCGAAGGCTTTCGACTCGGTTGATCTCAAGATGTTGCGTTTTGCGTTAGAACGCATTAAACTTCCGGCTTCTGCTATCAAATTTATTTTATCCCTTTTTATGAAACGCTCTAACCGCGTTTTTACTGCTCATGGAACTACACCTTCTTACCGCGTTCGTATTGGTATAGATCAAGGCGAAGTTATCTCTCCTTTACTCTGGGTTATATATATAGACCCTTTATTGACTGTTCTTAAAAATGAAATGATGGATCCATATATACTTCACGCTTCTTCTTTATCTAATCCCTTGGCCGAGGCAAATTTGGATGGGTTACGAATTAACAACTTGGTCTTTATAAATGACTCTACTTTAATTTCGTCATCCAAATTTGGAATGGAATCGATGCTCTCTATCACGGAAGAATTTTATCAAATTAATAATACTTCCGCTAATCACAACAAATATGTTTTAATTACTAATTCGTTGCCTCCCACTTCAGTTGTTTCGCCTCCTCCAGTCGTGTTTGACTTGCAATTATCTGGACTAAACAAAGTTCCTTCCATTTCTATTGTGCCTATCTCCATGAATAGCTCTTTCCGCTTCCTGGGCGTCTGGTTCAATGTTGCTGGTTCTCGAGATTTTGTCAAAAAGCAAGTTGCTCATGAATGCAACTCCTTCGCGGCTATCGTTCGCCCTGCTAAATTGTCTGCAAAACAAGTTGTTTACCTACACAATACCGTCCTTATTCCGAAGTTGGAATATCGTATGCAAGTCACTCACCTCTCCGAATCTGAATTTACCTTGGCAACCAGCAGCATCCGTTCCTTGGTTAAACACAAGGCCAATTTTTCGCGAGCGCTCCCTGATTCTATCTTGTTTTTATCTCAAGGCTTGGGGTTAATCAATTTATTTTTTCACCAATCACAAACACATTTAATTAATTTATTTTTATTAGCTAATTCTTCTTCTTCTTTTATGAAAATGTTGTTTTTATATAGATTGCGTTTAATTCAATTTTCTTTTTTGATTCCTATTTCTCCCTTATTAGTTAAAGATTGGACCTTATGGTCTAAACTTTTTGCTTTTAAACAGGATTATATCGCTTGCACTATTGCTCTCCTGACCACCTCTCCCTTCAAGTTATCACGTTCTCGATTATCAACCTCGTCTGACCTTACTATACCTAATGGTCACACGCCTTTATTTGAAGTGATGACTCCAAAAATTTTTATAGCTTACTTCCGACGCCTTAGATGTTTGCAACTTTATTATCTATCTCAATTCATCACATCTCAAGGAACCCATATGATCACTTGGAATGTTTATTTATCCAGTCTATCAAGTAGGAAAGGCCATCGAATCCTCCCGCATAAATGGTTCAATGACATCTACCAATGCGTTACTGTTCCAAATTCCAATTCTCTGCTCTTGGATCAATTTTCTTCTGATGCTATCCCTTCAAGCATTGATTTGGCTCCAGCCTTTGGTTCTTCTAGAAAATCCATGAAATGGATCATAACTTTGGACGACGATGGCTCTCCTCTTTTTGGAAAACAACTTAGCAAACAACAATATTCCTGCAAGATCGTCCATTGGACCTCTGATTGTGTAACTCGACCTAATGATGTTATCACGCTCACTCCTTGTCCTGGTTGCTCTAAGCATGTACCAGTTACCTATAATAAAAACCGTCCAACAGATGTTACTCCTTTATGTATCATCCCAAAACTTTCTCCTCTTAGATCTTTAATTTTCCCAACGACGCAGGAACGCATTAGACATGACACCACCTCTATTACTTCTCCTTTTACTTGGGCGGACCTTGACGAGGTTGTAAGATCCTATTATGGTCGTTTGGATATTTATCCTGATTTCTCACAAGAAGATGTGGTTATTCTCCCTTCTCCTTCTCCTCCCCCCTTTTTGGGTTCGACTGCTCCTCTTGCTTTTGCTGCCTCACCGTTAGCGACTCCTCCTGATAATCATTATTGTTTTTATACCGATGGTTCTTTAATTAACCTTGGCACTCCTGACGTTTCTATGGGCTGGTCTTGGGTTCAAGTCCTCGATGGCGCTGGCTTTTTCCAATCTATCGCTGCTTACGCACATGGAATTATTCACGATTGGCCTTCTTCTACAAGAGCTGAAATTGCCGCTATACATGCTGCTCTGACTGTCACTCCTCCTTCTTCAACGGTCACTATTTATACTGACTCTCAATCTGCCATAGATGGTCTTCGCCTATGTGCTACCTTTTCTTATTCCAATAGTAGGCTTTATTACAAGACCACCAATTTTGAACTTTGGGCTATTATTGAACGTCTCATTTTATCCAAATCTTTATCCGTCACGGCTGTTAAAGTGAAAGGTCACTCTGGTAATTTCTATAATGACTACGTGGACTCTCTGGCCAACTCTGCACACACTTCTTCTTCAGCGATTCTTCTTTCTGATCTGGATCAAGTTTCTCCTCACGATTTCTTATTAAAATATGATGATATCTTATGCGAATCCAACCCACGACGCTTATTCAAGCAATATTCACAAATGCTGTGGATGCATAGATTAACGCGTTTATCACGTTTTAATTTTACCATTGCTTTATCTTCTACCTTAGATTTCGTGATTGATTAGGATCTTACTTGGTTCTTGTTAAATTCAGAACCCCAGCATGATGCCTCTTTTACTCGTGCTCATGCTTCCTCTCATCGCACCTTCAAATTCAAACTCTTTTTGGAAGATTTGCCTACTTTGGAACATCTTAAAAGAATTCGCTCGGACTTGTATATCGACATCTTATTGTGTCGTTCATGCCTCGACTCCAAGGAAGATTTCATGCACTTGTTTATGTGCAAATGTAGACGAATCGCTATGGAACAGATTCTCCTTTCCTACCAAAAACATTTTATTAACAAACTTCAAGAAGCTGGTGATCTTGTTAAGATAGATCCCTCTTTAATTATTAACAAATTTAATTCTCTTTCTTGTTGGTCCTTTTCTTTGTCAAATTGGACTTCATATAGTCTTGTCCGTGGCTGCCTTCCAAAATCCTTTGTCGAATTTTTTGAAGAACTCTCTATTCCACGAAATTCTGCGATGAAGGTTATCTCTGCTATCCACAATCAATTTATCCAAAAGATCAGAAAACGAATTTGGCTACCGCGTTCCTATGATAAATCCAAATGGGAAGACGCGATGAATATTACTCAAAAACTTAAACTTTCTCGGCCTTCTAATTTGCCAAAGTCCACGTACTTACCTTTCTCAACTTTACCTCCTCCGACCCTTTCCGATGCCGCACGTGACTCCGACGTTGATTATTTAAAGAACTCGATGAAATATGGTTTGCCTTGGTTTAATCACTATTCGGGTTTTATGGGTTGTCTAACGGTGCAACTTACTAACAGCTTTAGCAGGGTGGTGTGTGAATTTTAATAATGGGCGCATTGTTCGTTGGTTTGTTTACATAGTTGCTTCTTCTTAGGTTGGAATATATCTAGGCGGGGGATCAGGATAGTTTTAGTGTTATGCGATTTTTTCTCTTTTGAATTATTTTATAGCTTTATTACTATTTTGGAGACTATATAGTTTTGTTTTTAGTTAATTTTATTTTTCTTTTTTTGTACTTTGAAAATTTTATTTTATTTTTGTAAGTTCGTTAAATAAATTTAATAAAGATAAAGGCTACTATGCCATATTTGCCTTTGACAAGGACTGATGACGATGTCACTTGGTTATTGTAAATTGAAGATAACAATTAGGTATGTAGACACGTACAGAAAAAAGATATGTCATACCCTTATATAACTAATCCTATAACCGGACGTCCAATCCGTGTTGGTGGAGATACCTTTAATCGAATAGTTATGGAATCCCATGATTATATCGATGGAAGCCTTGTCCGTAGACAAACCGCACTGCCTCCACCCCAGGAACAACCTGTATATTTAAATACAGATACAGGACGCTATATTCAACACGGTACTAGAACGTATCATAAACTGATTGAGAGTGACTATGAGGTAGTCGAGGACTACTATTTTGTTCATTCTGAAGAGGAGGAGCTTATAGAGGAAATTATCAATGAAACACGCTATAATGAGGAAAATCTTGATGGCCAGCGGTTAACTTTCAATGATATACAACAAATCAGGGCCGCTATTCAAGCTGACCAAGATGAATATGATGATTTTATCTTACAGCAGGATACGACTAACGGGACACTTTCCTCCGGTCCTTCTGGTCGTCCACGAACTTTGGAGGACCATGCCCCGAGACTTGCTGAGCTTAATATTGAGTTGTGTAGGGAATGTCTCATGCCTGTAAGCCCAAGTGACTTAACGGACAAGTTGTGCAAGGACTGCGCTTCCTAATGGTCAGTCCTCCGGTCCTCCAGTCTTTCCAACGGTTGATCCCTTAATGCCAGTTATTTTTTTTTATACAAATGACAGGTATTTAAAGATAACAATATATAAAAAAGATTGTGAAGGATACTAAGTGAGCGAATAATCAAAGAAAAATAGCCATGTCAACATCAATCGTAATAAACCAGTGTCAGAACTGTGGAGTATTCTCTGCAAAAGCGGCATATAGAGGATTATCCAGCGTGTTGTATAGACAGATTATAAAGAAGATTGGTGACGAGAGTGAACCTTTACAAGCCTTGGGACTTGCCAGGGATAAGTTGGTCCAGATTATTCGTCGGGCAAGTAATGCGGATTTTACGCAATTATTCACACAAAGACTGGATATGAAAATTATGGACGGAGATTCATACGAGGATACTAGGAAGTGGCTTCTTGAACAGCTTATAGCCATTGGATGTGACAGTGGGGAAATTACCTTATATCAGTTCTTACGGAATACATATCCGGATGGTATTGATGAACCCTTTACTACATTCTATGAGAACTATGTAAGTCATATAAGTAATCCGATGACTAAGAACTTTGCTTCTCGAGCCTTAGGAGCTATTGGGTTAAAAGCTAGGACTCTACGGATTGACTTCGAAGGACGTAAAAAAAGCGCCATGATTCTTAGGGCTTCTGCGGAAGAACTTCGCGAGATGGGTTGCTAAAGCAACCAGATTCTTACAAAATACTATTGATCCCTACTCGTAATGCTCGACGGTCCATATGACCCTTAGAAAAGATCTGTAAAAGGACCCCGATGCCTTCTATTATTTTTTTATTATCCAAAGGGTGACTAGACTTCAGGGTTTCATACCGGGAGAATAACTCCTTTACGGTCTCAGGTTTTGGAATTTCAGTCTTCGCGGTCCTATCCCGTACTTTCGCTAAGAAGTTTTGGAAGTCTGATCCCAGGGTCTTACCAGATAGTCCGTAGGCTTCCCGAAAGACGTACTTAATCCAGGTATCTGCGTTCTTAGCTATAACACCAGATACGAGGAGGTGTTTTCTTTCTTTAGGCGATGGATATTCCCGAGCAAACTCGATTAGCTGGGAGGACTTTTTTGCTTCAGCTATGGCTTTCTGGCCATAGGGACTAAACTTCGATCGAACTGGGTTCAAACTCGGATTGAACGGGGATCGAACTGGGTTCAAACTCAGATCGAACGGAGATTGAACTGAGATCGAACTAGGATCGAACTGAGATTGATCGGTGATCGAACTGAGACTAGTATCCCATCTAACCCGAATAGATAACGGATCGCTCTTGGATCTTCTAAGATCAAATACTATAAATTCGCGTTGTAGAGTAAGGTCATCGATTACTGGAGCTAGTGACTCTGATTCTTCTGTATACTGGCGGATGATCCTCTTAGTATCGGTTAAACTTCCGTGCCCTCCATGTAGGGAAATATAATTCACATTTTCACGAATAGCCTTGGGAATGGTAAAGAATCTTTGGGCCACATAGATACATGAAATATTTTTGTGTCGTCCGTGTGTAAAAAATCCAGTGATGAGATCCTGGGTTTTTTTAGGCGCATCCATCAAATTCTCGAAGATTACCACAGTAGCCTGGGTGGAGTCGAAGTCCTTGACATTTGGAATCTCACTATGGGATACTGCGTAAATGGAATTTCTTCTTCTTTGAAAAAATCACGTACGACTGCCCACTTCAGTTCATCGAGGTATCTTCCAACTAGAATTACCGCATCACATAATATGTACCTTTCGCCATCCTCCTTTGCCTTCTTGTCTCCCATTAACAAATTAATGATCATAGTTGTCTTACCCGAGTCAGAACTTCCTGCTACGGCAAGACGGAAAGGCCATGATGGGGCAAACTCATTACCCTGTCTTGAGTCGGTCGTGTACTCGTCCAAATTGTATACATAAAGATCCATTTGAATTTTATTCTAATTTAGTTTAAATACGATGTTGACACCAATTGCAATTTATACTCCTTCAGAGCCTACTGGACCACCTCCTAGGGATTTGCGTGATATGAATAATATACCATTAGTTGCGGTAATTAAGGATCTAACAGATTTTTTAACTGTCAGTGATCGCATGGTTGTTAATCGAGATGTACAAAATGCAAACCATCGTCTTAAACATGCTCTTAATTTATTAATTCATCGCTGTAGAGAAACATACGAAGAACGTGATATATTAAAAGCGGAACGCGATCGATCTCGAAAAGAACGTGATGAATTACAAGACGAACTCGAGGTTCAAACAGGTTTGTTAGGTTTTACACAAGATGAGCTAAATATCGTACAAGATACTATTACTGGTTTGGAAGCTAATTTGGCTGAATTAGAACGTGAGTTTGGTGGTATGCGGATGACTAATCGTCGTCTTCAGCAGCAATATAATCTTATGAGAGGAGAACGTAATAGAGCTATAGGTGAACGTAATAGAGCTATAGGCGAGCGTGATGCAGCACGAAATCAGCTTGTATATGCCAATAATCGGGTTCTTTTTGGAATTCGGACATTGGGACGTCTTAGGAATCGACTTTTCCAACAAATAGCCGCTCTGCGTATCCAAGTACAATGGTTTCGGATTAGACAATTGAACCCTCCTCCACCTCCTCTCAACAATCCACAAAATACGATATGGCTGCCGTTGGTATAGCTGCCCCCATATTTCATGGTCGGGAAGATGAAGATCTTAATCTTTTTATTGATAACTTTTTAGGGTATATTAATACCGTTGGTATTGATCCATTGGACGATGTCGGTGCGCCTCCTGGTCGGGTGCGAGCGATGGGAGTTCTTCGTAGCTGTATGAGAAATGAAGCGGCGAGGTGGTTTGATGCAGAACTTACTGGAAAAAATTGGAAACTCTCGAGTATTCGGTTAGTGGCTGCTGCAAATGGTGGAGCCGGTGCTACTTGCCGAGCGTTCAGAGCTTTAGCTGTTCCTGAGGTTGCTAATGGATTACATGTTGGTACTTACTTACCCGGGTCTGATGCTGATGTATATTCAAGGATTGCAGGTAATGCGGCGGTAACCGTTGGAGATGCATTTTTCCCATCACGCGCTGATATCGTTAGAACGAATTTTAAAGTTGAAGAGCAGTGGAGGCGTGCAGGCGGACGTTCTACTCATCAACCCGTTAATGGGTTGGGAAATCATGGAGGTCCATTTAATGCTGCTGCCCAGAATCAACCGATAGTCTTACAGGGAATTCTCCTGGATCAAGCATTTATGTATATGCGCACAAATTTTCCAACTGTCGTGGAAGAAAGACTTCAAATACGATTTAGTAACCTTTACCAGGAACAAGGTGAACCTGTTCGATCTTACTATAAGCGAGTTGAGAGGGCTGGGGATATTGTAGGATATAATCGAATTATGGTTACTGACCAGTTTTATAGAGAACTTTTGCCGGAAAACGTTATTGAAGCTTCTAGAATCGGGGCGGCACCTCTTAATACATTAATTGATAGATTGAGTGATCTTGAGCGACGAAAGGGCGAAATGTTCTATGGATTACAAAGGCGTCAGGGTATTGAAAAGGCTAAAAAAGAGGAATTAGCTGGCTATACTCATCCCGTAACTCCACACGAAGGTGCTGTAATACAAAGGTCAACAGACGTTATTACTCAAGAACGATTACAAGAATTGCTCAAGGCACAAGCCGAGGAACTTACCAAGAATTTCCAGGCGCAATTTAAACAATTACAAGCATTTAAACCAGTTCGTAAACCACCGGTCTATAGACAACAGATTAAACCTGTTCAACCAAAACCACAGAGACGTGTTGTTCAGGATCATCAGGATCCTGATTGGGATGATGGTTATGTAGATCATGATTTTGGTGATGACCCTGGTGACCCTGATGCTCCTGAATGGACTAGTGAGGATGATCAACATGTTATTGATCTTATTATGGGATATGAGACGTCTAAAAGATTTCCAAAGAGACTTCAGAAGGCTAAAGATAGACGCGATGATCTGGAATTAGCCCGAGCAATGAGAAACCTCGATCTTAACGATGATGCTATGGATATTGATACTAATACCGCGAGTTTTGATGACTTGAAAATTGTTCCCGATGAGGAAGGTGGTTTTCGGATTTGTGCGGTTCGAAGTACAAAAAAAAAGTAAACTCGGATAAGGGTGTAAGTATCTCGAAACTTCTTAAATCTGTTCCAAAAAAATCAGTTAAAATGACTCCTATTAAGATTCCTGTAAAGGTTACTAGTAGTAAGCCCACATTTATAAAAGCCGTCACCAAAAATGATTCATTAAGTTTATTAAGGTCTGCAGATTTTAGGAAATTACTCCGCGAGATTCTTCGGGAAGAATTAAAGTCTGCTCGTAAAAGTACGGAGATTCTGGAAGACCTAGTTGAGGAAAAACAAGAAGAGGATATCAGGGAAGATGACCCGATGGATATTGACATAGCTCGTTTGGAGAATACTAAAGATCTTTTAGCGCTGGATGGGAAGGTCAATGGGATAGCAATTCAGTGTTTAGCAGATACTTGTGCTAACGCGTCTTTTATTCAGAGGGAAGCCGCTGAAGAATTAGGGTTGGATATCGACAAGAGTATTACACATAATATATCTGGTGCTCCGGGTTCTGGTAGGACATTCGGCATGGTAAAAGGTGTGTCAATCAAACTAACCCCTGATTGTGTAATCACTGAGAATCTTGCGGTTTTAAGCGATTACAAGCATAGGGAGATTGGATTGAGCCGGACGTGTCTGAAACGTTACAATTATAATGTCCATGAATCACGTGAACATATCGCCCTTACTTGTAATGAGAAGAATGTTTTTATCCCGATAGTTTCTGACGTGAATCGAGGAGACAAAAAATAGGGAATATTTATTTTTTATTCCCAAAACTTGCGGATTAAGGCAGGGACATCTTCCTCCAACCGGTCAGCAGGTTCCCAAGTGGCTTCGGTATCTGGGTATCGTTCCCACTTGACTAGATACTGGTCTTGACCCTTCCTGATGCGATGCCGGAGTATCCGCTCAGGTACAAATCTTTCGGGTTGCCCTCTTATCACGGAGTCAGGTGGGGGGTATTCATTTTCTGGAACAATCTGCAACTCTTTTCGGGTGTACGCACATCTGGATACACTTAGTCGCCCGTGTGGTCCATCAAGAAGATACGTAGGGGGTTGTTCGGGTGAGAGTATCATTTTTTTGATAACACGAATATTGGGATTCCATCTTATGTCACCTGTACGAAATTTTCCATGAAGTTTATTACCGAGTACTGAGATAGGTTCATCTAACTTTACTCGGACACGCATTCCTTCAGAGAGAAGGTCCGTCTTTTTTGATACTTTTGGTGACCCAGTCGGAATATCTGGAGGATTTCTTTGCCAGATTTCATCTATTTTATTAACTACATCACGGAAATCTTCTGACCATTCCACAGATGTCACCCCGGTCTTCAACTCCTGTGCTACCATTCGTTTGAGAAGGGGTTCTTGAATAGCTTGGATAGCTCGTTCAGCGTATGATTGCTGTTTGTGTCTTCCCGGCTCTCCAAACCTCATCATCACCCCTAGGCTGTTCAGGAAAAAATCACGTACCTGATCATTGGTGAATTCTGATCCGGAGTCTGTCTCTATTCGATGTGTTGGTGGCTTAATGCGATTTCTTCTGTAGATTTTAACAAATCCATTGAGAACCCTATTTGCAGTTTTATCCTTTAGGGGTTCTGCGTCGACTCGTTTACCCGCGACTTCCACCACTACGAGGAAATAGTGGAATCCTTTGGGGTCGACTGGCATCTCTGCGAGATCTGCCTGATGTGTCGCATTTGGTTTCCATACAACTACTTGTGGACGCTCTGATGACTTCTCCTTTAGGGGCTTTTTATATAGGTTGTAGTGCTCCTCACCTTTTAGAATTTGTGCCGGTACTCCGGAGAGATTGTAGTATTTGTAGTAATTCTCTAAATGCGACATATTACGACAAATTAAAGGAAAGATTTCGGACTTCAAATCTTAAGATGACACGATTTTACTGCCTAAAGTGTAAGAAGGAAACTGAGACTGCTAGTGAAATACAAGATATGACCACAAATGGGCGTTACCGGCTGCATGGTGATTGCACAGTTTGTGGTATGCATAAGAATACTTTTACTGGAATAGACTGGGTTATTAAAAAGAAAACTAAGGAGAAGAAAAAAGAAACCGCAGCTAAAAGACATCAGACGGCATACAATCGGCAATGCAAAAAACTCGGGCAAAAAATTTTAGAGGCTGATGACGCGTGTAAACAGTGTATTGATAAATGCCTTAAGGAAGCAAAAAAGAGGAAGACGGATTAGTATCGCCTTCTAAAAGTATTCTTCATCATCTGAGTCATCGAGAGATACCTCTCCATCATCTGATTCATCGTCCGAGTCATCAAGAGTGCGGCCTTCCTTAAGCAATTGGATGTTATACGTTATTTGAGTCCATTTCTCCCAGTCGGACTCTTGCGTTATAAAGCCGCATCTGAGGAGGGCTCTTTCTACTGCCACCATTCCTGAAAACCTAGTGTATTTTTTCTGATCGGCTTCATTGAAATTGTCAATGGCCTCCCTGTAGTAGTCTACTGCCTGTTTGTATACCTCTTCAGCTTCTTTATATCGCTTCCACAACTCGGCTTTACAACAGTTGTACCAGAGTCTGTTAATCTTGAGATGCTCTCCGAATTCTTTAACCAGAAGGTTTCTGACCATCTCTCTTACTATGTCCAGGTCGTTGAGGGCGAAGCCTGCATTTGGATCCATTTACAGATTCCATAGATGTCTACAAGATCAAGCCCGAGGTCTTCGGCAAGAGAAGTGGCGGCGTGTAAGTTTATCATTGTATGTTACTTATAGTTACCTAATCTTCAATTGCCGAATGTATTTTTTCGAGTGAGATAGAGGGGCAGGTGTCCATAGCTTGAATCGGGTTTTGAAGCCTAAGGGGCTTACTAAAGTGTCCATAGTTCAGCTGCCATAGTTCGGGATATAGAGTGGTCATAGTTCGGCGGTCATAGTTCAGTGGTCATAGTTCGGTGGTCATAGTTTGGGATAAGTGGTCATAGTTCAGGGCAAGTGGCCATAGTTCAGTGGTCATAGTTCGGTGGCATAGTTCAGTGTCCCAGGTAAGTAGATAAAGGGTAATTATAGCATGAATCAGGTTTTGGAGCCTGAGGAGTTTACTAAGGTGGACATAGTTCGGTGGTCATAGTTCGGCGGTCATAGTTCAGTGGTCATAGTATTATCATATATTTTTCGAACTATGGCCAGTACTATGACCGGATATTCTGTCTGATTTCGGCTTTATTCGTGTTTTTATCCACTTTTTAGTAGTCTGGTCATAGTGGTCATAGTGGTCATAGTAGTTTTAATATATAAGAAAAAATGGATAAAAAAAAGAAGTTGGAAAGTACTGTGACCAGCCATGGCCACTGTGGCCATGGCGTTAGTATATATGGGGAATTCTCTACCCCATGAAGGAGGGATGTAGGTACTGCGAGGCCACGAGGCCAAGGTGGGATGAGCGTAGCGAGGCACACTACCAGCCTGACGACTCCTTTGTGATCATTCATAATTAATAAAGCGCGTTACTGTTAAAAAAAAAAAAAAAATAACGAAGATATTAAAGCATTCGAATTTGAAATTTCTAAAAGAAGTTATTTGTTATGATTTAAAGTGAAAGAAGTTTTTTTAAGACGTATATGTAATTCATCCAAATATCAAATAAATGTTTTTTTTTATTGTAAATTTAGCTTGAGTTTATCATATCATGTAATCGAATTCAATCTGTACGTAAAAACGATATAATAAAATTTTTTTTTTATACATCTATTTTTATCTCGGGTATAAATTAATGGATTTATTTAAATTCGTTTTGATTGGATCAAGTCGATACTTACAAATCTGATTCATATTCACAAATTAGCACCCAATCCAAATGATTGACATAGTTTATAAACTGAAACTTCGTGCACAAAATCTCAGCTAAGAAACTGCCCATGGGCAGATTTGCTCATGGGATTTGATTGGCTAATATTTAGTTGGTTTATATCAGCCAAATAAGGTAATTTTATAATTTCTAAATGCAGATTTTCCTATAAACCAGCATGCAAGGATTGCATTGATATAAATTTTGTACTACCCAATAACCAAAAAAAGTCAAAAAAAATTAAAGTTATACAGAAATTCTGACTAAAATTGAAATCATTATAGCCAGAATTAAGCTAATTCTGGCCGACCAGTTTCTGTCTAATAATTCGTCCAATTAAATTCCATCAATTCCTTTACCCAATGCGCAGTTTCCGTTTTATATAAACCAATCAAATTTCATTAAATCATTTACCTAATGGATAAAATTGTCCATTTTATATAAACCAGTCAAATTTCATCAAATCATTTACCTAATATGAGGTAGTTTATAGCCAAAATTAATATGACCGGCTAGAATTAAGTTAATTTGGTTGGATAAAATTGTCCATTTTATATGAGCCAATCAAATTTTATCAAATCATAGACAAAATTGTTCATTTTATATGAGTCAATCAAATTTTATCAAATCATGGACAAAATTGTCCATTTTATATGAACCAATCAAATTTTATTAAATCATGGACAAAATTGTCTGTTTTATATGAACCTATCAAATTTTATTAAATCATAGACAAAATTGTCCATTTTATATGAGCCAATTAAATTTCATCAAATCATGGACAAAATTGTCTGTTTTATATGAACCAATCAAATTTTATTAAATCATGGACAAAATTGTCCGTTTTATATGAGCCAATCAAATTTCATCAAATTATGGACAAAATTGTCCGTTTTATATGAATTAATCAAATTTTATTAAATCATGGACAAAATTGTTTATTTTATATGAGCCAATCAAATTTCATCAAATCATAGACAAAATTGTCCGTTTTATATGAACCAATCAAATTTTATTAAATCATGGACAAAATTGTCCGTTTTATATGAACCAATCAAATTTCATGGCAGATTTCGCCCATGGGCAGTTTCTTAGCTGAGATTTTCTGCACAAATTTTCAGCTTATAAACTTTATCATTTAAATTCAACCAATCAAATTTCATGGGCATTTATCCCATGGGCAGTTTCTTAGTTGAAATTTTGTGCAGAAACTTTCAGCTTATAAATTACATAGTTTGACCACTGGCTCGAATTAAATATAATTCTGGCCAAATCGTTCTATTTATTGCAAAAACTGTTTACCTGCATACCATTAAGGACTTTATCACGTGAAGTTACTTTAAATTTGAAAAAGAAAAATTTTTGGTTCTTGCAAAGCCCATGAGATCTGATTGGTCCATATAACTTACCAATATTTAATTACAAATAAGGCAATTTTATAACTTTTGACTGGATATTTATTCTAAACTCAACAGTAAGGATTGCACTAACATATATTTTGTACCACCTTATAACTATAAAAAAGGCAAAATTTTTTTGAGGTTACACATTAATTTGGCCAGAATTAAGATAATTTTGCCCAGCAAAATTTGGCCAGAATTAAATTTGGGTCAGAATTATAAAAACGAACATTTATGTCTGTTTTTGTAAATTTAGTTAGCATTATAAATGTAAATATTATAAATTGCATTAATTTATCATAATCCAGTAAATAGAAAAAACAATTATAACTTATTAGCTTTGTCTCATCAAGGCATGTTAAATTGTTAAATGGTGGTTTCTATCATCAATAGATTGGTATTTAGAAATATTTAAGAATACAAAAAAATTCTTTTCAAAAAAATGTTAATAACTTATTATTTATTATTCTAAAGGTATAAAACTCCTACCATTTAATACATCTCAATACAATCCAACAAGCTGTGTATTAATTTGGTATATTTAACCAAAAAAAAATTTTTTTATTGTATTTAAATATCCAATAAAAATCAGACATATAAAAAAATATTTATATTATTTTTGTAATTTATTTAATATATGAAAGTATATAATTATGAAAATTTTGTAAAGAAAAATATATAAAAATTTATAATTAATATAATTACTATGATTTATTATTTTAATATATCACATATTTATGGAAGTTTACTTGAACATAACATATACAGTATAATTATATTATATTATAAATTATTAATAAAGAAAATGTATAAATAAATTTCCAATATATTTTACTAATTATTATAATTTATTATTTAATTTATAATACAATTGCAATTTAACATTTAAAAAATGATTTTTTGTATTTATTTTTTACTAAAAAGCAAATAAAAAATAAACAAAAAAATTAATGTTTTATTTAAAATAATTTTTAAATAATAATTAAAAGATCTTCTGACATTTTATTAGATTTAAAAATTATCAGAAATTTAAATCCTTCAATTATTAATACATTACATATTTATGGAAGTTAAATAAATATATTTATTTATTAATCTATTTAATGTAATTTAGCAATTAACATTAAGTTTATTTTAATTTTATTTATTTTTTTTATTGATCCAAATTATTTTAAAAATTGATAGAAAATTAAAGGATTTGGCTCTTAATTATTAATACATTATATATTTATAGAAGTTAAATAAACATACCTATTTAGTGGAATTTAATATTTAAAATTATTTTATTAATTTAAAACTTTGTTTTTATTTACAGTATTTATTTATTAATTTTTTTTTATTAGACACAAATTATTTTAAATATTGTTAGAAATTGGATCAACAAAATCATTTATTAAAAAATTTGGATTTGCGAAATGTACTGATAAACATTTACTACAATAAATTAAGAGCCAAATCCTTTAATTTTCTATCAATTTTTAAAATAATTTGGATCAATAAAAAAAATAAATAAAATTAAAATAAACTTAATGTTAATTGCTAAATTACATTAAATAGATTAATAAATAAATATATTTATTTAACTTCCATAAATATGTAATGTATTAATAATTGAAGGATTTAAATTTCTGATAATTTTTAAATCTAATAAAATGTCAGAAGATCTTTTAATTATTATTTAAAAATTATTTTAAATAAAACATTAATTTTTTTGTTTATTTTTTATTTGCTTTTTAGTAAAAAATAAATACAAAAAATCATTTTTTAAATGTTAAATTGCAATTGTATTATAAATTAAATAATAAATTATAATAATTAGTAAAATATATTGGAAATTTATTTATACATTTTCTTTATTAATAATTTATAATATAATATAATTATACTGTATATGTTATGTTCAAGTAAACTTCCATAAATATGTGATATATTAAAATAATAAATCATAGTAATTATATTAATTATAAATTTTTATATATTTTTCTTTACAAAATTTTCATAATTATATACTTTCATATATTAAATAAATTACAAAAATAATATAAATATTTTTTTATATGTCTGATTTTTATTGGATATTTAAATACAATAAAAAAATTTTTTTTTGGTTAAATATACCAAATTAATACACAGCTTGTTGGATTGTATTGAGATGTATTAAATGGTAGGAGTTTTATACCTTTAGAATAATAAATAATAAGTTATTAACATTTTTTTGAAAAGAATTTTTTTGTATTCTTAAATATTTCTAAATACCAATCTATTGATGATAGAAACCACCATTTAACAATTTAACATGCCTTGATGAGACAAAGCTAATAAGTTATACAGTCAACTCCCTCTATAGTCACTCCCGTTATAGTCACATTCTACTATATAGTCACACCAGTTGAATGTTCAAAACACTTTATTATTAAAATCTATCCTATATAGTCACAATCTATCTATAGTCACTATCACACCTATCCTCAAAAATCTTATATTAAAAAGAACCGTTTATAATCACAGTTATATAAAGAATATATTAAATAACTTGGCATCTAATAATCGTACAAAGATGTATCATAGCTTGTTAGAATCTTCTCACTGAGACGAATCGAATGGTGGTAGTTTTATCCTTTTCCGATCACTGGCTGACGAGTTATTCAACAAAATGTTAAACATCGGCATTATAATATTTCTTGATTTACGTTTACTGCGCCATTTAACATTTTGCTAGATTTCTCAGTACCTAGTGATTGTAAAAAGACGATTTATAGCTCGTTGGAATCGCCTCATCGAGACGAATCGAATGGTGGTAGGCTCATCTCTCTGTGATCAATATTGACGGAGTTATTACTTAAAAACCATTTAATATTTTTTAATTTCGGAAATTGATCTAGTGATTAGATTTCGATGCATCTTATACCATTAGATTCGTCTCATCAAGACGAATCGAATGGTAGTAAGATCGTCTTTCTAGGATCAATATTGGCAGAGTTATTACACAAAAACCATTAATATTTTTTTAATTTCGGAAATTAATCTAGTGATTGGATTTCGACGTATTTTATACCATTAGAACCGTCTCATAAAGACGAATCGAATGGCGGTAAGATCATCTCTCTACGATTAATATTGGCGAAGTTACGATACAATAAAGTTTTAAGTATAATTCTGGCTAAAATTATGTTAATTTTTGGCCGGAATTATGATATACAAATATAAGAAATTTTTTATATAGTCACATCTCTTTATAATCACCAAATATGGACTGTCCCAAATGTGTGACTATAAAGAGAGTTGACTGTAATTGTTTTTTCTATTTACTGGATTATGATAAATTAATGCAATTTATAATATTTACATTTATAATGCTAACTAAATTTACAAAAACAGACATAAATGTTCGTTTTTATAATTCTGACCCAAATTTAATTCTGGCCAAATTTTGCTGGGCAAAATTATCTTAATTCTGGCCAAATTAATGTGTAACCTCAAAAAAATTTTGCCTTTTTTATAGTTATAAGGTGGTACAAAATATATGTTAGTGCAATCCTTACTGTTGAGTTTAGAATAAATATCCAGTCAAAAGTTATAAAATTGCCTTATTTGTAATTAAATGTTGGTAAGTTATATGGACCAATCAGATCTCATGGGCTTTGCAAGAACCAAAAATTTTTCTTTTTCGAATTTAAAGTAACTTTATGTGATAAAGTCCCCAATGGTATGCAGGTAAACAGTTTTTGCAATAAATAGAACGATTTGGTCAGAATTATATTTAATTCGGGCTGGTGGTCAAACTATGTAATTTATAAGCTGAAAATTTCTGCACAAAATTTCAGCTAAGAAACTGCCCATAGGATAAATGCCCATGAAATTTGATTGGTTCACAATTTTGTCCATGATTTGATGAAATTTGATTGGCTCATATAAAACGGACAATTTTGTTCATGATTTAATAAAATTTGATTGGTTCATATAAAATGGACAATTTTGTTCATGATTTGATAAAATTTGATTGGCTCATATAAAACGGACAATTTTGTCCAACCAAATTAACTTAATTCTGGCCGGTCATATTAATTTTAGCTAGAAATTACCGCATATTAGGTAAATTATTTGATGAAATTTGATTGGTTCATATAAAATGGACAATGTCGTCGGGCTGGTAGTGTGTCTCGCTACGCTCACCCCACCTCGGCCAGGGCCTCGCAGTACCTACATCTCCCCTCCGTGGGGTAGGAATCCCCTATATCTGTCACCATCTGTCATTAACATCTGTCATATAATAATATACTAAAAAAGAATGAAATAAGGGAAAAGAGAGGAAAATACGATAGAATCAGAGGGGTATGACAGATATGACGGATATGACAGATGTTTCAGAAAAATCGGGAGAGGATACTCCCAGAAAAAAGTTTTGATTTTACCCCCCAGATCTGTCATTCTGTCATAGATCTGTCATATGATCAGGATTCAGTCTATTCATCTGTCGGAAGCAGTGAGATAGCAAACCGAGTAAACAGGTAGGTTAATAGCCCCTAGAAGGTCTGTAAAGCCACAGAGAGATAACCGGGTAGAAGCGCGGATCTTTGGAAAAAATACATTCGGCAATTGAAGATTAGGTAACTATAAGTAACATACAATGATAAACTTACACGCCGCCACTTCTCTTGCCGAAGATCTTGGTCTCGATCTTGTAGACATCTATGGAATCCGTAAATGGATCCAAATGCAGGCTTCGCCCTTCAACGACCCGGACATAGTAAGAGAGATGGTCAGAAACCTTCCGATCAAAGAATTCGGAAAACATCTCAAGATAAACAGACTCTGGTACAACGGTTGTAAAGCCGAGTTGTGGAAGCGATATAAAGAAGCTGAGGAGGTATACAAACAGGCAGTAGACTACCACAGGGAGGCCATTGGCAATTTCAATGAAGCCGATCAGAAAAAATACACTAGGTTCGCAGGAATGGTGGCAGTAGAAAGAGCTCTTCTCAGATGTGGCTTTATAACGCAAGAGTCCGACTGGGAGAAATGGACTCAAATAACGTACAACATCCAATTGCTTAAGGAAGGCCGCACTCTTGATGACTCGGACGATGAATCAGATGATGGAGAGGTATCTCTCGATGACTCGGATGATGAGGAATACTTTTAGAAGGCGGTACTAATCCGTCTTCCTCTTTTTTGCCTCCTTAAGGCATTTATCAATACACTGCTTACACGTGTCATCAGAATCTAAGATTTTCTGCCCGAGTTTTTTGCATTGCCGATTGTACGCCGTCTGATGTCTTTTAGCCGCAGTTTCTTTTTCTTCTCCTTGGTTTTCTTTTTGATAACCCAGTCTATCCCAGTAAAAGTATTCTTATGCATACCACAAACTGTGCAATCACCATGCAGCCGGTAACGCCCATTTGTGGTCATATCTTGTATTTCACTAGCAGTCTCGGTTTCCTTCTTACACTTTAGGCAGTAAAATCGTGTCATTTTAAGATTTGAAGTCCAAAATCTTTCCTTTAATTTGTCGTAATATGTCGCAATTAGAGAATTACTACAAATACTACAATCTCTCCGGAGTACCAGCACGAATTCTAAAAGGTGAGGAGCACTACAACCTATACAAAAAGCCCCTAAAGGAGAAGTCATCAGAGCGTCCACGAGTAGTTGTATGGAAACCAAATGCGACGCATCAGGCAGATCTCGCAGAGATGCCAGTCGACCCCAAAGGATTCCACTATTTCCTCGTATTGGTGGAAGTCGCGGGTAAACGAGTCGACGCAGAACCCCTAAAGGATAAAACTGCAAATAGGGTTCTCAATGGATTTGTTAAAATCTACAGAAGAAATCGCATTAAGCCACCAACACATCGAATAGAGACAGACTCTGGATCAGAATTCACCAATGATCAGGTACGTGATTTTTTCCTGAACAGCCTAGGGGTGATGATGAGGTTTGGAGAACCGGGAAGACACAAACAGCAATCATACGCTGAACGAGCTATCCAAGCTATTCAAGAACCCCTTCTCAAACGAATGGTAGCACAGGAGTTGAAGACCGGGGTGACATCCGTGGAATGGTCAGAAGATTTCCATGATGTGGTTAGTAAAATAGATGAAATCTGGCAAAGAAATCTCCCAGACATTCCGACTGGATCACCAAAAGTGTCAAAAAAGACGGACCTTCTCTCTGAAGGAACGCGTGTCCGAGTAAAGTTAGATGAACCTATCTCAGTACTCGGTAATAAACTTCATGGAAAATTTCGTACAGGTGACATAAGATGGAATCCCAATATTCGTGTCATCAAAAAAATGATACTCTCACCCGAACAACCTCCTACGTATCTTCTTGATGGACCACACGGGCGACTAGGTGTATCCAGATGTGCGTACACCCGAAAAGAGTTGCAGATTGTTCCAGAAAATGAATATCCCCCACCTGACTCTGTGATAAGAGGGCAACCCGAAAGATTTGTACCTGAGCGGATACTCCGGCATCGCATCAGGAAGGGTCGAGACCAGTATCTAGTCAAGTGGGAACGATACCCAGATACCGAAGCCACTTGGGAACCCGCTGACCGGTTGGAGGAGGATGTCCCTGCCTTAATCCGCAAGTTTTGGGAATAAAAAATAAATATTCCCTATTTTTTGTCTCCTCGATTCACGTCAGAAACTATCGGGATAAAAACATTCTTCTCATTACAAGTAAGGGTGATATGTTCACGTGATTCATGGACATCATAATTGTAACGTTTCAGACACGTCCGGCTCAATCCAATCTCCCTATGCTTGTAATCGCTTAAAACCGCGAGATTCTCAGTGATTACACAATCAGGGGTTAGTTTGATTGACACACCTTTTACCATGCCGAATGTCCTACCAGAACCCGGAGCGCCGGATATGTTATGTGTAATACTCTTGTCGATATCCAACCCTAATTCTTCAGCGGCTTCCCTCTGAATAAAAGACGCGTTAGCACAAGTGTCTGCTAAACACTGAATTGCTATCCCATTGACCTCCCCATCCAGCGCTAAAAGATCTTTAGTATTCTCCAAACGAGCTATGTCAATATCCATCGGATCATCTTCCCTGATATCCTCCTTACGGTCTTCTTGTTTTTCCTCAACTAGGTCTTCCAGAATCTCCGTACTTTTACGAGCAGACTTTAATTCTTCCCGAAGAATCTCGCGGAGTAATTTTCTAAAATCTGCAGACCTTAATAAACTTAATGAATCATTTTTGGTGACGGCTTTTATAAGTGTGGGCTTACTACTAGTAACCTTCACAGGAATCTTAATAGGAGTCATTTTAACTGATTTTTTTGGAACAGATTTAAGAAGTTTCGAGATACTTACACCCTTATCCGAGTTTACTTTTTTTTTGTACTTCGAACCGCACAAATCCGAAAACCACCTTCCTCATCGGGAACAATTTTCAAGTCATCAAAACTCGCGGTATTAGTATCAATATCCATAGCATCATCATTAAGATCGAGGTTTCTCATTGCTCGGGCTAATTCCAGATCATCGCGTCTATCTTTAGCCTTCTGAAGTCTCTTTGGAAATCTTTTAGACGTCTCATATCCCATAATAAGATCAATAACATGTTGATCATCCTCACTAGTCCACTCAGGAGCATCAGGGTCACCAGGGTCATCACCAAAATTATGATCTACATAACCATCATCCCAATCAGGATCCTGATGATCCTGAACAACGCGTGGCCGTGGCTTTGGCCGAACAGGTTTAATCTGTTGTCTATAGACCGGTGGTTTACGAACTGGCTTAGATGCTTGTAATTGTTTAAATTGTGCCTGGAAATTCTTGGTAAGTTCCTCGGCTTGTGCCTTGAGCAATTCTTGTAATCGTTCTTGAGTAATAACGTCTGTCGACCTTTGTATTACAGCACCTTCGTGTGGAGTCACGGGATGAGTATAGCCAGCCAATTCCTCTTTTTTAGCCTTTTCAATACCCTGACGCCTTTGTAATCCATAGAACATTTCGCCCTTTCGTCGCTCAAGATCACTTAATCTATCGATTAATGTATTAAGAGGTGCCGCCCCGATTCTGGAAGCTTCAATAACGTTTTCCGGCAAAAGTCCTCTATAGAACTGGTCAGTAACCATAATTCGATTATATCCTACAATATCCCCAGCCCTCTCAACTCGCTTATAGTAAGATCGAACAGGTTCACCTTGTTCCTGGTAAAGATTACTAAATCGTATCTGAAGTCTTTCTTCCACGACGGTTGGAAAATTTGTACGCATATGCATAAATGCTTGATCCAGGAGAATCCCCTGTAAGACTATTGGTTGATTCTGGGCAGCAGCATTAAATGGACCTCCATGATTTCCCAACCCATTAACGGGTTGATGAGTAGGACGTCCGCCCGCACGCCTCCACTGCTCTTCAACTTTAAAATTCGTTCTAACGATATCAGCGCGTGATGGGAAAAATGTTTCTCCAACGGTTCTCGCCGCATTAGCTAAAATCCTTGAATATACATCAGCATCAGACCCGGGTAAGTAAGTACCAATATGTAATCCATTAGCAACCTCAGGAACAGCCAAAGCTCTGAATGCTCGGCGAGTGGCACCGGCTCCACCATTTGCAGCAGCCACTAACCGAATATTCGAGAGTTCCCAATTTTTTCCAGTAAGTTCTGCATCAAACCACCTCGCCGTCGTCGGTCTGGATGTGGGTCTCGCTACCGCTCACCCACCTCGGACTCACGTCCTCGCAGTACCTACTTGGGCCTTAATGGCCCTGGAATCCCCATATATCCACCACAATCTGGGACAACATCTGGAACAAATATATATACCAAATAACTAGAAAAAAATAGAAAAGGAAGCAATAACGGATATAGTGAGAGGGTTGTCCCGGATGTGGCAGATGTGGCAGATGTTTCAGAAAAATTATGAGAGGACATCCCCCCAGAAAAAGTTTTATTTTTACCCCCCAGATCCGCCACATCCGGAACATCTGGAACAAGTCAGGATTCCGTCTAATAATCTGTTGGAGGCAGTGAGATAGCAAACCAGGTAAGTTAGCAGGTAAGCCCCTAGAAGGTCTATAGAGCCAGTAAGACCAACCCCGTCCTGCCCCCGTCAGAAAAAATAAGTAATTGAACAATGGGTATTGAGAATAGAGCATAACAAGATAAGTTTAGAAGGTAGTACTAATCCGTCTTCCTCTTTTTTGCCTCCTTAAGGCATTTATCAATACACTGTTTACACGCATCATCAGAATCTAAGATTTTCTGTCCAAGTTTTTTGCATTGCCGATTGTAAGCAGTCTGCTGTCTCTTAGCAGCGGTTTCTTTCTTTTTCTCCTTAGTCTTCTTCTTGATCATCCAGTCTATTCCAGTAAAAGTATTCTTATGCATACCACAAATTGTGCAGTCACCATGCAGCCGGTAACGCCCATTTGTAGTCATATCTTGTATTTCACTAGCCGTTTCAGTTTCCTTCTTGCACTTTAGGCAGTAAAAACGTGTCATTTTAAGATTTGAAGTCTAAAACCATTCCTTTAATTTGTTGTAATATGTCACACTTAGAGAATTACTATAAGTACTACAATCTCTCCGGAGTACCAGCACGAATTCTAAAAGGTGAAGAGCACTACAACCTATACAAAAAGCCCCTAAAGGAAAAGTCAACAGAACGCCCAAAGGTAATTGTATGGAAACCAAATGCAACACATCAGGCAGATCTTGCAGAAATGCCAGTTGACCCCAAAGGATTCCACTATTTTCTCGTAGTGGTGGAAGTTGCAGGAAAGAGAGTTGATGCAGAACCCCTAAAGGATAAGACTGCAAATAGAGTTCTAAACGGGTTTGTCAAAATCTACAGAAGAAATCGTATTAAGCCACCAACACACAGACTGGAGACAGACTCCGGATCAGAATTCACTAACGACCAGGTACGTGATTTTTTCCTGAACAGCCTAGGGGTAATGATGAGGTTCGGAGAGCCAGGAAGGCATAAACAGCAATCTTATGCTGAAAGAGCTATCCAAGCCATCCAAGAACCCCTTCTTAAACGAATGGTAGCACAGGAGTTGAAAACCGGGGTGACATCCGTGGAATGGTCAGAAGATTTCCATAATATAGTGAGTAAAGTAAATGAACTCTGGCAGAGAAATCCCCCAGACATTCCGACAGGATCACCCAAAGTGTCAAAAAAGACGGATCTCCTCTCTGAAGGAGCACGTGTCAGAGTCAAGTTAGATGAACCTATCTCAGTACTCGGTAATAAACTTCACGGAAAATTCCGTACAGGAGACATAAGATGGAACCCAAACATTCGTGTAATCAAAAAAATGATACTCTCACCCGAACAGCCTCCTACATATCTCCTTAATGGACCACATGGTCGATTAGGTGTATCCAGATGTGCATATACCCGAAAGGAATTGCAAGTAGTTCCTATTAATGAAAAGCCTCCACCTGACTCTGTGATAAGAGGACAACCTGAAAGATTTATTCCTGAGCAGATACTTCGGCATCGCATTAGAAAAGGTCAAGACCAGTATTTGGTTAAGTGGGAGCGCTATCCAGACACTGAGGCTACTTGGGAACCTGCTGACCGGTTGAAGGAGGATGTCCCTGACTTAATTCGCAAATTTTGGGAATAAAAAAAAATAGAAGAATTAAAGGGTCTTATTTTTTATCCCCTCGATTAGCATCAGGAACTATCGGGATAAAAACATTCTTCCCATCACAGGTAAAGGCTATATGTTCACGTGATTCATGGACATCATAATTGTAACGTTTCAGACACGTTCGGCTTAACCCAATTTCCCTATGCTTGTAACCACTTAAGACTGCAAGGTCCTCAGTGATAGCATAATCAGGGGTAAGTTTGATTGTCACTCCCTTTACCATGCCGAATGTCCTACCTGTTCCTGAAGCACCAGATATGTTATATGTAATACTCTTGTCAATATCCAACCCTAATTCCTCAGCAGCTTCTCTCTGAATAAAAGACGCATTAGCACAAGTGTCTGCTAAACACTGAATTGCTATTCCATTAACCTCCCCATCCAGTGCTAAAAGATCTTTAGTATTCTCTAAACGAGCTATGTCAATATCCATAGGATCATCTACCCTGATATCCTCTTCTTGTTCCTCCTCAACTAGGTCCTCCGGAATCTCTGTGACTTTTCTAGCAGACAATAACTCCTCCTGAAGAATCTCACGGAGTAATTTCCTAAAGTCTGCAGACCTTAACAGGCTTAATAAATCATTCTTAGTAACAGCTTTTGCAGGTGTAAACTTACTACCAGTAACTTTCACAGGAATCTTAACAGGGGTTGCTTTGCCTTTCAATGGCACACTAGAAGAGCTAACTGCTGTCTTATTTGGGGACGACTTAAGAAGTTTTGAGATACTCGAACCTACTTTTTTTTTGACCCAACACGAACCATATAGACATCACCATCTTTTTCTCTCAATTCTACCTTTTCACCAAAACTCGCAGTATCAATGTCCATAGCATCATCATTAAGATCGAGGTTTCTCATTGCTCGGGCCAAATCCAGATCATCACGTCTATCTTTAGCCTTCTGAAGTTGTTTTGTAAGTATTTTAGACGTCCCACGTTTATATCCCATAATAAGATCAATAGCATTTTGATGATCATCCAAAGTCCACTCAGGAGCATCAGGGTCATCACCAACATCATGATCTACATAACCATCATCCCAATCAGGATCCTGAGGATCCTGAACAACACGTCTCTGTGGTTTTGGTCGAACAGGTTTAATCTGCTGTCTATAGACTGGTGGATTACGAACTGGCCGAGCCTGTAATTGTTTAAATTGCACCTGAAAATTCTTGGTAAGTTCGTCAGCTTGAGCCTTAAGTAACTCTTGTAATTGTTCTTGAGTAACCCCAGATGACTTTGATGTCAGTACGACAGGTTCCTGTTTTCCTAATGGAGGTTGAGTTACATCACTGTAATCTGCTTGAAGTCGTCGATTTCTATCTTGTAACCCCAAGCGCATTTCAGCCCTTCTCCGTTCTAAATTTCTCAGATGTTTAACCAAGTCATCAGGATTAAGATTACTAAACCTTTCTGCTTCAAAAATATTATCAGCCGAAAGACCTCTAAAGAACTGGTCGATAATAAGATCATCAGTTAGTTTTAGTAATTTTCCAGCTCTCTTTACAGTTCTATAAAATGCATCGACTGGCTCATTTTCCTGATAAAGACTGTTAAAACGGATACGTTTCTTTTCATCTAAAATAGTTGGGAATTGTGTTCTAAGCCAATAAAGCGCCTGGTTAGGTTTAATACCTGGAAAAACTATAGGATGATTATTAGCAGCAGCAACACCAGCATCTGCAGTAGCTGGAGCAACTCTATCTGTCGGACGAGCACCAGCTCTTCCCCAAGCTTTATCTCCACCTATTAAATCATGGGTAGGAATAAATGTTGCTCTAATAGTTGCTAATGCATTATTTATATCTCTTGAATAGATTTGTGCTTCAGACCCATTTACATAGGTACCTGCATTTGGTCCTCCTGCACCTTCTGGTATTACTAATGCTACAAAAGCAGCTAAATTAGCTCCACCAGCTGAATTAATACTAGAAAGTTCCCAATTTTTTCCTGTAATTTCTCGATCAAACCATTCAGCCGCTTCACCAGCCATGCAGCTTCTAAGTATACCCATAGCTCTTTTCCAAGACTCTGGTGGCCCTCCAGCAGCGTATGGGTTAAGATTGATAGTATCAAGATAACCCATATAAAGCCTAACAAATGTATCAATATCATCAGTAGCTTTACCCTCAAAAATTGGCAATCCTATCGCAGTGGTAGCCATATCGTCTCTAGTGGATTGTTTAATATAGGTGGAGGAGGGTTCAATTGTCTAATTCGAAACCATTGTACCTGAATTCTAAGAGCAGCTATCTGTTGGAAAAGTCTATTCCTAAGTCTCCCTAATGTCTGAATCCCAAAACGCACCCTATTATTAGCATGTGCTAGCTGTACATTAACCTGTCCAAGTTGTGCATTAGCCAATACAAGTTGTCCTCCAGTCCGAGTAGCCCTCAGCCGCCAATGATTTAAAAGGATATTACCACGATTCACAGCATTTTGAGCCTCATTACGATCCCTTACTGCTTGAGTATAATCTGCTTGTAATACATTACGTTCATGTCGTGCCTGATTACGTTCACCTATAGCCCGTCGACGAAGCTCTACCATAGTATCATAATCTCTTTGCAGGTTATGGTTTTCTTCTATAAAATTATCATTGGCAGCACGTATAATAACTAATTGACGTTCTAAATTAGTAAACGTTTCATCAAATGCATTTATCTTACCTTGTGCAAAAACTAACAAATCTTTTGTAATACCAAGTTCTTCATGTTTTGCTTTACAGCGATACATTAATATATTAATAATATGTTTGATTTGATTATTTGCCTCCTGTATCTCTGAATCAACAGTTAAACGACCCCTGGTAGTCAATAAATTTGCATGAGCCTTTAGTATTCTAACTAATTCATCATCGTCTTCTTCATTAGCCAAGTGTGCAGGAGGCGGTCCAGTAGGTTCTGAAGGAGTATAAACTGGAATTGGTGTTGATGTCGACATAGTATTTAAACTAAGTTAGAATAAAATTCAAATGGATCTTTATGTATACAATTTGGATGAGTACACGACCGACTCAAGACAAGGCAATGAGTTTGCTCCATCATGGCCCTTTCGATTAGCCGTAGCAGGTAGCTCAGACTCAGGTAAGACAACTATGATTATTAACTTGTTAATGGGTGACAAGAAGGCAAAGGAGGATGGTAATCGGTATGTACTATGTGATGCAGTACTTTTAGTTGGCAGATATCTTAACGAGCCAAAGTGGGCAGTTGTACATGATTTTTTCGAAGAGGAGAAGATCCCATTCACTGCAGTAACCCATAGTGAGATTCCAGAGATTGACTCCTTCGACCCTACTCAAGCTACTGTGGTAATCTTCGAGGATCTGATGGATGCACCTAAAAAAATCCAGGATCTTATCACTGGTTACTTTACACATGGACGACACAAAAATATTTCATGTATTTATGTAGCTCAAAGATTCTTTGCCATTCCTAAGGCTATTCGAGAAAATGTTAACTACATCTCACTGCATGGAGGTCATGGGAGCCTTACAGATACTAAGAGAATCATTCGCCTATATACAGAAGAATCAGAGTCATTAGCACCAGTAATTGATGATCTTACTTTGCAACGTGAATTTGTAGTGTTTGATCTTAGACGGTCTAAAAGTGATCCACTGTCCATTCGAGTAAGATGGGATACTAGTCTCAGTTCGATCACAGAGCAATCTCAGTTCAATCCTAGTTCAATCTCAGTTCAATCTCAGTTTGATCCAAGTTTGAACCCAGTTCGATCTCAGTCTGAACCCAGTTCAATCACAGTTCGATCCAAGTTTAGTCCCTATGGTCAGAAAGCTGTATCTGAAGCAAAAAAAGGTGGACACTTGATTGAATTTGCTCGGGTATTTCCATCCCCTAAAGAGCGTCAACATTTACTTGTACCTGGTGTCTTAGCCAAGAATACAGATACCTGGATTAAATTTGTCTTTCGGGAAGCTTATGGACTCTCTGGTAAGACCCTAGGAGCTGACTTTCAGGACTTCTTAGCAAAAGTACAGGGTAGGACTGCAAAGACTGAAACTCTGAAAACTGAGAATGTGAAGGAGTTATTCTCCCGATATGAAGCCCTGAAGTCTAGTCGCCCTCTGGATAATAAAAAAATAATAGAAGGTATTGAAGTCCTTCTACAGATCTTTTCTAAGAGCCACATGGACCGTCGAGCATTACAAGTAGGGATTAATAGTATCTTGTGAGAATATCAAGTAATTCGTCTGCAGAAGCTCTAAGAATCATAGCACTTTTTTTACGGCCTTCAAAGTCAATCCTTAACATCTTAGCCTTCAACCCTATTGCTCCTAAAGCACGAGAAGCAAAGTTCTTAGTCATTGGATTACTTATATGATTTACATAGTTCTCATAGAATGTAGTGAAAGGCTCGTCAATACCATCTGGATATGTATCTCTTAGAAATTGATATAAAGCAATTTCTCCACTGTCACAACCTATGGCTATAAGCTGTTCGAGAAGCCACTTCCTAATATCTTCATATGGCTCTCCATCCATAATTTTCATATCCAGTCTTTGTGTAAACAATTGTGTAAAGTCCACATTACTTCCCTGACGAATGATCTGAACTAACTTATTCCTAGCAAGTCCCAAGGCTTGTAGAGGGTCATTCTCATTACTAATCTTCTTTATAATCTGTCTGTATAACACGCTGGATAATCCTCTATGTGCTGTTTTTGGAGTGATTACTCCACAGTTTTGGCATTGGTTTATTACGATTGATGTTGACATGGCTATCTTTCTTTATGTAAAAAAGAATTATTCAAAATTAAGTAACTATTCGGAGCAGTCCTTGCACAACTTGTCCGTTAAGTCACTTGGGCTTACAGGCATGAGACATTCCCTACACAACTCAATATTAAGCTCTGCAAGTCTCGGGGTATGGTCCTCCAAAGTTCGTGGATGACCGGAAGGACCAGAGGAAGGTGTTCCGTTAGTCGTATCTTGCTGTAAGATAAAATCATCATATTCATCTTGGTCAGCCTGAATAGCGGCCCTGATTTGTTGTATATCATTGAAAGTTAACCGCTGCCCATCAAGATTTTCCTCATTATAGCGTGTTTCATTGATGATTTCCTCTATAAGCGCCTCTTCTTCATAATGGACAAGGTAGTAATCCTCAACTACCTCATAGTCACTCTCAATCAGTCTATAATATGTTCTAGTACCACGTCGAACATAACGTCCTGTATCTGTATTTAAATATACAGGTTGCTCTTCAGGTGGAGGTGCAGTTTGTCTACGGACAAGCCTTCCATCAATATAATCATGGGATTCCATAACTATTCGATTAAAGGTATCTCCACCGATAATAATTGGACGTCCAGTTATAGGGTTAGCTATATAAGGGTAAGACATGTCTTTTTTCTGTATGTGTCTACATACCTAATAGTTTTCTTCAATTTACAATAACCAAGTGACATGGTCATCAGTCCTTGTCGAAAAAAAATGCAAGGATACCTGATGATAAAGTTACATGGTCATCAATCCTTGTCAAAAAAATGCAAGGATACCTGATGATAAGGTTACATGGTCATCAATCCTTGTCGAAAAAATTCAAGGATACCTGATGATAAGGTTACATGGTCATCAGTCCTTGTCAAGAAATATGAGGATACCCGATAAATAAGCTACTCCTGTTGAGTCCATTCATTCCACTTCCAGTCCAGTCTCCAAGGATCGCCTCCCCATCTTTGTTCACTTAATGCATGCTCTATGGTTTCCCTCTCTTGGGGGTCCACGACCATCCCATTCCTAAGCATTTTCTCCATAATATAAAGCTGATCCTCGGTGAGGCGGTCTATCCATCTTTTATAGAAGTCGTTTACATCTTCAAATGATATCCAGTCAATATTCCCTTTTTCAAACGGCTTTCCAAGAGCTTGGACATGCCCAATTG
Source organism: Rhizophagus irregularis (assembly GCF_026210795.1). NCBI lineage: Eukaryota > Fungi > Glomeromycota > Glomeromycetes > Glomerales > Glomeraceae > Rhizophagus > Rhizophagus irregularis. Next base: position 2,531,351 of record NC_089452.1, read on the forward strand.
TAGTAGCGTAATTTTTCATCTCTTATATGCTTCTTGACGAACTTCCTGCCACCACACACTATCTACTTTACTCGCTGCAATAAGGTCAGTATCTGGGATCTTTGCAACAATGCGTTCGACTATTTCTACTGGTAATCGGTCCAACATGATGTTATGTTACTTATACTATAGCCATCTTCAATTACTGTATGCCTATTACACATGGATAAAAAATATAGACTAAATTCGTACAGGATCGTAGGACCACAGGAGCCGCTTATGCAAGAAGTTCTGTTAAGGTTTTCTCAGCCTCGTTTTTAGTAATAGCTCGCTTTGGGGGACCGGTTGATGAGTCCTTAGTCGCATTATAATACAATTCGAAGAGGGCCTCAAGTTTGTCTAAAAGAGCTTGTTTATTCTTGTATGATTCACGAATCTTTGCTATCTTAGCAGTATATGCTGCATTATCTGGGAAGAGTTTTCTGGCCACGAACTTCACATATGATACAGGAGAATTTGCCGTCTGGATTCGCTTGATATACTTCACATGATCCTGGACAAGGTAGCTGGTTTTGCTAAACCCAGATACTAATGCGACTACTATAGTGTCTTTCAATGCACGGATAATCTTGAGGACAGTTTCATCAGAGACAATGGTGAACTGATTGTGTGATGCATCATAAATAACTTTATCACTAATGCTGTCAGTGCTGTTAATAATGCTTGCTAATTCGGTATATGTTGACATGATTCCTTATACTTTTTTGTACTTTGTAATAAATAGGAATCTTCAAATTGACTTTACATTCAAGCAAGAAAAAATATATATACCTACTGTAAATCCAACCGCATTCTTGGCAATCATGTCCAGATAACCTTGTTTGCATTTTTCACATGGCAGTATCCTGCGGTTTCAAACTTGAGAGCTTTCAATGCTTTGGATGCATTTTCTGGACAAGTGATAAGTGTAGGACTACTCGGCTGTTCCTCTAGAATAAATCCATCTGTATGGATGCGTCGTACTTTATCCTTATATGGTTCTAATAACTCTGAAGTCGTCTTTCGTCCATGTGCTAATAAGAATGGAGCGATCCTAGGATATTCCCCTTGAAGGGACTACCTGGGTTTGTGAACTGGAATCGCCACTGGTCAGATCCTACTGGTACGATGGAGTCAAGTGTGTGGCCTTCTGGAAACTTGAATGGATCTGTTTGATCTGTGGTGAGTGTCTTGTAATTGCGTTTCCTCTGGCAGAGTGCTCCCCATAGTGTATTGAGAACTCTCTTTGCAACACGACCGGCCACGCCACCCTGGTTCTTTATATTGAAGAGAAAGTGGACATACTCACCAAATATTACAGTCCCAGGAATTCTTGCTTCTCTGTCATATATCAAGGCATTTGGCTTTCCATCCTGAATTAACTGTATATCGAGTCCAAGTTTCTTTGCTCGTTGTAAGTCAATGAATGTATAGACTCCCCTCTTATTCTGTCGGAAGAGAATGTCATTACCACTTACCTTGCCCTTGGGCGCTCCCCTGGGAGCTAGCACGAAATAATCCATACAAGGCATAACCTCTATGGTCTACAAAGTCTTTGAGTATTTGAAACTTACCTTGTCGGATTGGAAAGTTTGCATTTGATTGCTGAATACTTGGATACAAACTTGTCACGTCGTATTGCCTTCCATAGCCCTTCCATTCATTGTCTGCCCAGATAAGACCTCCCATCATTGCATCACTTATCCACTCTGCTTCGACTGGGTCAAGAGGATCATTGGCTGGAACCCCTACACTAAACCGTTCAAAAAGCCAGAGTGCAGTTCTCTTGTACGACCAGTTGTGGTAAGATAAGTCGATTCCTAGACCGAACTTCTTTGTAGCCTGTAGGAAGGAATCCCGCTCTTCATGGATCCTCTGGTATGTTTCCTCAAGTGTTTCATATATTCCAGTTTTACAATTCTTCTCGATAGGGATGAAGGAGTAACTATCAGAGTTCTTACCTTTCTGAAACTGTCCAACTGTAAGAGACTTAACTGTCTTACCATTGTATATTGTTACTACATTATTAACCCCATCTTCACGATAAACAAAGGGAGACTTTTGTTTTCTATCTAATTTGCTAGGGTGGAGTCTTCCGGGATTCAGTGCAAGAGAGTAGTGGCCTTCAGACAGGATAAGTGTTGCACGTCTGTCAGATTTGCTCTTGGAAATTCGAGTGGAATCCCCTACAATATTAAGTGCAAGGCTTCCTGCAAGTTGTTCAACCTTATCCATATATGAGACTGGAACTGGAGCATCACGATTGAGACCTAATGCCTTTTTGATATACTCGGGCTTTTTGATTGACTTTGGCATTTTAGAGAATGTGCCGTAGATATATTTCAGGCATTCATACAGGCAATCATTTAGCTCCCCGTTGCAACCCCCTGCAACCGGTGGGGCATCTCTCACATAAATTATGAATCGTTCAAAATAATCAGGGTCTGCATCATCCGGTAGTTGTGCTTCGTCGTAGTGGTCCAAGAGTGAGAAGAGGCTGGCTGGTTGGTTTCCTGATGTCCATCCACCGGGTTTCCAGTTTTCATAGGGAAGCAGAATCTGAAATTTATGTGTCGGATACCGGGATTGGAGTTGCTGTCCAAGTCTGGCAATAGCTCCTCTAGAAAATCTTGCGCCTGAATACTGTAGTTCTTTGATATCTGGTCTTGTAGGCAAAGCACGTGCAATTTTTGAATAGGCCATTTGATATAACTATGAATTGTATTCAATTGTAATATAGGTTTTTTATATAAAAAATATAAGATAACTAAGAGGCGCTTATCTTATTAAAAGGAGTCAATCATATCACAGGCCTCATCAATATCCAGCTCGTCTACAAATCCATTAGCGGCTTCCCATTCACGTTCCATATCAGTTTTTGGACGTTCCTCTGGGATTTCTCGTGCCTTACCCTTATTCATCTTCATAGTTTCATAACCGGAGGTGGTAGGGATAATCTCGGCATCATGATCCTCCTTATATGCTCTTATTAGATCTGCGAGTTCTTTACGGCTAGGTGTTTTAGGTAAGTACCCATTATATTCTATCCAGTCCTTGAAGCGGTCTACTACCTCCCTAAGGTAGTACTGGTACTCGTCCTCAATACGTGTTGTGGGACATTCCTCTACTTCAAACGCGAGTATTTCCCAGTCATAGTTGTCTGACACGTCTTGGTACTTAGCCCATAAATCCTTACCTGTATTGTGGAGATCATTGAAGACCTGGTCCTTTGAATTCTTGACCCATGGCTTACGATCCCATCGGTGCCTTTCATGCCAAGCCCAGTGTGCTTGAGTACCTTCCTTTGGTTCAGGGTCCCAGTCAACTTCTAGTTCTGTGTCGGGTTCTGGGATAGGTTGCTCTTCAGGAGCCGGTTCTGGGTCAGGCTTAGTGACAGATGCAGAAAATTCTGCGGGAGACTCGGGTTGTTGCTCAGGGAACTGGGTTCACAGTTGTAAAATCTGAGTCAGATAGCAAGTCATCTAAAATGTCGTAGTCATCATCAGCTTTAAATGCAGGTTCCTCAGCAGGCGGCTCATTTTCTTGATCAGGTTCCTCATCAGATAAATAACAGTCCGAGAAGCTATCTATAGGTTCATCAGTATCTGATTCTATAGGAGCTGGAGATTCCTCAGGAATAGGATCCTCATTGATGACAGGTGCGGGTTTTACCTTCAAGCAATCGGGCTTAAGTGGTACTGGTGGTGGAGTCTTTTTGGAAACTGGTTTCTCTTCAGTAGGCTTCTTCTCAACAGGAGCGGGTTTTTCCTCAGCAGGTTTCTCAACAACTGGCTCCACTTCCTCTTGATCTACTTGCGATTTACTAGCTGGATTATATATATTTGCTAAGAACTTCACCAAGGCATTTGGATCAGATGTAGGCTTCTCAGGAGTTTCTACATCTATTCCTTCTATATTGATTTCATCTGTTTCGTGGATCCATTTTTTGGTGAGAAACTTCTTGTAAAGGTCCTCCCTGGATATGCTGTAAACTCGTGGTGTTGCCTTACCTACACGTATTTTTCTGCTATTTATACCCAACTCATTTGATAGGATTCTAGAAGCGTTTATCTTTGATAGGGGTGTAATGCAATGAGTTTCACAGTATGAAGTATATACCCTATAAAATTCTTGAACAGGTAGGTCGGTTATATGATTTTTTACTATGAGGTAAGTGTCCTTTATGAATTGAAATAGGGGTGGGAGAGTCGATATGATGTGATCCTGCTTAGATGTTGTCATAGGTGGTGGATTCCCATTGAAGTCTCGGGTAAGCATCTGCAATGGCTCTCAAATAAGCATAGAATGCCTCACTGGCGCCTGGGTATTTCATAGCGTCACCGAGTTTTTTGAAGTAGTTGAGGTCTCCCTTGCGGGATGGTGACACATCCAAGAACACTGTGCGCCTATCATCATTATCCACTCTGAGAGCATTTTCGTTGGTTAGGACGATAGTAGACATAAAGTTTTTATAATGTGTTGGTGTCTTGTATTTTTCATGGATTTCCATTATGTCACTCGTTACCTTATCCTTTAAAGAGCGATACAGATTATTCCACTGGCTTTTTTCCGTGGGCATTTCCTCGAGAAGAAGAAGAATCTTACCCTGTAATTGCCCATTGAAACTTCCACGAATCGTCTGAGGATCGCTGGTCTTATAAACGAGTTGAGCCTAGGACGCTGCGCTGAATGAAATCTGTTATAATGCCTTTGCCCCAACCCCTGTCCAGATTTCAGGTAAAGGATCGAATACATTTTCCTTCCAGCTGCCACACCGGCCAACCACTTTATGATATACTCAGTAAGATTCCAATCGCCTGAACACCAGATATCCTGAATGTGAGAGAAGATAAATTTAACTGCGAGGTGGGTTGTAGATTCAAAAGTGGATATCGGACGCAGGATATGGAGGAATCCTGGAAAGATATTGAGATAAAGTTGGCCACCTAGTTTAAAGATACGGGATTTTTGAGGGTCACAGGTAGCTACACATACAGTACTATATTCGATCATAAACCATTTGTTGATATTAAATTCAACCTTTTGTGAAGGACCCTGTTCAGATTGTGTGTAAAAGACTTTGGTAATTGGACGGATAAGTTTATTAATATTTTTATCAGGGATGTGCTCGAGGTTTTTGATTTCTGATCGCCACATGAAGACTCCATGCGGGTTGGAGCAGGGGATAAAGTAACTGCAAAGATAACCTTTAGCTTGATTGAGATCCCTCATATTCTTTGCAGCGTTAATGAGCCATTTAAGCTCATCAATACTAAAAGCCTTCTTTTGTTCACCGAACTTGGGGATAACTTGAGCTTGAGTGCTAGTTTGGGCAGTCATTTTTTGTTCTATCAAATCGAGTACTAATTTATAGTTACCTAATCTTCAATTGCCGAATATTTTTTCCAAAGATCTGCACTCCTAACAGGTTACCCTCCTGTAGTCCTGTGGTCCTGCAATTCTGCAATCCTCCGGTTATATCTGGTTATTTTCTAGGGGTAAAAAAAAACTATAAACCACGAACCTTTACGACTGCTCTAAATCTTCCCTTCCCCTTTTTCAAACTACATATATCTGAAATCCAAACCGCTCAAGAGCTCCTTTTACTATAGTTAACTCTTTTCTAGTGTCCGTTAACTCTTTACAAGCCTTTTGATATGCTTCCCATTCAAGTTCACGGAGGATACCCTCCTCTTCCAATGATTGGCCAAGAGCATCATTTGCTTTTTCCTTCTTTTCTACTGCCCTGTCGTATACCTCCTCGGCTTTTTTATGCCGCTTCCAGAGTACTCGTTCAGCTTCGGCTCTCCAAATTGGGCTGACTTCTAGAAGATGTGGCCCGAAATTGCTACTTGGAATGCGTTCCAGGATATGGCCTACAAGTTCGGGGATTACTGATACTGCGTGCGGGGTATACATGTTATCTGTCCTTATAGATTACTTATGGTATACCCATTGTTCAATTACTTATTTTTTCTGACGGGGGCAGGACGGGGTTGGTCTTACTGGCTCTATAGACCTTCTAGGGGCTTACCTGCTAACTTACCTGGTTTGCTATCTCACTGCCTCCAACAGATTATTAGACGGAATCCTGACTTGTTCCAGATGTTCCGGATGTGGCGGATCTGGGGGGTAAAAATAAAACTTTTTCTGGGGGGATGTCCTCTCATAATTTTTCTGAAACATCTGCCACATCTGCCACATCCGGGACAACCCTCTCACTATATCCGTTATTGCTTCCTTTTCTATTTTTTTCTAGTTATTTGGTATATATATTTGTTCCAGATGTTGTCCCAGATTGTGGTGGATATATGGGGATTCCAGGGCCATTAAGGCCCAAGTAGGTACTGCGAGGACGTGAGTCCGAGGTGGGTGAGCGGTAGCGAGACCCACATCCAGACCGACGACTCGCCGCTTCATCTCTCATACAGCTACGAAGAACCCCCATCGCTCGCACCCGACCCGGAGGCGCACCAGCATCGTCCAATGGATCAATACCAACGGTATTAATATACCCTAAAAAGTTATCAATAAAAAGATTAAGATCTTCATCTTCCCGACCATGAAATATAGGGGCAGCTATACCAACGGCAGCCATATCGTATTTTGTGGATGGTTGAGAGGAGGTGGAGGAAGGTTCAATTGTCTAATCCGAAACCATTGTACTTGGATACGCAGAGCGGCTATTTGTTGGAAAAGTCGATTCCTAAGACGTCCCAATGTCCGAATTCCAAAAAGAACCCGATTATTGGCATATACAAGCCGATTTCGTGCCACATCACGCTCGCCTATAGCTCTATTACGTTCACCTATAGCTCTATTACGTTCTCCTCTCATAAGATTATATTGCTGCTGAAGACGACGATTAGTCGTCCGCATACCACCAAACTCACGTTCCAATTCAGCCAAATTAGCTTCTAAACTAGTAATAGTATCTTGTACGTTATTTAGCTCATCTTGTGTAAGACCTAACAAACCTGTTTGAACCTCGAGTTCGTCTTGTAATTCATCGCGTTCTTTTCGAGATCGATCGCGTTCCGCTTTTAATATATCACGTTCTTCGTATGTTTCTCTACAGCGATGAATTAATAAATTAAGAGCATGTTTAAGACGATGGTTTGCATTTTGTACATCTCGATTAACAACCATGCGATCACTGACAGTTAAAAAATCTGTTAGATCCTTAATTACCGCAACTAATGGTATATTATTCATATCACGCAAATCCCTAGGAGGCGGTCCAGTAGGCTCTGAAGGAGTATAAATTGCAATTGGTGTCGATGTCGACATCATATTTAAACTAAATTAGAATAAAATTCAAATGGATCTTTATGTATACAATTTGGACGAGTACACGACCGACTCGAGACAGGGTAATGAGTTTGCCCCATCATGGCCTTTCCGTCTTGCCGTAGCAGGAAGTTCTGACTCGGGTAAGACAACTATGATCATTAATTTGTTAATGGGAGACAAGAAGGCAAAGGAGGATGGCGAAAGGTACATATTATGTGATGCGGTAATTCTAGTTGGCAGATACCTCGATGAACCGAAGTGGGCAGTCGTACGTGATTTTTTCAAAGAAGAAGAAATTCCGTTTACCGCAGTATCCCATAGTGAGATTCCAAATGTTAAGGACTTCAACTCCACCCAGGCTACTGTGGTAATCTTCGAGGATTTGATGGATGCGCCTAAAAAAACCCAGGATCTCATCACTGGATTTTTTACACACGGGCGTCACAAAAATATCTCGTGTATCTATGTGGCCCAAAGATTCTTTACCATTCCCAAGGCTATTCGTGAAAATGTGAATTATATTTCCCTACATGGAGGTCACGGAAGTTTGACCGATACTAAGAGGATCATCCGCCAGTATACAGAAGAATCGGAGTCACTAGCTCCAGTAATCGATGACCTTACTCTGCAACGCGAATTTATAGTATTTGATCTTAGAAGATCCAAGAGCGATCCGTTATCCATTCGGGTTAGATGGGATACTAGTCTCAGTTCGATCACTGATCAATCTCAGTTCGATCCTAGTTCGAACTCAGTTCAATCCCCGTTCGATCCGAGTTTGAACCCAGTTCGATCAAAGTTCAATCCGAGTTTGAACCCAGTTCGATCAAAGTTTAGTTCCTATGGCCAGAAAGCCGTAGCTGAAGCAAAAAAGTCCTCCCAGCTAATCGAGTTTGCTCGGGAATATCCATCGCCTAAAGAGAGAAAACACCTTCTCGTATCTGGTGTTATAGCTAAGAACGCAGATACCTGGATTAAGTACGTCTTTCGGGAAGCCTACGGATTATCTGGTAAGACCCTGGGATCAGACTTCCAAAAATTCTTAGCAAAAGTACGGGATAGGACCACGAAGACTGAAATTCCAAAACCTGAGACCGTAAAGGAGTTATTCTCCCGATATGAAGTCCTGAAGTCTAGTCACCCTTTGGATAATAAAAAATTAATAGAAGGCATCGGGGTCCTTTTACAGATCTTTTCTAAGGGTCATATGGACCGTCGAGCATTACGAGTAGGGATCAATAGTATTTTGTAAGAATCTGGTTGCTTTAGCAACCCATCTCGCAAGTTCTTCGCAGAAGCCCTAAGAATCATGGCACTTTTTTTACGTCCTTCGAAGTCAATCCGTAGCATCCTAGCTTTTAATCCAATAGCTCCTAAGGCTCGAGAAGCAAAGTTCTTAGTCATCGGATTTCTTACATGACTTACATAGTTCTCATAGAATGTAGTAAAGGGTTCGTCAATACCATCCGGGTATGTATTCTGTAAGAACTGATATAAGGCAATTTCCCCACTGTCACATCTAATGGCTATAAGCTGTTCAAGAAGCCACTTCCTAGTATCCTCGTATGAATCTCCGTCCATAATTTTCATATCCAGTCTTTGTGTGAATAATTGCGTAAAATCCGCATTACTTGCCCGACGGATAATCTGGACCAACTTATCCCTGGCAAGTCCCAAGGCTTGTAAAGGTTCACTCTCGTCGCCAATCTTCTTTATAATCTGTCTATACAACACGCTGGATAATCCTCTATATGCCGCTTTTGCAGAGAATACTCCACAGTTCTGACACTGGTTTATTACGATTGATGTTGACATGGCTATCTTTCTTTGATTATTCGCTCACTTAGTATCCTTCACAATCTTTTTTATATATTGTTATCTTTAAATACCTGTCATTTGTATAAAAAAAAATAACTGGCATTAAGGGATCAACCGTTGGAAAGACCGGAAGACCAGAGGACCGGAGGACTCACCATTAGGAAGCGCAGTCCTTGCACAACTTGTCCGTTAAGTCACTTGGGCTTACAGGCATGAGACATTCCCTACACAACTCAATATTAAGCTCTGCAAGTCTCGGGGCATGGTCCTCCAAAGTTCGTGGATGACCGGAAGGACCGGAGGAAGGTGTCCCGTTAGTCGTATTCTGCTGTAAGATAAAATCATCATATTCATCTTGGTCAGCTTGAATAGCGGCTCTGATTTGTTGTATATTATTGAAAGTTAACCGCTGGCCATCAAGATTTTCCTCATTATAGCGTGTTTCATTGATGATTTCCTCTATAAGCTCCTCCTCTTCAGAATGAACAAGGTAGTAGTCCTCAACTACCTCGTAGTCACTCTCAACCAGTCTATGATACGTTCTAGTACCGTGTTGAATATAGCGTCCTGTATCTGTATTTAAATATACAGGTTGTTCCTGGGGTGGAGGCGGTACGGTTTGTCTACGGACAAGCCTTCCATCGATATAATCATGGGATTCCATAACTATTCGATTAAAGGTATCTCCACCAACACGGATTGGACGTCCGGTTATAGGATTAGTTATATAAGGGTATGACATGTCTTTTTTCTGTACGTGTCTACATACCTAATTGTTATCTTCAATTTACAATAACCAAGTGACATCGTCATCAGTCCTTGTCAAAAAATGCGAGGATGCCTGATGATGAGGTTACATGGTCATCAGTCCTTGTCGCAAAACACGAGGATACCTGATGAATAAGTTATTGGATTATTGGCCTAAAAAGCATTCATGGAAAAACTATGGATTATATTACAGAAAATGTGAACGGAGTTCATGTCACGTGATACCCTGAACAAATGTGTAGAGTGTCACGTGATTTCATGCGGTACGTAGATCATTTCCTTTTTGGGCGATACCCGTTCCACAAAAAATCGATTTTGGTAAAAATGCGTTTGGAACCTTGTGTAACATAAATTTCCTTTTTCGGTAATTCGGGATTACGCGGTAATGCCGGCCGGATCTAAAAAATATGACTCTGCAGGGTAATTCCTACGAAAGTCAAGTACAAAATGCTTACTCCTGTTGAGTCCATTCATACCACTCCCAGTCCCCAAGGATCGCCTCCCCATCTTTGTTCACTTAATGCATACTCTATGGTTTCCCTCTCTGGTCCACGACCATCCCATTCCTAAGCATTTTCTCCATAATATAAAGCTGATCCTCGGTGAGGCGGTTTATCCATCTTTTATAGAGGTCGTTTACATCTTCAAACGTTATCCAGTCAATTTCCCTCTTTATATAATGCTTTCCGAGAGCTCGGATTTCACAGTACACATCCCCGATCGTAGTGGCATAATTTTTCCACCTCTTATATGCCTCTCGACGAACTTCCTGCCACCACACTCTATCTACCTTACTCGCTGCAATAAGGTCAGTATCCGGGATCTTTGCGACAATGCGTTCGACTATTTCTACTGGTAATCGGTCCAACATGATGTTATGTTACTTATACTATAGCTATCTTCAATTACTGTATGCCTATTACACATGGATAAAAAATATAGACTAAATTCGTACAGAATCGTAGGACCACAGGAGCCGCTTATGCAAGAAGTTCTGTTAAGGTTTTCTCAGCCTCGTTTTTAGTAATAGCTCGCTTTGGGGGACCGGTTGATGAGTCCTTAGTCGCATTATAATACAATTCGAAGAGGGCCTCAAGCTTATCTAGGAGAGCTTGTTTATTCTTGTATGATTCGCGGATTTTTGCTATTTTAGCAGTATATGCCGCATTATCTGGGAAGAGTTTTCTGGCCACGAACTTCACATATGATACAGGAGAATTTGCCGTTTGGATTCGCTTGATATACTTCACGTGGTCCTGGACGAGGTAACTGGTTTTGCTAAACCCAGATACTAATGCGACTACTATAGTATCTTTTAATGCGCGGATAATCTTGGGGACAGTTTCGTCAGAGACAACATTAGGCTGAATGCGCGATGCCTCGTAAATAACCTCCTCACTAGTGCTGTCAGTGCTGTTAACAATGCTTGCGAATTCGGTATATGTTGACATGATTCTTTGTACTTTGTAAAAAATATAAATCTTCAGTTACCTGTTCATTCGAATGAGAAAAAATAAATATGAACCTCAGGGTTTACACTTGGGATACTGCAAGACAGTAGAAGCGTCGCTCGGCCTTTTGCATCAATGGAGAGCCTGGTCTATATAACCAGGGGATAGCGACTTTCTGGATTATCCTAGCCGCTTTATTGTTCCTTCTTTCTATATATCTCCTAAAGGCATTCTGGATCATTTCAGCATGATGAGTATAATAGTCGAAATTAAAATGCTTTGGGCAACTATATAAATGTAGTCGCACCGCTTGATCCATGAAAGCGTCAGCTCCCCATCCGCGATCAATAAAAGATTTACAGTAGGTACAGTACCACCTATTTGGTAGTCGTGATACTATTCTCCTAATGTGCACAATATAAGCATATACAGCTTGACGAGACCTTGGATAAGGTAGCCGCCTATGAAAACCTATTCTACTACAAGTCTCATAATATTGCACAGCATTCTGAATGCGCTTAGCCCACGCGTGGAAACTTTCGTCGTCTTGTCTACCTAATCCGTCGGTGTTTTGCATTTGGGTATCTCGTAAGATTACATATCCCATAGGTTTATTCAATTATGCCATTACGATATGTCAGTAAAAAATATACATACCGGTCCCTAGCAATCATGTCCAGATAACCTTGTTCGCATTTTTCACATGGCAGTATCCCGCGGTTTCAAACTTGAAAGTCTTTAGAGTCGTATCTGCATTCTCTGAACAAGTGAAAAGCGCGGGGCTATCTGGCTGTTCTTCTAAAATAAATCCGTCTGTATGGATACGTCGTACTTTATCCTTGTATGGTTGAATTGCCTCAGATGTGATTTTGCGTCCACGTGCTAATAAGAATGGGGCGATCCTGGGATACTCACCTTTGAAGGGATTACCCGGGTTTGTAAACTGGAATCGCCACTGGTCAGATCCTACTGGTATGATAGAGTCGAGTGTATGGCCCTCTGGAAATGTAAATGGGTCTGTTTGATCTGCGGTGAGTGTCTTGTAATTACGCTTCCTCTGGCATAATGCTCCCCATAATGTGTTGAGGACTCGCTTTGCCACGCGGCCAGCTATGCCACCCTGGTTTTTAATTTTGAAGAGGAAGTGTACATACTCACCGAATATTACAGTTCCAGGGATTCTCGCTTCTCTATCATATATCAATGCATTTGGCTTCCCATCCTGTATTAACTGTATATTGAGACCAAGTTTTTTTGCTCGTTGTAAGTCGATGAATGTATAGATTCCCCTTTTATTCTGTCGGAAGAGAATATTATTCCCACTTATTTTGGCACGGAATAATCCATACAAGGCATAACCCCTGTGGTCGACAAAGTCATTAAGTGTCTGGAATTTACCCCGTCTGATTGGAAAGTTCGCGTTCGATTGTTGGATACTCGGGTATAAACTTGTTGCGTCATACTGTCTTCCATAGCCCTTCCACTCGTTATCTGCCCAGATTAATCCTCCCATCATTGCATCACTTAACCACTCCGCTTCTATCGGGTCAAGAGGATCATTGGCTGGAATTCCTACACTTAATCGTTCGAATAACCAGAGAGCCGTTCTTTTGTAAGACCAGTTATGGTATGATAAGTCGATTCCTAAACCGAACTTCTTTGTCTCCTGTAGAAAGGAATTCCGCTCCTCGTGGATTCTCTGATATGCTTTTTCAAGAGTTTCATATACTCCAGTCTTACGGTTTTTCTCGACAGGGATGAAAGAACTTTTGGAATTCTTAGTTTTTTGAAACTGCGCAATTGTGCAAGACTTAACTGTTTTGCCGTTGTATATTGTGACTACATTATTGGTCCCATCTTCATGGTATACAATGGGTAAATTACGCTTTTTATCTATTTTACTGGGGTGGAGTTTTCCAGGATTTAACGTGAGGGAGTAATGGCCTTCTGATAGGATGAGAGTCGCACGTCTATCGGACTTACTTTTAGAGATTCGGGTAATGTCCCCCACAGTATTAATTGCGAGACTTCCTGCGAGTTGTTCAACCTTGTCCATGCATGAAACTGGGATGGGAGCATCGCGATTGAGACCTAATGCCTTTTTGATATACTCGGGCTTTTCGATTGACTTTGGCATTTTAGAGAATGTACCGTAAATATTTTTTAGGCATTCATACAGGCAATCATTTAGCTCCCCATTGCATCTTCCTGCGGCCGGTGGACTATCTCTTGCATAAATTATGAATCGTTCAAAATAATCAGGGTCTGCGTCATCCGGTAGTTGTGCTTCATCATAATGGTCTAATAGTGAAAAGAGGCTGGCTGGTTGGTTTCCTGATGTCCATCCACCGGGTTTCCAGTTTTCATAGGGAAGTAGGATCTGGAACTTTCTATCTGGAAATCGCGTCTGGAGAGTCTGACCGAGTCTGGCGATAGCTCCTCTGGAAAAGCGAGCACCGGAATACTGAAGTTCCTTGATGTCAGGTCGTGTTGGTAAAGTGCGGGCAATTCTTGAGTATTGCATTTTTATGTATATGATTTGTCTTCAACTATAAATAATATCTTTCTATATATATACGAAAAAAAAAAGAAATAATCTCAAATAGCGCTTACAATATGTCGTTGATAGCGCCCTCAGTATCCTCTTCGTCCCAGTCATCGATGATTCCATTGGCGGCCTCCCATTCACGTTCCATATCAGTTTTTGGACGTTCCTCAGGGATCTCTCGCGCTTTACCCTTATCTGCCCTCATAGTTTCATAACCAGAGGGGGTGGGAATAATCTCGGCATTACGATTCTCCTTGTATATTCTTATTAAATCTGCGAGTTCTTTACGGCTAGGTATTTTAGGTAAGTATCCATTATATTCAATCCAGTCCTTGAAGCGGTCTACTACCTCCATAAGGTAGTACTGGTACTCGTCCTCAATACGCGTTGTGGGACATTCCTCTATTTCAAACGCGAGTATTTCCCAGTCATATTCGTCTGATGCGTCTTGGTACTTGGCCCATAATTCCTTACCTGTATTGTAGAGATCATTGAAGACCTGGTCCTTTAAATTTTTAACCCATGGTTTGCGATCCCATCGGTGTCTTTCTTGCCAAGCCCAGTGCGCTCGAGTGCCTTCCTTTGGTTCAGGATCCCGGTCAACTTCTGGTTCTGTGTCGGGTTCTGGGATAAATTGCTCTTCGGGAGCCGGTTCTGGGTCAGGCTTAGTGACAGATGCAGAAGATTCTGCGGGATACTCGGGTTGTTGTTCAGGAGTTGGGTCCACGGTTGTAGAATCTGAGTCTGATAATAAGTCGTCTAAGACGTCGTAGTTATCTGGCTCGGGGGCAGACGGTTTTTCAGGAACTGGGTTTGCAGTTGTAGAATCCGAGTCTGATAACAAGTCATCTAAGACGTCGTAGTCATCTAGCTTGGGGGCAGACGGTTTTTCTTCAACGGGTTCGGGTTTTTCCTCTGTGGGTTCGGGTTTTTTCTCAGCGGATTTTTCCTCAGCGGGTTCGGATTTTTCTTGTACGTCTTGTGAATTGTTAGCTGGATTATATATATTTGCCAAGAACTTATCCAAGGCATTGGGGTCTGATGCGGGTTTCTTAGAAGTCTCTATATCAATTCCTTCTATATCTATTTCGTCTGTTTCGTGGATCCAGTTTTTGCCGAGGTATTTATTGTAAAGATCCTCCCTGGATATGCTATATACTCGGGTTAACTTTTTATTTATATAAGTCCGATTACTATTTATACTCAACTCATTTGATAGGATTCTAGAAGCGTTTATCTTTGATAAGGGTGTAATGCCACGAGTTTCGCAATATGAAGTATATACCCTATAAAATTCTTGAACAGGTAGGTCGGTCATATAATTTTTCACTATGAGGTATGTGTCCTTTATAAATTGGAATAGCGGTGGAAGAGTTGAGATGATATGTTCCTGTTTGGATGTTGTCATGGGTGGCGGATTTCCATTGAAGTCTGAGTAAGTATTCGCAATGGCTCTCAAATAAGCATAGAATGCCTCACTGGCGCCTGGGTATTTCATAGCGTCACCGAGTTTTTTGAAGTAGTTGAGGTCTCCCTTGCGGGATGGTGACACATCCAAGAACACTGTGCGCCTATCATCATTATCCACTCTGAGAGCATTTTCGTTGGTTAGGACGATAGTAGACATAAAGTTTTTATAATGTGTTGGTGTCTTGTATTTTTCATGGATTTCCATTATGTCACTCGTTACCTTATCCTTTAAAGAGCGATACAGATTATTCCACTGGCTTTTTTCCGTGGGCATTTCCTCGAGAAGAAGAAGAATCTTACCCTGTAATTGCCCATTGAAACTTCCACGAATCGTCTGAGGATCGCTGGTCTTATAAACGAGTTGAGTGCCTAGGACGCTGCGCTGAATGAAATCTGTTATAATGCCTTTGCCCCAACCCTGTCCAGATTTCAGGTAAAGGATCGAGTACATCTTCCTTCCAGCAGATACACCGGCCAACCACTTGATGATATACTCAGTGAGATTCCAATCACCCGAACACCAGATATCCTGAATGTGAGAGAAGATAAATTTAACCGCGAGGTGAATTGTAGACTCAAAGGTGGATATCGGACGCAAGACGTGGAGGAATCCCGGGAAGATATTTAGATAGAGTTGGCCGGTTAAGGATCTGAAGATTCGCTGTTTATGGGGATCACAGGTTGCATTACATACATCAGTATTCTCGACCATAAACCATTTGTAGATGTTGAACTCGGTCTTTTGAGAGGGTCCTTGTTCAGGTTGTGTGTAGAATACCTTCATAATTGGACGGATAAGTTTACCAATATTTTTGTCAATAACGTGTTTCAAACTTTTACTATCCGGGTCCCACCAGAAAACCCCATGAGGATCTGCACAGGGAATGAAATAACTGCAAAGATACCTCTTGGCTTGATCAAGATCACTCATACTCTTTGCAGCGACAATAAGCCGTTTAAGCTTATCGATACTGAAGGCTTTTGTTTGTTCACCGAATTTGGGGATAACTTGAGCTTGAGTGGTCATTTTTTCGTTCTATTAAATCGAGTACTAATTTATAGTTACCTAATCTTCAATTGCCGAATGTATTTTTTCCAAAGATCCGCGCTTCTACCCGGTTATCTCTCTGTGGCTTTACAGACCTTCTAGGGGCTATTAACCTACCTGTTTACTCGGTTTGCTATCTCACTGCTTCCGACAGATGAATAGACTGAATCCTGATCATATGACAGATCTATGACAGAATGACAGATCTGGGGGGGTAAAATCAAAACTTTTTTCTGGGAGTATCCTCTCCCGATTTTTCTGAAACATCTGTCATATCCGTCATATCTGTCATACCCCTCTGATTCTATCGTATTTTCCTCTCTTTTCCCTTATTTCATTCTTTTTTAGTATATTATTATATGACAGATGTTAATGACAGATGGTGACAGATATAGGGGATTCCTACCCCACGGAGGGGAGATGTAGGTACTGCGAGGCCCTGGCCGAGGTGGGGTGAGCGTAGCGAGACACACTACCAGCCCGACGACACAATTTTGTCCATTAGGTAAATGATTTAATGAAATTTGATTGATTTATATAAAACAGAAACTGCGCATTAGGTAAAGGAATTGATGGAATTTAGTTGGACGAATTATTAGACAGAAACTGGTCGGCTGGAGTTATCTTAATTCTGGCTATAATGATTTCAACTTCAGTCAGAATTTCTGTGTAACCTTAATTTTTTTTGACTTTTTTTGGTTATTGGGTAGTACAAATTTTATATCAATGCAATTCTCGCATGCTGGTTTATAGGCAAATCTGCATTCAGAAATTATAAAATTACCTTATTTGGCCGATATAAACCAACTAAGTATTAGCCAATCAAATCCCATGGGCAAATCTGCCCATGGGCAGTTTCTTAGCTGAGATTTTGTGCACGAAGTTTCAGCTTATAAACTATGTCGATCATTTGGATTGGGTGCAAATTAAAAATCCGATTTGGAATAATTTAATTGGTGATCCACAAGTCAAGTAGCGAAAACGATAATAAAATTTGACAGAAATTTATTAATTAAAAGCCACATTTCTGAATGTGGGTTGTTCATGAATTTCTCTAGCCAAATGTTTAAATAATGCCATTTTGCTTTAATGAAATAGTTTTCTACAGTTTTCCCACCAATCTCATGCAAAAAAAAACCATAATGTAACATTGGAAAAAAGTCCAATTTCTAAGAGATCTGAGATTCGAAAGACAAAAACTAGTTTTATCATACCATATCACGTGTATAATGAGTGTGAAAAAGTCTTGAATTTGTCGGGTTAGAAGTTATTACAGCATAGTTTACTAATAAAATATATCAAAAATAAAGCAATATGCATGAAAGTTTAGTGAAATATAAAAAAATTTCCATAATTTGTACTTTTAAAACCTTAGTTTACCTAATAACATAGTAAATGCCACGTGCTTCCAAGGTAAACTTCGTCAAAAAAAAGTTTTACACTTTGTAGCTTTGAAAAATAAAAGTGTGACATTTACGTTATTGTTTGTGTTATTTTTAGTAAACTATGCTTTATAGTTTTTGTTACATCAGAAATCATTAAAGTCGGCGTATTACGACAAATTAGTATATGATTTGCGTCAAATTTTATATGTAATTTCTCTAGTTGACTCGCGGATCATCAATCAAGTTGACTCAATTGGATTGGATTTTACTATCAAATTTCCAATTCAACGATTATTATATGACACCACAATCTACCACATTAGCTAGTACCACCATGACCGCACCATCATTCACACGTTATCACAATTTTAAAAATATTATTATTAAAAAATTTTTAATTCTCGTCTTGTTTAACACTAATAATGGAGGGAACCTCTAACCTTTACTAACTAAACCAGACAAAATAATAAAAAAAAGGTTCAGTGGAACGAAGATTTTATCAAATTTTTCATTTTAAATAGAATGGAAAGTTGAAGAGGTTGTTGTAGTAATACAAAGGCTTAATAATGATTGCAATATTCTGCCGAACAGTGCACTGCTCAGTTAAATGTAAAAATATCAAAAAGAATTATAAGATAGTAACCCGTTCTTGAAGAACTAACACTTATACATTCATAGAAGATCAATAAGTCAATATTATCATTAGATGTTTCTTCAGAAGATGAGCCAGTTCGGCCCAAAATAATTATGTATACAAGTGAAGGAATTATAATAAGGTCTTCGGATACTTATTGTTAAATTTTTATTTTTATTTTTATTTTTTTTTAAATTTTTTTTCAGGGTTTTTTTAACCCTTTCAAAAATAATTTTTTCAACCTTCATTTTTTCGATTTGGTTTGTCAAACCTTCCTTTTCTCCGATTTTTTTTTTCGCTTATCTTTTTTTGGGTTTGCTTTTTTTATTAAAGAGAAAATATAGTTAAAATATGAAATAATTAACAAAAAAAACCTGATAAAAAAGCTAAACGTAAAGTCTTTTTACACAAAACGCAGGTTGCCATTAAGAAAACAACTTTTTGTTAAAAACATTTAATAAAATAAAATTTTGATTTCACGTAAAACACAAGTAGTGATCGACCAAAGAATGATAAATTCCATCTAAAATTGGAAATATGAATGAAAAGGATATAACAAAAAAAAAAAGAATTAGAATTAAAATTTTTCGAAATCATTAAATATATTAGCAAAATCTGAAATAATGAAATTTTTTTTTTTAAAAAAAACAAGAAAAAAGAGGATAATAGTGAATGATATTTAAAATGTTGTTAATGAAAAAAGGCTCACGAAAAAGAGAAATAAAAAATGAAAAAAGAATTTGAAAATCAATGAACGGATAAAAAAAAATGATTGTGTATGAAATAATTTAATTTTATATCTTTTATTTTATTTAAAATATAATAAAAATAGAAAAAAAATATTTTTACGTGATTCATACTGTATAGTTATAGGTAATTAAAATAGCAATACTATTTTTAGTTATATTCTTTTTAAATTAGACTCGATAAGCATTTTATATATACTTTATATTGCAAAATGTTTTAATAAATAAAAAGGATTTTATAAAAAATCGCCATAGCGATGTGTCGCTAGTGTCACGTGACTTTACATATGTGAATAATTTGTCACCCCGCGTCACATCCTCTAGTTTTCCATTTTTATTATTTATTCTGGGGACTTAGAATTTTTTCAGTGCAAAAAATACTATTTGTCACTCCCTATACATCACGTGCTTAATTTCGGCCAAATTTTATAACGCTGGCCAAAATATCCTTTTTTGGAGCTTTAGGTAACGTTGCATAATCCAAAAAAGGCAATTTTATTTTTCAGCAAAATTCAAGTTTTTGTTACACAAAACTTCCAAAAAAGGAAATTCTTTGACGATCTTTTAATTCCGGCCGGAATTATAAAATCACGTGACACTGGCGATGCATCGCCATGGCGATAAAAAACAAAACCCAAATAAAAATATATAAATGATATTTTCAGAACCTTGAAAATAATGATACCTAAGAAATACAAACTGAAAAGATATTGTTGCAAGCATGTATAAAGTTCAAAAAAGAAAAAAAATAACGAATTTTTTATAAATGTACAATTATTCTAAAGATAAAAAAGATCATTTTAAGTATTAAATAATATAAAAAAAACTATTGTCGATTTGACGTCTTAACCGTTGAGCCGGGTTTAAATAGAAAAATATTTCGTGAGAGAGATAAAATATTATTAGTAAAAATAATAATTTACTTGTACTTTATGCTCATTTAAAAAATCGTTTTCTTAATTCTAAGTTATTTTTAGCAAGTTGAAATCCTTGGTTAGCAGATTTCTTGTACCAATAAATTGCTTGATTTATATCCTCTTCAGTTCCTTTTCCGTATTCATACATATAGGCAAGATTATTTTGAGCTGAACTATTTCCTGAATTTGCTGCTTGGTAATATAATTCTTTTGCTTTTTCATAATCTACATCAACACCTTTTCCATTATAATACATAAGAGCAAGATTATATTGAGCATTACTATATCCTGAATTTACTGCCTTGTAATATAATTCAAAAGCTTTACCATAATCTATATCAACACCTTTCCCATCATAATACATAAGAGCAAGATTATTTAGAGCTAAACCATTTCCTGAATTTGCTGCTTGGTAATATAATTCAAAAGCTTTACCATAATCTATATCAACGCCATCTCCATTTTCATAAGTAACGGCAAGATTATGTTGAGCCATACTACTTCCTAAATTCGCCGCCTGTTTATATAATTCAAGTGCTTTTTGATAATTAACACTAGTTCCAATACCATTATCATAGAAATAACCAATTTTCACTAATCCTGATGCATAATTCATATTAGCTATTTTTTCGTAATATTTAAAAGCCAATTTTTCATCTTTTACAGTTCCACGGCCAGTTTCATAACACAATCCAACATAAAATTGTGCTAATACAGTATATGACCTTGCTCTGACGCATTAATAAATAAATCAAATGCTTTCTTATTATCTTCAATTTTTTCAATCCCTAAATAATTAAAATATCCAAGTAAGAATATAGAATCTGAATTATTTTGACTAATTAATAACCAATCATAAATTTCTTGTGAATTTATATTATTATTATCAAAATAACCAAGAATATCTTTATTATTTTTGATACGCGTTGATTTTTTTCCTTCATTAATTATTTTGAAAATATAATTTACTGTATCTTCAACTATTTTATTTGTTAATGGAGTAGGTACTATTTCTCTTGTGTTCATTTTATCAAAATTTTGTATAATTTGAGACATTTCCCCATGTAATGAATTATCAATATTCGATAAAGTATTAGTTGGATTAAAATTTTGTCCATCTGTTGATGTTGAACGAAGACTTAATTCTGTTTGATAATTTTCTGTTGTTATGTTTGTTTTTGTCATAATTGCCTCTAATCTTTCTACTACTTGATTTATGGTTGGGCGTTTCTCTGGTTCGCCATTCCAACATTCTATAAAAACCACATAATAATATATGAGAGTTGAAAATTTTTTTTTTTTAAAAAAAAAAAAAAAAAAATATTACATACCAGTATAAATTTCAACATAACCTCCAGGTGTATCGGGAACAGGCTCTTCTCTAAGACCCTGTGTAATTTCTAAAGCCAAATCAATATCATATTGTTCGACTTCAGAATAAAAGGGAGGTTGACCACTAGATATCTCCCAGAATAATACACCAATACTATAGATATCACTTTTTTCATTTAACGAAAATATTTGTGTTGAGCTTTTATTTTTTCTTCGTCCACTAAATCTTTTTGGATCAACGTAAGGAATTATTCCAAAAAGTTTTGATTGTGAGTTGGATGATGATTCAATTCTCTTCGACAACCCAAAGTCAGATAACTTGATAGTTTTTCGATGGACCAGAACATTACCAGGATGCTGTAATTACGTTATGACGTTAGGATATAACAAAAAATTCACAATAATACTTTTATAATTAATAAAGTAGATTACCAAATCACGATGCATAATTCCTTCATTATGTAAACATGACACGGCACAGGATAATTGGTACGCAAAGTTATATTTATCGTTCCATGTAAGACTATTGAAGTTTTCCTTTAAATAATTTTTAAGAGAACCAGAATCAGCATACTCCATAACTAGCAAATAATTATTTGATTGAGAATTTTGGTTTTCTAATTATGAATAAGAAATAATTATTTTTTATTAAAATATATTTTTATAAAATCACGTTTTAAACATATAGTATATTAATTTTACTATACCTGGATCAAATTTTGCAATTCCATAAAATTTAATAATGTTATCATGAAATTGTATATCCCGTTGAAGCTTAAGCTAGAATATCAATATTATATAAACTTAAAATGAGCAAATAAATATTATGAATATTAAAATATTATATTCTAATTTATACCTCATGAACGATTTCTTTTGCAGTGACGTCATCAATATTAAAAAAAGTTTTCAACGCAAAATATTGAGAATTTTTCCAACTCGCACGATAAACTTTTCCGAATCCTCCGGTACCAATTTTTTGAATATCGCTAAAATTTTCATGTTCATAGAGCCTATAATACTCTTTAGAAACAGCTTCTTCAATCCAGTTAATCCATTCATTTGTATTTTTTGCGGTTTGCATTTTGATATTATTATTATTAGTAATCGTAGAGTATAATAGTCAAGAGGCGAAAATAATTCCTAAATGTGGATTCTTTCTTTTTAAATATACTAAATGTCATACATTAAATGTACACAAAAAGTAGTACAAACAAAGCCACCATGTAACAAAGTATATATGGTATGATTCGTAATTCCATTTTATAATGTTGGCCAAAATTTCTAATTCCGGCCTAATCATATATTGACAATATTGTCGATCATTTGTCGATCATTTATTCAATTTTATTACTTCGCTTGATTATTTTGGCAATTGATTCTTGAATACCATTTTGAAAATTTTAAGTTTCGCCCCGTAAATCTGTGGCTTCGCCCGAAGCTTATTAGCAGATGATCGGCAAATATCGGCAAATATCAAATTACTGTATTGAAAATTTCGGTTTAAGGTTAACTTTGACAATATAATTTTTTTTGCTGTAAAAACTTTTGTAATATATTATTCATAAATTATACTGCTAAAAACATTTAGTATAGTAGTAGTATAGTTTTCCCAAGCATTTTATGGCTTTAATCGTAGCTTCAAAATTAATGTGACATGATATATTATATGATCGACAAATGATCGGCAAAGTGATAAAAAGCATGTCCGCTATGCTATTAAATATATAATATCTGCAAAAACTAGCACGAAAGTTTTGATCGAAGAGTTGTTTATTCAGCTAATAAAAAAGAAACATATAAAATTAGTAAAATTAACGTTCAGAAAAAAATATATTTTTTGAAACGGGAATTACAAAGATTAATTCTATTGTTTATTAATAGAACTATGAGTAGCAACCAACCGTGATCCAGAATTTTGAAATAACGTATATAATTTTAGCAAAATTTATTATTATTCGATTAATCTCATACAAAAACACTATACAGGACAGTAATTGTTGGTCATCAATTGCTATTTTCGACATTTTCCTTTATTTGTGTATTTCTTTATGATAGTAACTGAAACTTGAACAATTCTTCATAAAGTGTAATTATAAATATACGTAGGTACTTATTCGAAATTTTAACTAATAATTATAATGTAGCTTGGCGACGTTAGTGTCTTTTCCGTTGAGCCAGTCAACTGTAAATATATTTTTTTTATAAGAAATGCGAAAAGTAGAACATGAAAGAAGTTCAATATAAATTTATTTAATTCTTGATTTTCTGACTTTATTCTATTTTAAGATTGTGTACACCGATTGTGTACAAAGAATCCAAATTTATAACGCCTTACAATACAATTTTGGAGGAAAGATAAGATAGCTTACGAAGAAATTCTATTAAGTACAGTACTACAGTATGTTACGTGCAATATGAAAACAGTATGTTATGAACAAAAGTATAATTAATATAATTTCATTTATTAAAATAGAATGTTGGCAACGCGAATCTATGTAATTACAAAATATACAATATTAGTCCTATTGTATCAGATATGATCTAATAGGTCGGCGGTATTATTATTTTTTTTTTCCAATTCCCCTGTTTCCATTGATTTTCGTTTACTTTCAACAATATCATCATATAATTTATTGTTTTTTTATTTTCTTAATTGTTTCGATACGTGGAAAATATTCGAGAAATGAAAAAAGAAGATATATCGCGTTACCCAATTCTCTTGTCACTTCACTATAGGTAGTAACATATTTTTGGATCTTCAAGGTTCTAATTTTTAACGATTAGCCTCAACAACTTTATTTTTTTTTTCAAAGGAAAGTAGATAAACATATATATACTTATACGTACTAAAAATTTTTCCAAGAACGTCTAAAGTCAATCTATTAAAATTAAAGTATCACATTCTTAAAGAATAATATATAATTAATCTTATAATTACCTGCGCATTAGATTACTAATTTCTATAGGTTTATTATCAACTTTTTCCATGATATCCAACAATTTCGCAGCAAATTCAACAAATACAATTAATGGTAAGTTTCGAAAAGT
Source organism: Rhizophagus irregularis (assembly GCF_026210795.1). Lineage (NCBI taxonomy): Eukaryota > Fungi > Glomeromycota > Glomeromycetes > Glomerales > Glomeraceae > Rhizophagus > Rhizophagus irregularis. The sequence continues at coordinate 2,555,830 of NC_089452.1, forward strand.
AGGATTTACAATACGACTAAAATTATAAAAGAAATTAATTATTTATGTATTTGTTAATTGTAAATAATGCAACATACCGATGTCGCCTCCAATCCTATATAAAGTTAAGTTAATATCAACGATAAATTTAATTACAAGATTAAATTTTCGGTACGCCTCCATTTGAAAATAATACGTTTGTCCCATAATATTTAGTCACTAAAGATTTGGGAAATGATTCTTCGAGTAAGGCTTTAAGATACAAATCTAATTCAAATAAAAAAAAATGTAAGTTTAAAACCTAATTATTAGCGAATTAAAGTAACGTTTATTTTAAATTCCTAAATCCAAATCTGTTAAAAATTTATATCTTCCTTTAAATTTTAGAAATGAATGAATCCCACAAAAAAAAATAAAATTGTTGCCCTTCCAATTCCTTCTTTCTCAAAAGTCTCAGTGTATCTTTCCAATGCCTATTTGGTCCAGAGTTGGTATATATTTGAATAAAAAGACTTAAGAAACTTTAATTTTATTATATTTTTAAGTTTCTTAGGTACTCTTGTTTATTTAATATAAAATAACGTTAAATCATTCTTTTATAATCGCTAATGTAATACAAAATCCATTTATTTATGAAAGTCCTATAAAAAATTTTATCCGTTATTTCTGTAAAAACTCCGTAAAAATGAGCCTTTCGATAAAATTCCGTGATATAAGGTTGTTAATTCCGGAAATATGAACCTTTTACGGAAAAAAGATGAATATAAAAAACGGATCGACTTTTTTTTACAGGGAAGATTATATCCAATCTAAAATGATCGGAAAATCCAATCTAATTGAATTTGTGAAACGTATAGAAGTTGATTTTTGAAATTGATATATGTATAACAAATAATTTTTCCTCATCACCATTGTTTTTTGTAAGAAACCAGTATACTAATACCAAAAGAACACAAATTCAGGAATCTCATTTATACAAACGTATCTTCCAGTATAAAAAACGTATCTACTTTTTTTATGGGGCATCGAACTCGCCTAAAATAATTGATGACATGATCTATGAAAATCTAATTCTTAAAGAAAGCTTGCTGAAAAAAAAAATTGAAAAATGACATAAGAAATTTATGGCATATAATAAATCTTTGTTACAACATATTTTGTTTGCACTTACTGAATTTGTCAGCTCTGGCCTTCCTTCTGTTATAATATAATCCATTCGGACAGGTACATCAGCTTGTGCGACTAACATATTGATGAATCATCGAAACTCGTATCACTTTGAAAAAAAAAAAATTTTAAAAGACACAGTTCAAGACCGAAACTAAGAAGCTAGATTCGTCTAGAGAAATTAATATCTTAATTGTTAATGGATAATCATGATATTAGTTTTTTTTAATGTTTTAATAATATTTTATTGCGCTGTGTTATTATTAAAGGTGATACTAAAATAATTTTAATGTTTTCACATATTTATTATTATTCTTGCCATTTGTTTTTAATATTTCAATATTTATTACTTAAACAATAAATATTGTATACATTTTTACCTTACCTGATACGTTTCAAGCGTTTCATTGTTGCATATGATTTACATAAATTTAGCGTACTAATTGTATTACAATATTAACTAAATTTGGTCATGTGGCGGGTTTGACAAACTTTCATTATAAAAAAAGTAGCGTTTTTATATTCATATTATTAGATTTTCTCACTTGGTAAACATGTCAAAAACAACTGAAAAGGATTCTAATGCTTATATTGATTGGTTAGAAAAAGCAATATCAGAAAATTATATCAAATATTATGATTACGCAGAATTTACTAATGAAGAAGAAATAAATAACGGATCTTTTGGAAAGGTTCTTCGTGCAAATCGTAAAGATTCTGATACTGTTATGGCTATAAAATATCCATTTAGTTTATCTATTAAAGAGATAATTAATGAGGTAACAAATATTATACTATGCATGGATAAATTTCTTTTAACGCTAACATTATATTTTAAAATAATAGTTGAAAATGCAACGCGAGGTTGATTATCATGCAAATATTATCCGATTCTATGGCATCTCAAAATTTAAAAACCAATATTTATTGGTTATGGAGTACGCTGATTGTGGTTCATTACAATCCTATTTAAGAAAGAATTTTAATAAACTTGAGTGGAATGATAAATATCAATTAGCATTTCAACTTGCGAATGCTGTAGAATGCTTGCATAATGAAGGAATTATCCATTGTGATTTGGTAACATAACAAATTTATTTTATTGAGTAATTTTTTTTATTTTGTTTATGTCAATAAGCAATATAATAATTTATACGTCCTTATTATTTATAGCATGCACAAAATGTACTTGTACATCAAGATAAAATAAAGTTAGCAGATTTTGGTTTGTCAAGGAAAATAGATGATATATATAGTAATTCAACAGATGTGCTTGGTGTTGTTCCTTATGTTGATCCAAGATATTTAAATAATATTAAAAATAAAAATCAATTATACAAATTAAATCCAAAGTCTGATGTCTATAGTGTTGGAGTTCTCCTTTGGCAAATTTCAAGTGGTTATAGACCCTTTTATGCTGAAGAAGTAGAATATGATGCAAAATTAATCATGGACATTAAAGAAGGACAACGAGAAAAAGTTATTAAAGATACCCCTACTGAATATAGCAATTTGTATAAAGGTAAAAATTATGTAATCTTAAATTCAGTTATATAGTAATTATTCATTTTAACATAATTAATTTTTAGAATGTTGGGAAGATGATCCAAATAAACGTCCTACTATACATCAAGTTGTTAAATCTCTTAAAAAAATAATTTTAGGTGAAAATAATGATAAGATTAATTCTTTGGAAAACACAGAATTGTTACAAGAGACTTCTTCTCATTCAATTACTATAACTGATTTAGCTTGTATGCTCAGCAATAATTCTGATTTATATCTAAGTAAATTGATACAAAACCATTTAAATAATGAATATGACTTGGATATATTAAACCAAGCAGAAAAATTATTTTTAGAAATATTTGTTGTAGAAGATAGTATCGATACTCTCATTGACAAATTAATCGCACTTTTGATTAAAACACAAGATGAAGGAAATAATGTTATTGAAACAAAGCATTTCATTTATCACTGCATATCTCTTTCAAATCAAACTATGAATGATATTTTTGAATGGCTTAAAGAAAACCAGACAAAATCTTCTTATATTTTTTTTCTTGGATTTTTATATTTTAACGAATTTACTTTAGAGGAAAAAAACGATGAAAAGTCATTTAAATTGATTTTAAAAGCGGCAGAAGATACTTATCCTATAGCACAGGTGTATTTAGGTATATTTTATGAATATGGAATTGAAACTAAAGTTGATTCTAGTTTAGCATTTTATTGGATGCAAAATGCTGCAGACAATAAAAACATTTATGGTCAGCTTCAACTTGGTATATATTATGAGAATGGTATAGGAACAATTAAAGATCTAAATAAAGCCTTTTATTGGTATCAAAACGCAACAAATAATAGTAATAAGACTGCATTATATCTTTTGGGAAGATGCTATGAACTTGGAAAAGGAGTGGAAAAAAATGAAGATGAAGCATTTAAAATATATATGAAATTATCCGAAGAAGAAAATAAATATGGGAGTTTCCAACTTGCTATATGTTATTATTCTGGAGTTGGAACTAAAGTTAATAAATTAAAAGCATTTGAGTTATATAAAAAAGCAGCTGAGAAAAATAATCTTTTGAGTCAAAATAATCTTGGATTATTATATGAATATGGTGAAGGAATAGAAAAAGACAGAGAAAAAGCTATCTATTGGTATAATAAAGCAGCTGAAAATGGAAGTGAGGTGGCAAATTATAATTTAGGTAATTGTTACGAATTAGGAAAAGGAGTTGAAAAAGACGAAACTAAAGCTTTTAATTGTTATGAAAAATCAGCAAAAAAAGAATATTTAAATGCTCAATTTAAACTTGGATACTGTTATTTTAATGGAATTGGAATAGAAATAAATAAAATAAAGGCGTTTGAATATTATGAAAAATCCGCCAAAAAAGGACACATAATAGCTCAAAATAATTTTGGGTTATTGCATGCATATGGTGAAGGGACAGAACAAAACATGGAAAAAGCTGTTTATTGGTATAATAAAGCAGCTGAAAATGGATATGAAATAGCACAATATAATATGGGTCAATGTTATGAATTAGGGAAAGGAGTTGAAATAAATGAAATTAAAGCTTTTAAATATTATGAAAAATCAGCTGAAAAGGGATATTTGGATGCTCAATTTCAGCTTGGATTTTTTTATTTTAATGGAATTGGAACAGAAATAAATAAAATAAAAGCGTTTGAATATTATGAAAAATCAGCAAAAAAAGGACACATAATGGCTCAAAATGATTTTGGGTCATTGTACGCATATGGTGAAGGGACAGAACAAAACATGGAAAAAGCTATTTATTGGTATAATAAAGCAGCTGAAAATGGAAATGAAATAGCGCAATATAATATGGGTCAATTTTATGAATTAGGGGAAGGAGTTGAAAAAAATGAAATTAAAGCTTTTAAGTATTATGAAAAATCAGCTGAAAAGGGATATTTGGATGCTCAATTTCAGCTTGGAATTTGTTATGAGCATGGAATTGGTACAGAAGTTAATAAAATAAAGGCATTTAAATCTTATAAAGAGGCGGCTGAAAAAGGACATAGTGATGCACAAAATAGTGTTGGTTATTTTTATGATTGTGGTCAAGGAGTAGAAAAAGACCGAAAAGAAGCTATTTATTGGTATCAAAAAGCAGCAACAAGTGGAAACGTCATTGCTTTATATAATTTAGGTGAATCTTATGAATTAGGAATTGGTGTTGAAAAAGATGAAGTTAAAGCATTTGAATATTATAATAAATCTGTTCAAAATGGATGCACTATTGAAAAATTTTACCTCGGATATTGTTATGTAAATGGAATTGGAACAGAAATTGACAAAATAAAAGGATTTGAATTATATAATGAGGCAGCTTGTAAAGAAAATAATAATGTAAAAAATAATCTTAGTAATGATGATAAAGAAATTATTAGTAAATTAGATGAAGTTTGTTATTGGTATCATAAAGCAGCAGAAAATGATAACAAAGGCGCATTATATAAATTAGGTGAATTCTATGAATTAGGTCAAGGTGTTGATAAAAATGAAATTAGAGCATTTGAATTTTATAAAAAATCCGCTGATTTAGGATTTATTGATGCTCAATATAAACTTGGATATATTTATGAACATGGAATAGAAATTGATAATAATAAAGAAAAGGCTTTTAACCTATACAAGATGGCTGCAAAAGGAGGAAATGTTGATGCTCAAAAACGTCTTGCATCTTTATATGAAAAAGGTGAAGGCACAAATATAGATATAGATAGCGCTATTTATTGGTATAAGAAGGTTATAGAAAATGGATATCAAGAAGTTAAAGAAAATTTGGATAATCTTTTAAGTCAACAAAACGTGAAATAGGGAAATAAAATTTTTAAAATTTCTTTTTCTATAATGTCTTATTGGTATTGTCATTTAAGAGTTTGATTAATTTTATTTTATATAAACAATATAATAAAAGAAAAAGCTCATTATATCACAATTATGTTTTTTTCTGGTATTAGTATTGTTGTACTGCTGGAGATTGTAAAACTTCAGTTCTGACATAAAAAATATCTATACCCAATAGAATTTTTTTTTAATTATTCTTATTATACAAAAGTTGTTAAAATAGCTTTTAATTTAAATATGCGCAAATTTTTTGATTTTATAAGTATTAGCAACTGCTACTAAACATTTACAATAATAATCTTCGTTGTGTATTCCTTAATATACTTAAAGCATGGACAAATGTTGATAATAATATAATAGCTTGAATACTTTTTAAAATTAAAAATTTAATTCGATTCGTTGTAATGAGTTTTGGTCACGAAAAAAGAATTCGAGTTTTTATATTTATAAAAAGTACAAAGATAAATTCTCTATATTTCAAGGAATTGTATGTTGCATATTATCCAATTTTAACAAAAAAGTTATTGCAAAATATATGTTCGACCAAATGAATTTTCAAGGTTTCACAAAATATTTATCATGGAAAAAAAGTTTTGCATTCTCACAAATGAAAAGTTTGAATCATTTTGAGCAAGAAAGACATTATCTTAAGTTATGACCAAATAATGGTCGCAAGTTTTAAAATACAGAATGACCTGTTAATCTGATAAATTTATTTATTTTATTTTAATTTATTTTGTACGATAATACCTACTATTATTTTTTAGGCGAAAAAAAGAAATAGTTACATTCCTGATCGTAGTATATCGCAAATAAGAATTTTATTTTGTACCTGAATTCATGGAACCCGGTTGTGTAAGTCACGTGACAGTGATTTTTTGGGTTTACAGTAAACATTAAAGAGAAGCAAGTGGGGTAAGTTAAGCTAAAAGAACCTAAGTAACGACTCTATTATATTGCTATCCTGAGAGAAACGTGTCGCTAAGATAGGAAGTATCGTGGATAGTTATTCGGCTTCAAAATTAATGCATCGTTTTTTTTTGTCCAAAATAAGAGCCAGAATGCGTATGGTGACCGGGTATTGCTCATACAGGTTCATTAGTCTCTAACTCGTTTTCACATACCCTGTAAAAAATGTTGTTCCGTGTTATATTTCCGTGAATGTATCATTTTCACGTAATTTTTACGAATGCCACGGAGAAATAATGGAAATGTTTGGATAAAAATTTTTTATAGGGGTAAAAACATTTATCTAAGTTTTAAGAAGATTAGGAAAATTTTCGTTTAGTAAATCTAAAGTTGGAAATTGATAGGTCGTGCTTTTGATTTTCCAACTCATTTGTTTTAATATAGTCAAACTAGTAGGACGGCCAGTTGGATTATATACTCCTTAGTCCATTTTTTGTTGATGATGTTGTTTTTAATGGAGTCAAATTCTTTTGATTGAGGAAGTTTTTTGAAGCGTTTATTGCAATGATAGTTTATATCGATTTGCGTCTTGCGAAGGTTACAATCGATCCATCACTATTTGATTGTCCCATTTAAAAATCAATTGTTGTAATGGGAGAGCTTTTGTATTGATTTCCGTGTATGTATTCCGTTAGGTGTTAATTTGATAACGAAATAGAAATAATATTTCGTGGTGATCGTTGATCATTTTTTTCTTTTAATTATATTTGTATATTTTTCTAAACAACCGAATAATTATTATAAAATAATAAGTAAACAAACTTTTATTTTTAATTTTTTTTCTATTTTAGCTACAAATATAAAATTTTAATTATTAACTGATAATAAAAAATTTTGTAAACTAAACTTATTTATTTATTTATTTATTTATTTATTTTATGTAAAGTCGGAAGAACTATTCTAAGAGGGCATTTATCAAAAGAAATGTGCCCAACATTTAGTCCATCATCTATCCCGAGGGGCAGACCCTACCTAATTATTATATATGATAGACTGCTCCAACAACACGACCGATGAAGGAGCAGGTAAAAGAGAACATCGAACTATAAAACTAAAAAAATACGAACATCTATCTAATGGTTACATTAATGGGGTAAAATATTATGTGAATTAAAATATCGTATATAAGAATTAGATGTGGCAAAACTATACATTATAAAATAAACAAACATCTATAGATAAAGCGAACTTCTATAAGGGGTGAGAAGTCCCGTATTTTTCTTTCGCCAAAAAAAAAGGGCGCCAACTGTAAATACTGTCAGAGTTGGAATGGTTCACACTATTCTGAATTGTTTTTTAGGATAATCAAATTTGGGTGGTAATAAAAGTAAAAATACAGATGTAGAAAAAACTACTGCTAAGAATTTTGTAAACTAAACTTAAAATATGACAAGGACGGAGTTTTGAAAGGTAAGATCACGTGCAAGTGATCACACACTGTAGATAAAGCGACACGAGATATAACCATAAAACCTTCCTAATTAGTAATGATCGACTCGATCGGGTCCCTAAGGAAAGACGTCATTTCATGGAACTTTCCTACAAATAAAACGTAGTCGTTTAAACAAAATAAATTTAGAAACTAAATGAGAATTAATTAATTAAAATATAGTAATTCAAACAATCTTAATTTTAATGTTATAAACAAATAATTAATAATTCTTATTAATAATACTCCGTCAACAGTTTTTTTTTTTTACCCTGTAAAAAAAGTCGATCCGTTTTTTATTTTCCATCTTTTTTCCATAAAAGGCTAATTAATAACCTCCTTATATATCATGGAATTTATCGAATTATTTATATTTTCCGTGAATAGATCCGTGAAAGGCTCATTTTTACGGAGTTTTTTTACAGAAATAACGGATAAAATTTTTTATAGGGTTAGTATTTGTTTATCTATTATCTATTTTGTATAATTTTAGATTTTTTTTTTAGATTCGGGACCTTTAATGCGTAATATATTCATATAAAGGTATCTAATAATATTAAATAAATTAGTTTATTTTGTCATATAAATATCTTTAATGATATTAAATTGGTTAGTTTTAAATTTTGAGAATTCGCTTAATAATTAATACATCACAGAAAAAAGTAATTTATGAAAGGTTTTATTATTACAATACAATACATCATTTAAAGTTGATATTTATAAATGAACGACGGAAATAGAAGATTCTAGTCGATAATCTTTTTTTAGATCTTTTTTTTTCTAAAAAAAAAGAAAGAAACCACTAAGCAACGATATCGTTAATTTTAGAATAAATTGAATCGCTGATTTATTTAGGGATGTTTTGAATTGATGTCATCAATAATTTTGTTTTTAATATATAAATAATTGTGGAATTAACTCCGTACAATTATTAATCATTTATCCGATTAATAATTAAATTGCACAGCTCATAACAAACTTCATCTATAAATATACCCACACATCGTAGATTCTAATACAAAAAAAAAAAAAAGAAATAATCGTATAATTAAGAATAATTATTTCATTCTTATATTCACTTTATAAAATTACAACTATAAAATATCAGTAATTTCAAACTCTCAAAAATTTTCAAATCATCATGAAGTTTATTTTGATGTTTATTCTCATCATTGTAGCTTTCAGCAATTTCGCTGCAATAGAGTCCTTGGATTGGAAAAGAGATGAATCACGTACTCCCTCCACTAAAAAAACGCTTAAAAATTCACCTTTGGTGTCAAGGGCATTAGTTTGTCCATCCGGAACTTATGAATGTAACGATAGTGAAGGAGGATGCTGCTCATACGGCACAACCTGTTTACCTAACTTCAAATGCAGTAGTGGAAACCCTATCGCAACTAGTAATGGGATTATATTAGAAAAGTCATCAACTATCTCACAAATGCTCTCTGTTGTATTAGCTTACTTGTATTTAGTTTAATATTTACACTTCACTAGTTTTTGGGAATCAATAAGTTAATATTTTATTTTATTATTTTTATTGTTTATTGTTCCATATCTTATAGGATTTAAATTTTTAAATTAAATAAATCATTTATACGTTGACTATATAATTGATCACTGTCTCAGTTAAAAATTATTAAAATTATTATCAGAAATACTTTATTAGTTTTGTTATTTATCTCTTATAAAACTAGAACTTATATATAATATACTGAGGTAAGGCGACTATTGAATTTACTAAATACTAATAACTGTACGCAGGGATTTACGCAGAATTAACATCTGACCAAATAGTAGAAAAACTAAGCAACTGACTTATTATTATATTATGAGGTAATATTGTAAATGTACAATATTAATAAATATAAATATATATGTCAATTTTGTATTACGCAAATTAATGAAAAAGAAAATAAATAAGATAACCTGACAGTGACTAAAAAATCCTTGGGTTGTACGCCTAATCTGTAAAATGGTGACCCTATCATTACATATATATTTAGAACTTGACAACTTATATGTTCACGTAGGATCTAATACAATTATTAATGGAATATATTCGTGAGAACTGCTTTATTAATATTTAACAAAATACAAAATTAATCCGTTATAAAACTGTAAAGAAGACGGATATCCGTAGATAATCCGTCACATCCGACGTCCGTATTGTGTTAAAATGTACTATCCGGATACGGCAAGACGGTAAGTGTTGGCGGAACAATACATTGCTTTATAATCACGTGACTCACACATTGCGATTTTTTAACTCAACTATGTAACAACGTATAAATAACGGATAGCGGATTATTTGACGGATTAATAGTGGATTAATCTGGATTTATCCGTGCATTCAGAAAATTATCCATTATCCGAGTTCGTATCGGATTTAAGGAGGATTATCCGGATAAACGGATTTCGGATCGCTCTACTCGATCTATATAAATAAGGTAATACTTCAAAAGTTATGCAAATATTTCCTTTTTTAGACAATTCCAGCGGAAGCGATATAATTCCAGTCTTGAATGTATGTTTATTTAATTTATTGCTATTGAAATTTTGTTCAGAGAGGACTATGTTTCCTTTACATTTTTCAACGTTCTTTTCTCATGTGTCGCAAAATTATGTGGAATGTAATCAAATAGTTTGTAATTGTGTCACATGACAGATGATTGTTAACGATCTGTGGGCATATTTACTTAGTGAAGGAAATTGATTATGCTAGACATTTTAAGCAATATAATAAGAATTATTGTTTCAACTATTTTGTTAATTTCTGATGAGAATTATTAAATTTATAAAATTTATTACTAAATAAAGTTAATTTTTGATCAAAAATAGAATTATTGAATTAACTTAAAAGCTCTTTTCATTTGATTTTATTTTTTTTTTCATATTGTTTAAGGCAATAATTATTTTGTACAGCATTCTATTTTTAAAAAAACTTCTGATTATCACAAACTCCAATTTTCTAAATTTATGATCCGTGCAACATGTGGAAATGAAGTTGAAACAGGAGACGTTAACATAAATTCTAAATAGTCGAATCATTACAAAAATTATGCAACTTTTTTTTTAAAATCATAATCTAAAGCAAAATATGAGAGTTAATAATTAATAGTTAAATTTGAATATGAGTTAGTTATAACGCATCATTTTTTCGTTAAATCATTTATGTACAAATGGGAAAAGAATGAAGAAATTACTACAATATTTTTTAAATATTTTTTTATTTTTTTGACAGAGTCACTTTTTTCTATTGATCTTGCAGTATACAAGATAGATAATCATCATTTCATTATTTTTACTTTTTTATAAATCAAATGACCTCTTATTGTTTCAAATAATGCAATAATACGTAAGACGAAATTTTACTTATTTATCCATATAACGATTAACGCTAAGCTTAATCAATATTCTGTAGTACAACTCGAACATCTATAAAGACGTCCACTAGTTACGTTTACAAAAAAAAAACAAAAAAAAAAAGAATTTTTACCTTCGCTCTATAAAATTAACATCCTACAAAACAATAATAATTTCAATCGATCAAATACTTTCAAAGTCATCATGAAGTTTATTTTAATGTTCATTCTTGTCATTGTAGCTTTTAGCAATTTTGCTGCAACGGAATTCTTGGACGAACGTATTCCTACCATTGAAAAATCACTTAAAACCTCACCTTTGGAGACAAGGGCATTAGTTTGCCCATCCGGAACATATGAATGTAATGATAGTGAAGGAGGATGTTGCTCGACCGGTACAACTTGTTTACCTAACTTCAAGTGCAGCGGTAGTGGAAATCATAGTGGTGGGATTATATTAAAAACATCACCAACAATTTCACAAATACTCTCAATTGTATTAGCTTATTTGTATTTAATTTAATATTTATTTATATTGAGATAGTTTTTAGGATTTATTGATTATTTTATTGTATTTTATTAAATTATGTATTTATCTTACGATCATTGTTAAATAAAATTTATTAAATCATTTATACGTTGATCGTATAAATTGATTCCTACGTAAAATTCAATTTATTATTCAATGCAGATTTAATTCTATTTCTAATATTTACCGTATATTATTTAGAAAATATCCAGTCCTATTTATTGCGGTTGTAAGTTTGATTCTTGTATGTGACTATGCCTTTGTACAGTAAGTTTATAAAGGATGATGATTTATTAAAATTAGACTATTTCACACTAGTACTAAGTGTGTATGTTTTACATATACAGTATTCGGTGTTACATGATCAACATCGATTTTGAAACTGCGTTCATCGATTTCCGTTAGTTAAATTAGATATCATTTATCTAATTTTTTTATTAATACCGTATTTTTTCAGTTTATATTATTAATTTTATACTTTTATTATACTCAAGAAAAGCTCCCATTAATAGAAATTAATCAATGATCAAATTAATTTCTACTTTTGGTTCAAGTATACTGAAGAACTATGCTATAATGTAAAATAATAAGATCCACTTAAAATAATGGAAGATGGGCAAATAGGAATCCTGATATTAATATAAAAGATGCAATGTGTAAGCCATAAATACATAAAATGAGAGTGGGTAACATTTGATAGATTTACCGATATTAAAGAAATTGATGGTGAATTTCCAAAGTATATTTTACAAAAAAAACGAGTCTAAACCTATGATAAAATTATATGGATCACAGAATATGTCAAACAAATATTTAAATAATTCAAATAGGTACGTTTTATACAACAATATTCAATTAAGAATCATTAAAGTTTTATTTAAAAATATTATTGTTTGACCAAACCATAATTATATAATAATTTATAGAGTGTAATTTATTATACAGCATCATTATTATATTACCCTTTTATAACTGGTAATCTTTTTACAATATTATTAAACAGTCATCGAAATCAAATAAATTAGATTAAACATATATTACGACTGTTTTTAGTTAACTAAGAGTGGTGTCATTTTAACACTGATCATTCTATTTTCGCTAAGCCGTGTGCCAATGTCATTTGATAATCATTTCGGAGCTGGTGACCTTCAGTCGCTAAACAACATCAAAACAAAGATTCGTATCATGTGAACGTTGATCATTTTTATTTGAATTTATCACTCATATAAATTTGCTTTTATTAATAACAAATGATTTTAATTCATTTTTAACATCCTAAGACGACGTGTTATAATAGTTGTAAAATTGAGAAGTATCATGTGAAATTTGTTGTTAAAGAAAATAATAAAATTAATGATTCTATCTTCAAGTTGTAGTAACTTTCAATTAAATAGTAAAAAATAATTGATAATAATCAATCAAATATTAAATAATAATTAATAATAATCAGTTTCATAAAAAAGTAATTGAGTGCATACATTAATAATACACTATATTATTATTCTACTTATGTATTAGATAATACATCTTTATGACAACATAATACACGTTCCATTGTAACAACCCCAATATATTGAAAGCCAAACTCTAACTGTGCAGGCCTTTGACTTTCATCATATAGCCAATATGAAATGATTTGATTTTTTCATTACCTGTGTTGACACAATGATGGTCATTAACAAATTCAGGATCTTTTAAAAATCTACACCATTAGGGCCATAAGGGACATAAATTGTGATGTTGAGTATTGGCGAATATTTTGGCCATTTGAAATCCGTAATTTTAACATCATCTATGTAAAGCAAAAAAGTAAGTTCATTAATTTTTCACCCGTAGAATTATTAATATTGTTATTAACATACCGAATTCTTTTTGACAATCATATTCTCTTGCTCCAACAGGATAACAACCACCGTGCATTTTATCAATATGCATAAGTTTACCATTAATTCAGTATTGGAATTACATTGTCCCATTCCTGATAATGGACTATTGGACTTTGGACCCAATGGAGATATCCAGTCCAATTCCAATTCCGTTGGGACTGTGACTTTATAATTTAGGCCAAATCAATTAGTTATATACCATAATTCTGGCCAAATTTATAACACTACCTAAAATTAATTTTATAATATGGTAATTCTTTACAATTAAAAAGGCATACCGTATTATAAATTAGTAAATTAATTTATAACAATTGTAATTAGATTTTTTATTAATATTTTTAATTATTTATTATGAAAAGGTTTTAGGTATGACCAGATACAAGCTTCAATGTGAAAAAGATAAATAAAGATGATATATTAAAATTTTTAAAGTATAGGTCTCCTAACTATCCACAAAATAATAAATTTTTAAAGGTGATAAATGAACAAATGCGTCAGATGATCTGATGTGTCACATGAATCATCTCAAACCGGAAGTAATCGGAAGATGAATCAAATGAAAAAAATGATGATAATAATGAAAGTGGTAGTAATAACAATGAAGAACTTGAAATTAGCATTGATAACGTTCTCATAACTATTCAGGATTTGTATTCTGGAATTTGGATTCTTGGACGAAATTCGGAACTGCTGTGTCTTACGGTCAGTCAGTGCATGATCGTTCGATAACTGTTGATGAATTTCGATTTTTCGAGAGAATAAGAACTTTAAGTGAATGAAGATGATTTGGTAAGTTAAAGAAAGGAAACATAACACTATACAAAATACATAGTATAAGAAGCAGAGGTCAGAGTAGTGCTTCGAACCGTTTCTAGTCCATCCAGATGAATCCGGATGAATCCGGATTTTTTTTTCATCCGGATATCCGGTTTTGATCCGGATTTTGATCCAGATGAAAAATATCCGGATTCATCCGGAATCCGGATAGAAAAAAAAAAATTTTTCTAATATTTTTTATAGATTTTGTAATAAATAAATAGTCTATTAGTTTCGCAACTGATAAATAATTTATTAATATATAAATTTTGTCATGAACAACGATAAATTGATGATTAGTAAAAAATTATTTATTTATTATTAATTTATTTAATATAATTAAAGTGAAAATTATTTATTAATCTTATTAAGTAAAATCATAATTTAAGAAGCGATATTGTTTTTTAAGCCTGATTTTATCAAAATTTGAATAAAATTTGTAACTCAGGCCAAATTAATAGTGCCGGCCCGAATTACGATAAAATAAGCTAATTCAAATTCAATAATCAAATCGGAAAAAATTTAAAAAAACCTACCAAATTGTATTAATAAGTACCATTATCTCTAATATGGATCGTCATATGCAATCTAAAAAATTTTATATATGAAATCTGATCCGGATTCCGGATTTCACCCGGATTTCTGACCCGGATTTCAATCCGGATCAAACCGGATATAATCCGGATTTTTTTTTTGTGTAATCCGGATGACGGATTTCATCCGGATCGAAGCACTAGGTCAGAGACGTAGAAGCTTGTGATAGACGTTAGTTGACCGGTACGTTGATGGTGAGTATCGCTTTGTGAGGGATATATATGAAAATTAGCGTTAAAAATTTTTTTCTTCGTTTTCTTCAATAATTGTGTCTTGTTTTTTATGTTTATTTTGTCTATTAGATCGAATGGTTAGTTATAGGGGCATATAGTAATGGTACTTGTGTACATATGTATTTCTTGATGTGATTATGGGTCTTGTTATGATAGGCAATATAATTAATAAAGAAATGCGTTACTAATTAGTTTCATGTGGTTTTCTTTTTTAGAAAGCCGGCCAACCATTTTAGCATCTTTTATTGATTATAAATCAAACTTATCCATTTGCAAATCAGTAAAAGTACAAACCAACGATCAACTAAGTTTATAGTTGTGTAAAACAATATCAGTAAAGAGATGCGATCTGAAAATCTATCTATCCAGAAAATCCGCTTTAAATCTGATCTGAACTCAGATAACGAATCCGTCACGGTCAGATAATCCATTATCCGTTATTATACGTTGGTAATTCCCTATATTATTTTGTAGGAAAGTTTAACTGCAATTTCGTTAATTACTAAAGAAAATTAATCTACTGATATTTAAAGCGATATAAAATTATTATTTTCTAGGAGCTAAAGTCAGGCTTATTATTAATAAATTTTCTTGATAATTGATCAATTATTAAATTTGTAATTACGATCAAATTTATCTGTATAAAAAGTCAAAATGAATTTCTAATTTCTGAATTTATTTTTTCCATAATAATATTGATTATATTTTTAGGACAGACAAATCGCACATAATATGTAATATTGAAAAACTATACAATAAATACATACTCAAAAATTTACATCATTTTAATTCATATTTAGTCTATAAAAATAAAAAAAAAAAGAATTTTTCTAACTATCAGGGTGATGATCACCGATGACTGAAATTATGACGATTGACCAACATTAAAAAAATATAGTGCCAGTAAAAATTGTCAATTCTGGTCAAAGGTGATGATGATTTGAAGTTAAAAACTAATAAAAAAATGGGATTAATTAATTTAATTTATTTTTTTTTTCATGTAAAATAATATATTTTATCTGCTTACAAGAATAAGGCATTATCATATAAATTTCAATATTTTAGATTAAAAACACAGTGAATGAGCAACAGTTTAATAAGAAAAACGTTTCGGCGGTATACCATTATTTTTATATCCCCATTTATGTTTATCATATTCTCCTAATCTAAATACGTTATAGTTATAAATCATATGAGTTAAAATAATGATTGATCATCATCGTCATACATTACAATAATAAGCATCATTGTGTGACTGGCGTACTACAAAGCAAGTATCAACAACGCCTTGTATAACATGTCAAAAACAAAATACTTTTATTTCTCAAAAAAAAAAAAAAAAAAAAAAAAAATTTTAATAATTAAAAAAAATGTCTTTATTATATAGAGATATTCTTTATCCAATATTTGAAGAATTACAATATGACATAAAGTCTCTTGCCTCATGTCTTAGAGTTAATAAAACTTGGTGTGAAATAGTCATTCCAATTTTGTGGAGAAATCCTTGGGAGCATTTAACTTTTAAGAAAAAGAAATTACTATTAAACATAATCATTTCACATTTATCAGATGAAGCAAGAACTAACTTAAATCAACATTTTAGTTTCATTAGTTTTATTACAAAACCACATAAGAGGCCTTTGTTTAATTATATTAGTTTTTGCAGACATTTAAATTTAGAAATGATCGAACATATAGTTAGTATCCATACTCAATATCGATATCGTAAAAAAATTAGAAATAATATACTCAAGCTTTTTATTAATAAAAATGCAAAATATACACACCTTTATATGCCTAGTTACCATGATGACCATCATCTTATTCCTGGAGCTGAACAGTGTCTTTCAGAAATTAAATTCCTTAGATGTGATGGTAGAGTGCATGATAAAAATTTAACCATGTTAACAAAAGTTTGTAAATCAATTAAAGAATTGCACCTTTTCCTTTATGATTCTAATAACAATTATGGAATTTCTAAGTTAATTGAAAACCAAAAAAGTCTATTTGGAATTAGTTTTCTAAATACATATTCCTCTCATTATAATAACTCATTTTGTAAAGTTCTTGAAAAATCGTTGGTCAAACATGCAAATACTATACAATATTTTAGTACATTTGTACAACCTCAAACACAAATTCTTACATCTTTTGTAAATTTAAAAACATTAATATTAAATAATTGTGAGTTTGATCGCCGCAGATGGTACTTTATAGAAAATGTATCTTTACCTTCCCTACAATTTTTAGATGCTAATACTATTAATACTGAGAGTTTGACAAGTTTAATTAAAAATTCCGGTGAGAAACTTACTGAAATAAGAATTTTTAATTTGCTTGCTTTTTCCAATGGGAATTATAATAAAAAAATTATTCAGGCTATTTGTCAAAGTTGTCTGAACCTTATGCATCTTGAATTATACTATATAGATGCCAATGTTTTAGAATTAGAGAAATTATTGACTAGGTGTCAATATTTAAGTAAATTAGTATTTCATTTTAGTTCGAAGTTTTGTTCTTCGAATTTTTTTCAAGATAAATTTATTATAGACTGGGGTAATTTATTCAACATTTTGGCTGCATCATCACCATCTAGTTTATTCAAATTTACATTTTATTTTCCTGTTAATAACCCTGAATTAAAATCCTTAAAATTATTTTTTGATACTTGGGAAGGTAGACATCCTATGTCATTAATCATTTTTACAGAAAGTAATTTCACTAATACTAAAAATACTAAAAAGCAATTAGATGATTTAATAAATAGTTATAAAGCAAAAGGAGTAATTAAAGAGTTTGTCTATAATTTTCATGATGATGAAAGTAAGGCAACAATAAAAGGGGCAGTTAAAGATCTAGTAGCTGTAATTTTTAATGGATTTAAAAATGGATTGAACTCTTATATTCTTTACTTGTTTTTTTTTCTTTTTTTTGTATTTCATTTATGTATCAAAAAAGTTTATTATTTTTTTTTCATTATTTTTTTGTATTTCATTTACTATATATATCAATAAAGTTAGGGTTGGAACAGTCCTAGTCCTATATTAGTCTTGGGACCAGTATTCCCGGTCTTTGGTGTCTTTGGTCCAAAATTTGAGGATCGGTCCGGACTGGGACTAATACATATGATTTTTTGTATCCAATAAAAATGAGCCTGTTCATCTATTTTTCTACTTTAGATTTTGTTTTGATTTTTTTTTTGAATATTTCAGATTTTCCCATTTCGAAATTTTTAAATTTTTACTATGATATTATTTATAGTAAAGTTATATAATCAGACTTCGGAGAAACCGCAAATTGTACTATACAATGTTTTTTTATTACTGTAATTATAAATTTAATTACAATTCCTTGATTCAAATTTTTAATTTAAGTTTTCTGCCACTTAATATGAATTTAATACTTAAATCCTAAAGTTAGTTTATTGAATATTTCAATGTTTCTTAGTAAATATATACGAACGCATTCTTCTCACAAAGTCACAATACATGTGTAAATTACAATGAAGAAAAGCAAAGACTATTCAGAAGGGTGAATATAAAGATGCTAAAACTTAAATAAATTATAAGATTTTTTTAACAATAAACCTTTACCCTTAATTAAATAAATCATGGGACAAATTTCCTAAATACAAATCGGCCCAGTCCCGGTCCAGTCCAGTCAAGGCTGAAAGACAGGTCTTTTTGGAAGTTAATAAAATTATTATAAAATATTTATAACAAATTGTGAAAATAACAAGATATGGTTTACACGAATTTTATGCTACTGTATTAAAATATGGTGGAAACTTGTCCAATTTTCATGTTGTACGCCAGATTTCAATGAAGTTTTCAGTTTTGTGGAAATTTTATGGAAATATTATGCAAATTGGACAAGTTTCAATCACGTACACCAAGGTTTCCATGGTGGAAACCATACCACTTCGACCAGTGTAAAAAACTTTAGTTCCTTTTTTTTTAATTTTTGAATTAAGATAGATGTTAAAAATGGACTAAGAAAGATCTCAACAATAAGGACCCTGAAATATATATATGGTAGGGTACACAGACACATCAGCATCGTAGTGGAGTTAGGCGGACCAAAGTTTTGATTTGCGTATAACTTGAGATTTTTTTGTCCATAGTTAGGTCATCAGTTTGCATTTCTTTTATATATGTAAAAATTCAGTTTGCATATTGTTGGCCTAAATTAGACTAATTAATATATATCATATTTATGTACTTATTTACCAACTGCATTGTAATATTTTAGCATTAACTGAAGGTATTAAGTGATATTGTGACTATTTTGAAAAAAATTATTAAAATAAAATAAATTTACTTTATAACACTGATATTTGCTTTTAAAACAATGAAGAAGGCCCCAAGCAATATATAAAATAAGTCATTAGAAATTAGCAAAAATTTACTATTAGCTCTACGCATTTTTTCAGGGCCGGAATTATGATAATTTCAGTTAGCTACTAATAAAATTTTGACCAACATTATCGAAAATTATCTAAAAAAGGAATGATTTCATGGTTATTTTGGCGCCTATTCTACGCGTTTATTTCTTGTTCTCTATTTCAGTATTATTGCTCGGGTCTCCTCAATAAAGGTTAATGATAAAATGAATAAAATAAATCATGTATGTGCGTGAACTTAATATCTGAAATTTTATTTTATAAAAAGTCTCTGACTGACTTCCGTATATATAATTCTTGGACCTGAACAATAGTTCTAAACCAAATTTGTAACTGTCCATTTGTTAAATTTCAATAATTACTAAAAATAATAATATTTATATCAAAAAAATCATATAAAAAAATTGGATACGTTTTTTATAAAGTTTTTATACGATTTTTTTCCTTGGAAATAACGTATCATAATAGGATACGGGAAAATGCACAATTCCGTATCACTAAAAATATGGTTTGGATACGGAATTTGCACGGAATTCATATGGAATTTACATGATTTGATCACTGATTTTATCACGAAATTTATACGATTTGGTCACTGAATTTACTATTTGTATTACAGTTTACTATAATTATATTTACATAAATCTAATTTTACTTTATTAAATTAAATAAAAAATAAAAAATAAACAAAATACAAATACATTATGAAAATTCCCTCCTTATTAAAACCACCTATTGCAACCAAAATTATCTATAAGTTCAGGTTCATTTGGAGTCAAACAACCTAAAAAAAAAACAAAAAAAGAAACATAAGAACGTCTAACTTAATTGGAAACAAAACCCCCCTTCATGTAGTATCTGCAATCGTCCAAGTCACCAAAGGTCAGCATTCCTACAAAAAGAAAAGAACTGAACCCAACTTATAAAAAAAAAAGAAATTCGAACTGACCTAAAAAAAGAAAAAAATCCTGAACAATTCTAAAAAAAGGAAAGGAAAGGACTCCCAAACTGCAAAAAAGAAAAAAGAAACTGAATCTTCTCACAAAAAAAAATCTGCTGGCCTATGAAATAAAAAAAGGGAACTAAAAAAGAAAGGGGAATAAAGAATAAATCTAAAAAAAAAATTTTTTTTAACTTTCCTAACTTCGTTACCCTCTTTTTAAAAAAATATTTTTTTTTAAGAGAGGACGTCAAAGTTAGAAAAATAAAAAATTTTTTATAAAGAGGAAATAGAAATAGAAAGAAGAAAATTTTTTTTTAAAAAAAAAAGAAGAGTGGGAATAAAAGAATAAAATCAAAAAAAATTTTTTTTTTAAAGGAGTGATGAAAAAAAATTTTTAAAGTGAGGTACGAAAAAAAAAATTTTTTTTTAAAAGGGGGGTGACGAAAATAGAAGAAAAATTTAGAAAAAATAACAAAAATAAGACAAGAGAAAAGAGAAGGAAGGGAAATTAAAGACAAAAAGGAAGATCGGAAGATCAAACTCATCAAAGTAAGGGTTTATATAAAAAACAAAAAACGTATCATAACAAAACAATAAACAATCACGTGATCTCGTGTTATGATACGAGATTTTTGTAAAATATTTTCTAAAAATATTAAGTTTAAAAATTCCGTATACATTCCGTATGAGAAACGTACATAAAATGTATACAAAACGTATCCTTTCCGTATACATATTTCTTATAGGGTATTTGAATTATTAGTGAGTAAATTTCCATTACAAACCATTTCTATAGATAAGAGATTATAAATGGAAATATTATTTAAGTAAAATTTACGTTAGGCATCTGGCATTAAAGAATTATGCAACGGTTTATCGATTATTTGAACTCTTCATAAAATGTTTATTACACCGATCATTGATGTAATCTTTACGCAATAATCATACTAGTTTCATTCATTAAGTATTTGCGACTAATTGACAGAGTAATCAAGTTAAAGACATTAAACTAATCAATAATAATATAATATCCTTTTTATTAGCGTGTGTAAAAATTTTACTCAGACTGGTGGAATATAGTATAGGCCAGGAATTATGATAGTTTTCTGTTAAACCTATTTTTTTTAAAAAAAAACCGCAGAAAGTTTTCAGTTTATAATTTTGATGCTTAAGTCATAACACAAGATAACATCAACCCTGCCATACGGTTGAATCAATTTGTTTGTGATCTTTAAAAACAATTTGATAATTTGAAAGTATACATTCTATATTATAATAAATCATGCCTAGCTTAAATAAGAATGAAAGTGGAATGTGATTAAATATTTTTTTCATTATCATTATTACTCTATAAATTATCAATGAGAAAAATTATTAAACCCAACGAACAACATGCTATATACTAAAATTATCGTCCTCCATACTCGGCTTATTTTGTGGTATTTGTAAGGGATATTCTTTTGAATATATCATATCGAAAATTTCCAAATTAAACAAATTAACCACAATAGATGAAACTTAATCTATTTAATATTTAATATATGTACATATGAGAGAGTCAATAAATCTTGACCGATCGGTATTAACAAAATATGGAAAGCTTCCTAGTTTTTCGGAGATTCATTGATGATGATATTTGCGAACTGTATTGGACAATTCTAAAATATTTTACACGTTCAATAAGTTTGATAATGGACATAAGAAAGATTAAAAAATTAAATTTATTATTTATTATTCATATATCATATATAATCTAAAAAAATCTATATATGTAGATCATCATACGTAGGCATCATTGATATCTTTGATTCCGTCATAATGCAGATCTGGTGTACGTAAGTAAAACTATTAAACAACTCCTTGTACAACATACCAAGAACTATATATTTCTGAATTCCGAAACAAAAAAAAATATTTTTTTGAACCACTAATAATAACAAAAAAAAAATGTCGATATTATATAGAGATATTTTATATCCGATATTTGAAGAATTACAACATGACAAAAAGACTCTCGCTTCATGCCTTAGAGTTAATAAAACTTGGTGTGAAATAGCTGTTCAAATTTTGTGGAGAAATCCTTGGGAACACTTAGATTATGTACATGATGAGAAAAAATTATTATTAAACGTAATTATTTCACATTTATCGGATGAAAAAAGAACTAACTTAAATCAACAGTTTAGTTTTATTACAAATTCACATAGGAGACCTTTATTTAATTATATTAGTTTTTGTAGACAATTAAATTTAGAAATAATCGAATATACGATTCATTCCCATATCAAAAATGAAGAAATCAGAAATGATATACTCAAACTTTTTATTAATAAAAATGCAAAATATACACACCTTTATATTCCTAGTTACAATGACTATCATCTTATTCCTGGAGCTGAACATTGTTTTTCAGAAATTAAATTCCTTAAATGTGATGGTAGAGTAAATGATAATAATTTAGCTTTATTAACAAAAGTGTGTAAATCAATTAAAGAATTACAAATTTATATTCACAAGTCTGTTAACAATTATGGAATTTCAAAGTTAATTGAAAACCAAGTAAGTTTATTTAGTATTAGACTTGTCTGTCGGTATTCTTCCGATGCTTCCGATGATAGCATGTTTTGTAAAACTCTTGAAAATTCATTGATCAAACATGCAAATACTATACAATATTTTTATATATGCGGAAAACTTGAAACACAAATTCTTTCATCTTTTGTAAATTTAAAAACATTGATATTAAACGGTGGTTGGTTCGATGATTACAGTTATTTAGAAAACGCATCTTTACCTTCCCTACAAATTTTAGATGCTAACAATATTAATACTAAGAGTTTGACAAATTTAATTAAAAATTCTGGTGAGAAACTTACTAAATTAAGGATTTATAATAATAATAGTGGATTTCTTGAGGTGATTAATAATAATATAATTATTCGAACCCTTTATCAACATTGTCCAAACCTTATAAGTCTTAAATTATTCTATAAAGAAGTTAATGTTTTAGAATTAGAGAAATTATTGATTAAATGTCAATATTTAAATAGTTTAGAATTATTTTTTAATTGGAATTTTCCGCAAGTTAATTTTATAAATTGGGATAGATTTTTCAACATTTTGGTTACATCATCACCACCTAGTTTATTCAAATTTACGTTTCATTATCCTTTTTATAAACCTAAATTAGAATCCTTAAAATTATTTTTTAATAATTGGAAAGGTAGACATCCTATGTCATTAATCATTTTTACAGAAAGTAATCTTGCTCATGAAGAAAAATTAAATAATTTAATAAGTAAATATAAAGCAAAAGGAGTAATTAAAAGGTTTGATAATAATTTTTATAATAATGATGATTCAATAGAAAGTAAAGAAAAATCAAAAAGGGTAGTTGAAGATCTTAAGACTAAAGCAGTTTGTATTTTTGATGGATTTAAAAAGATATTTAATTAATTAAATTTTTTTATTCTTCGTTTTTTTTATTCTTTTTTTTTTTTTTTTGTATTTCTTTTTTATTCGTTATGTATTTAATAAGACATATAATATTGTAACAAATATTATAAATAGTAAAATTAAAAATATTTATACCAATTTTTTAAAAATAAAAACTTGTGATTTTTTATTAATATCCATCTTAGTTACAAAATTAAGAAGAAAAAAAACTTAAACAATAAGAATGCACAATGATGTTCTGAACCAAATTTTATGTAACTGTTCAATAAAAAAGCAAAGAACATTTCAGTTGTTAAATTTTAATAATTATTAAAAAAATCTTACAAGAATACATATGGGCCGAATATATATGAAATTTGTGATGATCTGCAAATAAAATAAACTTAGATAAGCTTTCTACAAAAAAACAATATGGTGGGGAATCGTTTTCCTATTGGATGTTGTAAATATGTGACATGTTAAAGTTAGTATAATGTGCTCTATTTTTATAACATTATTTGCACATTATTACGTTTAAAAGTAAGGCATTTTATATAGCAGTTTACGCTGTAAACTTTTTTTAAATATATTAATAGGTTTATTTTTATTTTTTAGGCATTATTGTTTAATAATTATTGTAATTATTGTATATTATATGTATTTATATAATAAACAGCATATTTTTAAGGGTTATTCTTTATTTTTGACGGTATTTTATAATGGTTTTATTACATAAAAGAAGCGTTCGAAATATTTTTTTGATTTTTTTTCGCTTGTTACACTAAATTTGATTGGTTCGATATTGTCACACTTATTTTCATGTGACATTTGGTTGGTGAGTCGCCCATGATAAATATTTATTTTGATTAATGAGAGATAGATTTCCATACTATTACAACCCATTTCTATAGATAAGAGATATAAATCGAAATATTATAAAGTTGGAAGACGTAAAAGGTGTAATCAAGTATAGGAATTCAAATATTATACATACGAATTTTCCAAATGAATTGCAAGCTTGGAAGAAAGATATTTTTTTTTTATCAACTATTTAAGTAAAATTTAGGTTTAAACTAAAATTCATGTTAAAGAATTTAAATGAAAACACTTTTATTAAATTAATCAATAAAAACAGAATGTCTTTCCTATTAGTGTGTGCCAAAAGCTGTCCATAATTTTACTCAGACTGGTAGAAGTATACTGCAGGCCGGAATCACAGTGTTTATCTGTTAAAACTCTATGATTTTTAACAAACCGCAAAAAAATCTTTGGTAAACAACTTCTTTGATGTTTAAGTCATAACACAAGCCAACATTTTTCTTCAACAAAATTACAAACCAACCTCGCTATACAACTGAACTAAAGTCCAAAGATATCCGGGATAGGAGCGTGAAACACTGCCTGCAGATTAAACATTAAGTTTTGGATCTTTAAAATAATATGCGATAATTGGAAAATATATATTCTATGTTATAACAAATTATACCTATAGATAAAGAGTAGTTGATTAATATTATCATTACTCTATAAATTATTAAGTCCTTCTACACGTAAGATTATTATATTGAACATAATGATAATGATTAAAACTTAGAAAAGAAGTGCTGATTTGGAAAAAAAAACACGTGTAATCAAGTTACAAGAGGCAGAAATAGTCGAACTTAAGGCACAAATTAAATCACAGGAAAATGGGGAGATAGGTACAAATAAGAAATTTAATAGAATATCCAAATCCAGTAAGAACGGAAGTCGGCCGAGAAAAGAATCAAAAGATCATCGGCACAGGCTAATCACAAAAAAAAGAATTTATAGTTAGATTATATTAAAATTTATTAATTTATAAAGTCTACGTTAGCTGTCGTTAGCATGTGACGATCTAGTGATGGCGAATATTCAGGTTTGAGTATGATACAATTTTAATTCAGATTTATGATACCGGTTAAAATAACATCCGATAATAAATACCCGGAAAAAATTTTTGCCGAACAATCATGTGACATAAAGTTTTATGATTTTCCAGCTTATTGGAAGGATGAAGAATTATATGAAATGTTAAAGAAGGTCGGATACGTAGAAAAGTTGTCGGCCAGACGGAATGTTAAATACAAGACCGTTCGAGCCACAATTCGTTTATCATCTAATATAACAATAGAAAAAAATGAACGAAAGTATTTTTTTTAGGATGTTTGACGCAAAATTTGAGTTGAAAGATAGAAAGAGAAGATACAATTGGTAAGCAGTGAAAATTATAAGATGAAAAGGAAAGAGCAGAGGCAGAATTTACAATTATCAGAAACTATATACTTGTACAATACAGAGGTAATCTTGCAAAAATTATCAAAATAAACAAGGTGAAAAATATTTTGATATATTTTAACAACGAGCAAGACCTTTTAAAAGCTGTATATGGCTCAACAATGGAAAAGATTTAGGTAAAGGTTTGCAAATGAAAGGACAGGATGAGATTATAGGAAAAGATGGTAATTTTACAAAGCGGCGGTATAGGAACTCAGCAAAAAGAAAATGCACAGTCCAAAAGACGAAGATGCATTGACGAGTTCTAAACTAAACGCGGTGTCGATAGTACTATGAAGCAAAGAAGAACATGAGAATTACAACAATTTAAATAATGAATTTAGTAAAAGAATGAAAGAAATTAGTAATAACGAGAAGGCAACAAGCTCGAGAACTTGCAATAAAGATAATGTGGATTCAGAAGACGACAATCTAAACGAAAATAAGAAACGCATAATGAAAAGTCAGTGTGTCAGGGAGCACGCTGATGACGAGTAAACAATTAATTATTCTTGTAGGATTAAACAAATTTGAGGATAAAGTTTATTTATTTATGCTTGGAATTGGTTTGAAGATAACGCGGACGATTGGAGAAATTTCGGACGACTATCGAATACTTTTCTGGCAAGAGCGTAGATTGATAAGCTTTTTTTCTTAATATATTAATATTCAGATTTTCTTTTTATTTTTTTGATTTTTTATTTGCTTTTATATTTTTTTTTATAAAGATTAACAAAATTCATATCATATAGCAATAAATATAGAAAATCAAGAAGACATGGCCACATGGCCACATGGGATATAATCAAAAAAATTAAAAAAAAAATAAAAAAAAACATTTTTAGCTTAGTAATATGACGATCAAATTTATAAACTTAATAAATTTTTAAAGTTTTTTAGATTTATTAGTTTTTTAGACCATTTAGATAGATTGGGGCTAGTTATAGAGTCATTAATAGTTTTTGTATTAATTGTTCTAGGTAATTTTGTATGTAATTATTAGTCCTTCGTGTCTAAATAATTAATAAATAAAATGCATTACTAACTTAAAAAAAAATAAAATAAAATATGATTAAAACTTATTCTATCATAATTGGGCGCTTTGCAGTAGAAAGGGACGAAACTACTAAAAAAAATAAAAAATGAGTTAATATAAAATCTGAACAAATTATAACATTTAGAATATTTTTGGCATATAAAAGAAAATTTGAATTTTTTTAGTAGTTTCGTCCCTTTCTACTGCAAAGCGCCCATATATTCATATATTTGAAATGTGATAATTAATTAACTTAATTAATAAATTCTTGAATACTAGTAGTAACCGATCAGAATTAACAGAATATGATATTAGAAATTTTCCTAGCTTTTCAGGAATTCATTGGTGGTATTTTGTGAATTGTATGAACATTCTAAAATATCTGATATGTTCAATGAGACAAAATAAAGGTTCATATATCATATATAACTTAAGGTACTTTACCGGAGAAATTTAATAATACCGATTATTGCCAAAATGGCTAATACTCGGATGGTCGTCTCAATCGTCTCATCACGTGATATGACGTACAGATAGTGTCAAAGTTGAAATCGCTAGAATTTCACATCTTTTGACTTTTCTATGTAGGAACGCAAGATTCTGATAGCAAATTTCTTATTGTGATAACGCAAATATTCGGACGAAATATTTTTAAATAATTTTTACAATTAAGTTATATTTGGTTTTTATTTAGTTTTAAACCTTTATTTTGGCTTTATTTAGCTTTATTTGAATCTTTTTTTAATGATTACATTCTTGATAATTTTGTATAGTTCCTGCCAATATAACATATATATACCCATAATGCAAGTTTTGTAAAATATTTAGTTAGATTTTTTTTTTACTTATTAAATAAAGAACAAAAATATTTATTACAAAGCCCGTAAAATTAATTATATAATGTTCAATGATTTTCTACTGTTGATGATCCATCCCCTTAATAGTTAAAATCATTTTAACTAACTAACCCCTATTGTGTGGATCATCATAATGTGCATCATTGTGTGACTCAATATTTATAATTAGGTCTAACGTACAATTTGATGTACAACAAGTCACTATTAACAACTCGGACACAAAAAAAAATTTTTTTAAATAATGAAATAAAAAAAAAATGTCGATATTATATAGAGATATTCTTTATCCGATATTTGAAGAATTACAGTATGATAAAAAGTCTCTTGCTTCATGTCTTAGAGTTAATAAAACTTGGTGTGAAATAGTTATTCCAATTTTGTGGAGAAATCCTTGGGAACATTTAACTCTTAGAAGGAAGAAATTACTATTAAACGTAATCATTTCACATTTGTCGGATGGAGCAAGAACTAGCATAAATCAACATTTCGGTTTTTATACAAATTCATATAAGAGACCTTTGTTTAATTATATTAGTTTTTGTAGACATTTAAATTTAGGAGTAATCGAAAATGTGATGAATGCTTATATTCAATATGAAGAATTTAGAAATGATATACTCAGACTTTTTATTAATGAAAATGCAGAATATACACATCTTTATATGCCCAACTATCGTGACTATCATCTTTTTCCTGGAGCTGAACAGTGTTTTTCAGAAATTAAATTCCTTAGATGTATTGGTAAAGTAAAAGATAATACTTTATCAATGTTAACGAGAACATGCAAATCTATTAAAGAATTGAAATTTTATACTTATGGGAATGATTACAATTGTGGAATTGCAAAGTTAATTGAAAACCAAAAAGGATTATTTAGTGTTAATTTTCTAAATGATTTTTATGATGGCGGTTCGTCTCGTAAAATTATTGAAAATTCATTGATCAAACATGCTGATACTATACAATATTTTAGTATATGTGAACAACCTGAAACGAAAGTTCTTACATCTTTAGTAAATTTGAGAATTCTGGAATTGATAAGTGCTAATCCGTATATTGAATTGAGATGGGATAATATAAAGGATTTAACTTTACCTTCCTTACATACTTTAATTGCTAGTAGCATACCAATTAATTGTTTGATAAATTTAATTGAAAGATCCGGCAGAAAACTTACAAAAATTTATTATCATCATAATCGTAGTGTGATTGATAATAAAGAAATTATTCAGGCTATATATCAAAATTGTCCAAACCTTATGTATCTTGAATTTTTATATAAGAATGAGAATAGTATAGATTTTGAAAAATTATTAATTAATTGTCAATATTTAAAAAGATTAGATTTTTGTATTTATTTTTATTATAATGTCTATAATGTTCATCATAGAAGTTCTTTTCCTTGGGATAATTTATTCAACATTTTGGCTAAATCATCACCACCTAGTTTGTTTGAATTTGTTTTCAAATTTACTAATGACAATCCTAAATTGGAATCTTTAAAATTATTTTTTGATAATTGGGAAGGTAGACATCCAATTTCTTTAAAATTTAAAAAAGAAAGTTATCACTATGATGAGAGTGGATATGATGGATTAATTGATTTAATTGAAAAATATAAAAAAAAAGGAGTAGTTAAAAAGTTTATTCATTATGATTATGATGAAGACTTGGATTTTTTAGAAATTTATAAAGCAAAAAAAGCCATTAATAATCCTGAGAGCGTCGGTAATATTCCTGAGAACGTTGTAAATAATCCTGAGAACATCGTTAAGAATTCTGAGTCCAAAGCAACTAGCATCTTGAGTAGATTTAAAAAGATATTTTTTAATTGATCATTTTGTTTAATTTTTTAATTGTCATTAAACTTTTTTTTTTTCACTCGGGAGAGATAAATATGTCATCATGTGCCTTCCCTCTTTTTCATTTTTTTTTACTTTTTGTAGTGCCATTCAACTTAAAATGACTTTTTTTTGAAATTTTTTTAAGGTAATTTTTTTTTTTATTGCGTTATTTTTATTATTTTGCATTTTAATGTTTTCTTTTTGCTTTTGCGCTAACTTTATTCTCTTCTTTAGATAACAAGACGACTTCTTTTCCGGGAATTATCTTAGATGTATGAATTCCTGCGTGCGATTAGGATGTAATCCTACATGAGTTTTGGAAGCCATTTCGCTGAATTGAAGTTTCGCCAAAGGGATATTTTGCCGAAGGGACATTTCACCGAAAGTACATTTTACCGAATTCCATCTCACCGAATTCCATTTCACTGAAATGGTAGCGACTAGTATTTTTATAAAAATATTTATAGCGCAATGAAATTATTTTTTAGAGATCTTTTTTTTTCCAGGATATTATCACTTTAACATTCAAGCAACTGATATAAATTGTCAAGCAATAAATAAATAACTTTATTTTCTGAAAACATTTATTCACGAAAAAGTAAGTAAAAAAAAGATTAATGTATTATAAACAACGAGATAAATTTATAAAAGTCATCTAGCTAAATCAAAAATTCTTCTAGAAAAGATTTTATTTAGTATAAAAACGATAAGGAATAAATAATTTTAGGCGAAATAAAATATCCATTCGGCGAAATGTTCATTCAGTAAAATGGATTCGGCGAAATGGAATTCGATGAAATGGGATTTCGGCGAAACGTACTTTCGGTGAAACGTTCATTCGGAGAAACATCCCTTCGGCGAAATGAAATTGCTTTCGGTGTAATGACTTCGGCGTAATGATTTCGGCGTAATGTCCTGATACCCATGAGTTTATATAAACAAATTCATGCAAATTCACGAGTTTACGCATGTTACGCCCCCGTCGCAGGGTACTCCTGATGAGGTAAGTCTTTCTTTTCTTGTTACTTTATTGTTTTCTATTATTTTTTTTTTTGCTTTGAAATGATACTAACCACTCAGTTTTTCTTTTCTTTGTTTTTTTATGGTGATGGTGACGGCTCATTATTTTCCTCCTTAATTATTTTTCACTCTTTAACATTATTTTTATCCTTTTTATTTTTTTTCTTCCTCTATTATTTTTTTCCTCCATTATTTTTCTTCTTCCATTATTTTTTTTCCTCCGTTATTTTTTTCACTTCCTTTTCACTCTCTATCGTCCTTTTCACTTCCTTTCATCCTCATCATCTTTTATTCACTTCCTTTCGCCCCTATAATCTTTTTTTCACTTTTTTCTCCCTATCATCCTTTTTTCATTTATTTTCGTCCTATCATCCTGTTTATTCGCTTCTCTTCGTCCTATCATCCTTTTTTTCGTTTATATCATCCTTTTTTTTTACTTCTCTTTCGTTATATCATACTTTTGTTTCACTTCTTTACATACTATCAACTTTTTTTTCACTTCTTTCATCCATATCATCTTTTTTTGCTGTTATTCTTTTTTTATTGGCATATTTACACCTTTTTTATAGTTGTAATTCTTTTTTTTTATAACTATTTTCTTTTTGTGTAACTATAATTAACCATGTAAAAATTTTTATTTCGAATGGGAATAAATTTGTCGCTCTTATTTTTTCTAAAAAAAAAATAATAAAATAAGTTTTGAAAGCACTATAAGTGTATGAATTTATAATTTTTCATTGTATTTAACAAATAAAAATTTACCGTATAAATTATTTTTATATAAAAGTAAAATAATTTTTGTGAAAAAATTTTCAATTTAAACAATTAATCAATAAAAATATGAGCCAATTAAAATTTTAACCTAGAGGTTGAGTAATATTTAAGTTTCACCCAATAAATTCATTCTTAAACGTAATATTTTTTTTTTCGTATATTAATAAACATATTATAACGGTAAAAATATATTTTTTTAAAAAATATCTCGTTACTATATAAATTAAACTGAGCATAAATTATTTTATACAATAAAACCTTAAATAGACTATAAATAAACTTATGACTGATTTAATAGTGAAGTCTTGAGAGTCTATAATAAAACACTTATTGTCTCCTTAGGTAATACTCATTTGACAGTATAAGATTATGTCACGTAAATAGCATATTATTGTCCTATTTTATTTTATTTTATTCTATTCTGTTCTATTCTATTCTATTCTATTTTATTTATTTTACTTTAGTATGTTATTGCCCAATATATATAACAATAATATGAGATCATCAGTATGGGATCCTTCTAAGGTAATTATTTCTGTTTGTCAAACATCCATTCTATTGGTTCAAATTAAATAGATATAATTTTACTAAATTATCCATAAAAAATAAAAATAAAATAAAAAAAAATTATTAATATAAATTCCGATATATAAAATTTCAAATATTTAGATTAAAACAATCACATCCACTTAAAATTTTTTCATATGACAGTATATATTATTATATTATATTAAAATATTAGAGTTCATTTAAATAATTTCAGGGGTAAACGTTTTACGCTACAAATGATAATAATAGGAATTTATTGAATACTTTTCCCCACCATTATTATCACTCTATAAAATACCAAATGAGGAAAAAACTATTTAATAATATAAATATTATAAATATTGAGGTCGTTTTACATATTGGGAATCTTTAGTTCTATCTGTAGTTTAAATATACAATACATATATATATTAATATAAAGAAAATCCTTAAAATAACCGATCAACATTCAACAGAATACTTTATGATACGATTTATATGAATTAAATGAATATTCTAAAAATATTTTTATGTTGGTTTAATGAAGAATAATAGTAAAAAAAAAAATAAACAATAAATTTTTTTAATTAAATTTTCTTTTTATTATTATTTTAAATATTTAAATATTTTGTAAATAATAATATTATTTATTAAACAATGTAAAAGAGTCTTCATCTGATGATCGAACAATTATAACGTTATACAGTGCCTTGTACAACATGACACCAAATAATAAGCATATAATTTACTTTGAGCGATCATTTTGTATTTTTTTTTTACTGAAAAGGTTTTTTTTTTAAAAAAAAAAATAATAATGTCAAAATTATATGGAGATATTCTTTATTTAATATTTGAAGAATTACAATATGATAAAAAATCACTTGTTTTATGCCTTAGAGTTAATAAAGCTTGGTGTGAAATAATTGTTCCAATTTTATGGAAAAATCCTTGGGAACGGTTAACTCATGGAAAGAAGAAATCATTATTAAACGTAATCATTTCATATTTATCAGATGAAACAAAAAATAATTTAATTAATTATTTTACAAATCCATATAAGAAACCTTCTTTTAATTATTTTAGTTTTTGCAAACATTTAAATTTAGAAGTAATTAAAAAAATAATTAAAAAATTAACTCCTCATTCTAATTTTAAAGAAATTAAAAATGATATATTGAATCTTTTTATTAATGAAAATATGGATTATACTCACCTTTATATACCTAAAAAGTTTGATTATCATTTCAATCCTGGTGCTGAATCTTGTATTTCAGAAATTAAATTTCTTAAATGTAATGATAGAATTAATGATAATATTTTATCAATATTAACTAAAACATGTAAATCAATTAAAGAATTGGAACTTACACTTTATGAATATAATTATAATTGTGGGATTGCAAAATTAATTGAAAATCAAAATAGATTATCTAGTATTAGTTTTTTAAATGATTTTATTGGTGACAATCCGTCTCGTATGACTATTGAGAATTCATTAATCAAACATGCGGATACTATACAATATTTTGGTATACGTGAACAACTTGAAACGAAAGTTTTTACATCCTTTGTAAATTTGAAAATGTTGGAATTAATGGGTAAACGAACTGATGGTGAATCGAAATGGAATAATATAAAAGATTTATCTTTACTTTCCTTACAATCTTTAAAAGCTAGTAATATTCCAATTAATTGTTTGGCAAATTTAATTCTAAGTTCCGGTAAACAACTTACTAAAATTTGTTATTATAATTATTATAATGATGTGGTTAGTAATAAAATACTTATTCAAGCTATTTATCATAATTGTCCAAATCTTATTTATCTTGAATTATTATATAGGAATGAAAATATATTAGATTTAGAAAAATTATTAATTAATTGTCAATATTTAAAAAGAATAGATTTTAATATTTATTATTATAAAGAATCTTTATTTCATGTAAGTTTTTATTCTTATGTTAAATGGGATAATTTATTTAATATTTTAGCTAAATCTTCCCCTTCTAGTTTATTTGAATTCGTTTTTAAATATACTGATGAAAATCCTGAATTGGAATCTTTAAAATTATTTTTTGATAATTGGGAAGGTAGATTTCCTATTTCTTTAAAATTTAAAAAAGAAAGAGATTATTATTATGAAAGTGGTTATGATGATTTGGTTGATTTAATAGAAATATATAAAGAAAAAGGTGTAATTAAAAATTTTGTTCATTATCATTATGATGAAGATTCTGATTTATTAGAAATATATAAAACAAAAAGAGTAATTAATAATCCTGAGTCCGTCATTAAGAATTCTGAGATTAAATCAACTAGTATCTGGAATAGATTTAAAAAGAAATTTAATAAATATCCGTGGTAAATTTATAAGAAAGAGGGAAATGGAATGATGAAAATTGTTAATATATAAAACAGTTAAGATATTTAATTAATTATTTTTCTTTCTTTATTCTTTGTAATTTTTTTTTTTTAATAAAAGATTTTATATGGGTAACAAGTGTTGAATTTTAATTTTAATATATACAGTAAATTACTTTATGATATATCACATGAATAAAATTTGTATCCGTCCTAATTCGAAGAATAATAATAAGTGCGATTAATATTTGACAAATTATTAATAAGCCATCAAAGAAAATATCAAAAAATAATACGATTAATAGATGATAAGATAGATATACCGGAAAAATTCAACAACTTTAAGTTAGATCTCTTTCTTATCGTTTTCTACCGTTGAAAATTTTCGGGTAATTTATGGAATTTATATTTAATGGCGGTTAAACTTAAACCGGTTGGTGGCTGCAATCCATTTGTCAAAATACTCCGCTAATTGTACCTACTTTTCTTGTTCTTCACATTTTTTGCGAAATTATACTCGTTCATAAATCGTGCTTGGCTTTCTTTAGGTAGGATCACCAGTCGGCGGATCCTCGTTTGCGTTCAGTTTTATCTGAATTTGAAGGTTAAGAGGTCAGAATGATTGGGAGAGCAATCCATCCATCCGGTGTCGATCTGTTTTTTATAGATAAACAAGGAGGCGTAGATATATGAACAATTGATTTGGTAATCTTAGGACTTGTAACGGGAAACGTTTGAGTAGCGTATATGATGAATGAATTTCTTGATGATTTGTTAAGGTGAATGTAAGCACCAGTATTTAGTGGTCGCGTAGGCAAGCTCTGTAGTGTTTTTTTGTGCGACTTCTAAGAAGTCGTTCGCGGCGGTTTTGTTGTCTTTAAGTTATAATTTTGCTTTAATTGGATTGGTTCTTGTATATGTGATGTCTTTATAGTATTCAGCTCAATCGTTTTGGTGTATATTTTTGTCACGTGATTAATGTACACCTCAGACTGGTGGCATGCGAATGTAGGATTTTTAAATTATGAACATCTATTAGGAAATCGTGATATTGTCTGAAAAGGAGTTCTGAACTTGGAAGAGGGTATTAGACATTTTTGAAACATGTGTTCTACGTAATAGTTACATAAATGGAAACTAAAAAATTTAGAGTTATCACGTTTTTCAATATAATTGAGACTGTCTAGAGCAATGGTACGAATCTTGTTAAAATATTTGTTGTTCACGCGTGTAGGAATACTTTTAGTAATTTGAGAAAAATGAGAGAAGTTTACTAATTTGGAATTTTGTGTTGACTTGTTAATTTATTCTTAAGAACAGCAGTGTTCCCGAGATAATTATTAATGTTAAAAAAGTAAATTCGATTGATTCGTGTATCCTGATGATCAGCTGATTTCACATGAAACAACTGGAAGATTTGACGAGAGTGAAGGAAGAATAGGTTTCGAGAATGACATATTGTTATGGTGTATATGAAGCAAGTATATAGAGGCTGATGAGGCTCTTTTGCAAGACGTGAAGATACCAAGAATGTAAAAAAAAATTAAAAAAAACAAGATCGGTCATTACGAAGAGCGCGTCACAAAAAGTAAACTTATAAACTTAAACAATCATTTGTATTCTTGACACTAAAAATTTTTAGAAAAATGTCGAAATTATATAGAAACGTTCTTTATTTAATAATCGAGGAATTACATAAAAAGTCTCTTATTTCGTGTCTTTGAGAAGTTAATAAAATTTTATGGTCAAATATTTATTAGAATCTCGTGAAGAAAATTCTTAGGAATATATGAAAATATGGAATATATATGATCATCATTTCATTTTCTGGAACCGAACGGAAATTAAATTCCTTAGTTAAGATCATAATATTTTAGATTCATTAACAAAAATATGTAATTCAGAAGGATTTAAACCTTTATTTACAAGTCTGATAACAATTATGAAATTTCTAAATTAATTGAAAACAAAAAGAAAAGTTATATTTAGTACTAAATAAGGCCCACTATCAGAATAATAAGTTATTTTGTAGAATTATTGAGAATTCTTTAGTTAAACAATAGACATGTAATACTGTAGAATATTATAAAATATATGGACATCTTGAAACGAAATTTCATTCATTTTTTGTAAATTTGAAAATATTGTACACGTGTACTTGGTATACAAAATGGAGTGATAGAGAATTGGAATGATGAGAATATACAGTATAAGGGATTTATCTTTTATCTTTCTTACAAACTTTAAACGCTATTGATATTCCAATTGATTCATTAGATTGTTTAGTAAGTTTAATTGTAGTTCTTGGTAATATCTTACCAAAATTTTTTTTTTATTATTATTATGTTGATGTTGGTTAGTAATAAAAACATTATTCATGCTATTCATCAAAATGGTCCAAACCTTATCTATCTTTGATTAATATATAAGGATGGTAATTATTCAGAAGAATTGGTAATTGATTGTCAACATTTAAATGGTTTCTGACGCTGATGGAATAATTTATTCAACATTTTAGCTACATTATCATTATATAGTTTGAATTTATTTATTCTTAAAATTTGTTCTATTAAGAAACCCGAATTTATATCTTTCTAATTATTTTTAATAATTGGGAAGATGGTATCAATTTTTCAAGCGAAGAAATTAAAAAGTAATCAAAGTAATTATTTAATAGAAATGTACAAGCAAAAATAGTAGTAATAACATAAAGCAAAGGAGAAGTTAAAGAACTTCAAATTTATTTTTTTTTGTAATTATATACGCAGATGTACTATATACATCTGTCTATTTGAAATGAATAGGTATTTCAATTTATTTTTTTTTATGTAAGAAGAGTTTATAAACAACAAGTTTCAATACTTTTTTGAATTTTTGGAAAATTACATGAAAAATCTCGAACATTATTATTTGGTGTGACAAACTCTTTCAATTTCTTAATACTATATTACATCATTACATCATTACATCATTAAAATTTTTCTGTTGAATTATGATCGTATTTATTTTAACATTTTCGCTACTGAAAGTATATAACGAAAGTCATCGATTATAATAATCAGTTAACACGGAGGAACCTCGTATTCCAGTCGGTTAATCAGACTTCTTCCATAATGTAAGCAAGATTCCAAAGCATTTTTGAGAAGATTTTAATAAACCAATTTCATCGATGGTCATAGAGAACTCATATTCAGGTAAGCCGAACAAATGCCGTTTCTTTGGTAAGAGAAATGATGCATAACAATAAAAACCAGAAAACCGGATCAAAATATTCATTTGAGTTATAAAAATGTTAACACGATAAAAAACTTACACGTCAGTATCCTCACAGACGATCACATCTTCAAAGGTATAATTCTCTTAGGCATAATCATCACTTCTGGTGCCCAATATTATCACCTGTCTAGGAAGTCTAACTAAAATGTGAATACTCCCTTCAAGAGGTGCATCAATCGTCCAGTTGCAATTAGTTCATCTCCAGAGAGGATATCTCGGAAGTAATTAATCATGTCACCGTAGTTGTTTGGAATTTCAACCATCTCTAAAGTGATCAAAATCACAATCTTTTTTTTATGGCTTCTTTAAATTCTTCAATGGTTATGTCTTTATTAATTTGAACCAAGAACGTGTACACATCGTTAGGACCAAAGTCGGGCTTAGCTTATTTATTAATCGCTAAAAAAAGTGTAATAGTATGTAATACAAGTCGTACAGATTAATCACCAGATCACTTGTGCAAGCAGAAGATGTAATTGTTTGTATCTATCATTTCTAAAAATGTAGACCAACGTACGCAAATAATAGCGATTTTCACAGCAGAAAGCGGCGAAAAGATTAACGGAGTTACGAAAAATCGTGTGAATGTAACATACGATCTAAGTTTTGATTATAAAAGGCCTATCATTTATTCATAGTTTCTTTATTTAGTTCACAAAACAGCAAAACAGGCAAGAATCCATTTATGCGTTATTTAATTTTCTGTGCTTTGTGCTTTTTATTCGCGTATAATAAATCCGGGTATGTTGAGAAGTCAAATAATAGTCTATTAGCAGCCAAAAAAAATTATTATATAAGTACTTGTACTCCTGTACTCCTATAAACCAGTTATTAGCCTGTTTTTGAAAGTACAATATGGTTTTATTTAGCAATATGGTAAATCAGCCACAATTCTGCAGACTGCAGTAGTGTGAAGTAATTGAACCTTTCATTAGCTCACATTTACCAAAATTAGGAAATACTTTCCCAATATATGATTTCTTTGTTCTTTCATCAGATATCGAGGTATGTATCGACGATATTTCTTTAAAGTTACATAATTTACTTAATTTGCATGTAAATAAAATATGTATTCTGCAAACTTTTTTTTTATAAGCTCATAATTTACAGTATTTATTTACTAAAGAATATAATGACTCTTTTATTGAATAAATTAAGATCCAATCATTTTTTTTTTAGGCAGATCGGGATGAATCTCGAGTTGAAATGTTCTTTGATGAAGGAAAACATTTTGCCCAAAAGTTCGGTAGTACTGTTTCAAATCACTCAAGGCAACTTTGATCTCAGGAAGAGGGTATTTTATTAGTAAGTTAGTAAGCTTTTCACTTTTGATGTTTGTATATTAAGTAGCTTTGACAAAATTTTTACTAACAGAGATATGTTTAAATATTTTCAAGGTGCGGAGCTTTCGTGGATTGTACTTATGTTTGTTAGGAGAGATGATATTAGAACATGTGATATTTGTTATGTTTTATTGGTTGAATAATAAAATATTTGCAGTACAGCAGTACAGCAGACTCAGAACGAGGTGATCTACGTATAACAAGTACGCCTAGACGAAAAATTTACTACTTTATTTAACTCGAAAGCGTGAAGTATTAACCGTTTAAATATTATTAGAGAATAATACGATATTACTTGTAAGTTTAATGAATCGATATTACGTGTATTTTATAAATATTTTTTAAATTCTTTTACATATTATAGAAATAACGTTTATACAAGTGTATTCATTATTGGTAAATATATTATTACTGTTTTAAGGAACTTTTGATATAATTTATTATGAGGTTTTATATATTTTAATTTTATTATTTCTTTAATTCATAAGGTATGGATTGTTATGGTTTTAATTGGTTGTTTTCATGGGTCTTTAAACTTGGGCGCCTGTTTATATTTATTGTAATTTTGTCCGCAACGCTACTTCATAATGTGAATTTTTCTCATCCAATATCATAAACATTTGTGATATTTGTGAAATATGCAAGAAATTATGAAAAGATTACTGCGAGAGTAAACGACTTAAATTTTTTTGAAAAAGGGATATTAATGTATAAAAACAGGTCTTCATCACTCCAATAAACATTATTAAGAAAATAGTAAAATTTCAATTTAAGATTAACGTTCACAAAAATATATATTATTTTCTCACATTTTTATTGAATTTAAAATTTAATTACATTAAATATTAATAAAATCTGAAGTTAAAATGAAAAAATAAACTTAAGAAACTTTAATTCAAAGCTATCAAGAACTTTTATTTCTAGGTTTAAATTTGAATTTTTTTTTACAAATTTACAAAAAATTTTTATCAAATTTTTAATGAAACACAATGAATATATTCAATGAATATATTATCTAATTAGTCTAATTATACATAACGAACAAATTAAACATGAAATTAATATTATTGTAATTATTTAAATTGTTAATATATCAATTAAAAAAAAATCCATGTTTACTATTTAAACTTAAAAAAAATTAAATTTTATGAAATTTCGAATCAATCAGTGCATTCGCTTTTAATTTCAAAATCTTCATCATGATTATTATCCGCCTCTGTTTCGCTAGAATTATTTGATGTTAAAGCTAAAATTGAAAAAAAAGTAACTTTAATTATTAAATACGTTATTCAAAAAAAAAAGGAATATTTATTATAATTATAATTACCAAGGTATAATCTTTTGTTGCTCTTTGACATATTTTCTCTAAAATTCTTTAAAGATTTTTCCTAAAAAACACAAACATTAAAATACGAATTAATGAAATATTTAAAACATATTTTAAATTAGTAAATAATTATATATATAATTTACCTGACTGGTAGCAGCTTTTAATTTACTTGTAGAACCGTTTAATATAATCCAATTATATTCATTAACGGATGGAAAAGAACGAGTAATTAAAGCATTAATAGCTTCAGCAGTATTTTCATTAAATAATACATTTTCAATAATAAGACCATTATCTCTCATTTCAATCCAAGCCGAGGTATTTTCTCTTGGAGCTGAATTATTTTCCCAACTTTCTTGTGTAAACAATAATAAGTGATTAAGACCAAGTGATACGTTAGCAGGACGACCTCTAGAAGCAATAGTATTAGGTGAATTTTGATTACGAAATCTTTGATTTCTTTTTCTCTTTTTAATAATAGGCATAGACCTATTTTTAATGGCTTCATCTCTGAACCTAGAATCTCCAGCAGAAGTATTAATATTTGATGATGATGACAACAAGGATGATGACAAATTACTTTCTATATTAGTCAAGCTAGAAGATAAAGGAGAGCTATCTGGAGAAGTATACTTGTGAAATGCAGTAAAATGATCACAATATTTGCACTTTAATTCGTTATTAGGATTAGCGACAAAAGCTTGACATCCACAAGAAACCCCATCTTTTTGACAAGTTCCCAATAATGGCGTTGAAGTATTTTGAGGTGGAGGCGAAAAACCGGTATGAAACGCATTATAATGATTGCAATAAAAACATTTCTCTGGATTATTCTCATCTTCCTTATAAGTTTGACAACCACAATATTTATTTTGAAAATTACAAACACCAAGCGAACACATCTTTCTTTTAAACAAAAAAAAAAAGAGAGAGAGAAAAAATTTCTTTAATATAATCGTTCGTTAGTACGAATAGACAGACATACGTATAATAGATTTAAGCTTATCATACAAAGACGCACATAAAATTTAAGTCTGTCAACGATTTAAAATTTTATACCTTCTATAAAAATATATAGGTAATATTTATACTTTTAGTCAATCATTTCATTTTAAGGGGGAAATGATAGTAAAAGAAAAAAAAAGTTGTGTAATTACTGAAAGTATTTTAAAAATGAATATGTTTGTTGTAATACATCATACATACATTAACTAATTTGGGTTAAATAAAAAAAGAAAAGACTGCGGAAAGAATGGATCAACATAAATCAACATAAACAATTTTTTTTTCATCGAATAATATCCGAAATAATTGGAATACAATTATAATAATATAATATATAATATATATATTGATATATTTTGATTAATATATATTGTGTATACATATTACATGTTTGCTGCGCCAACCTTACAAAAGGAACAAAAGCAAAAATTTGTCATTTTGAGTAAAGTTCAATATGATCGATATATATTATTACAATACCTAAATAATAAATTAATTTTTACAATTGTGGTATAATTAATAATTATTACATCAATACATAATTATGTTATGCAGTTGGCTAAGCTTTGAATGAATTACCTCTTTTCAAAATTACTGGATCAAATAGGAATGCGCAGCATTCGAAAAATAGAAATCGAATATTCTTTATTTCTATACATTTTTTTTCATATGTAAAAAAAATGATTTTGATTGTATTGGGTTGTACAGTATATGATAATTTTAAACTTAAATAATTTTACTAAAAAAAAATTGAGAAATATATTAAAACATAACTTGATTTATAACAAAATTACCAAATATTTGTTCCGGATCCAAATACCTTTGGAAGTAATAATATCTTATTTAAATAAATAAATAAACTAATAATATTTAATATATAATATTCAATATATAATATTACACAATATTTGTACATGCTTTACATAACGTAATCATTGATGGCAATGATGACCTTGTGTCTTGTGATACTGTAACTCAAGGCTGACGTTCACAAATTGTTAAAGGTACTTTGTACATCGTAGTCAAACATTTTTTGTCAACATTCTC
The DNA here is from genome assembly GCF_026210795.1 of Rhizophagus irregularis. Lineage (NCBI taxonomy): Eukaryota > Fungi > Glomeromycota > Glomeromycetes > Glomerales > Glomeraceae > Rhizophagus > Rhizophagus irregularis. Next base: position 2,598,683 of record NC_089452.1, read on the forward strand.
TTTTTCTTAAAGGTTATTTACAGAATAACAGAACTTTTCAATGAATTAACTATCTATGATTCCTCGTAACAAAATTTAAAAAGTTATTTGTTCTATCCTATTTAGACTTGGTCAACATTTATTTCATCGTCATTCTTAATCTCATTCCTATATTAAAAGAATGTATCAATTAAAGTTGGATAGGTCTGGTCCGGCTACCGGTCCCAAAAGACTGGTCTTGATTCGTTTATATCGCTGGTCAAACCAAATTATAAATGTAATAATAAATATGAAATTTATAAATAAAATAAATAAGTTTATTAATCTTTAAACGTATACATATATTAAAATTAATAAATTATGTCCGAGGACTGGTTATCGATTGATTCTCACAGAGCTGATTCAACTCTAGTGTCTGTTATGATGTTTAATATAAATAAATGTAATGCCAAATTTCAAGATCTTTAATCTCTTTATATGGTTGGTTAATCACAAAAGAGAATAATATTTACAATAATAATCGACAAAAGCACAATGTAAAAAAAGTTAATCCTAATATTCCATGTGCTTTCATTTATTCCTGGAATTTATAATCTCAATTAATAAAAATTATATGTGATTTATATTGTGCAGCAATCAAAAGATTTTTTCTCATCCAAATAATAAATATCTGTTATACTGTATCAAATTAAGCATATTATCTTCTGCAAATACTCGTTTATATGGATTTATTCTAAACTCCTACCCAACTGAACTAAATTCAGATCTTGGAATTGAATTCATAACTTTAAAAATTAATATACTGTATCAAAAAAAGAATATAAGTAATATTTCAATCCATTTACCCGATTATTATTTCAAGAAAAGATTATTTTTCACATTGTTTATAAAAAATAATATCCACTCCAATCTTCCAATTTACCATCCCAAATAATTTAATAAATTTAAAGTTATTTTGTATATTTTTCTACAGAAAGCATAAAATAATAGCAATTTAAAAAAATTTTTTTTGGAAGTATGAGATGTTACTTATTTATAATATAGTATACTTTTATTTATAAGCTTTTGCATTCAATCATGGACATTATTCTGAAAAATTTTTAATAGCTTTTTCTCTTTTTTAATTATGTAGTTTTATTCTTGAGTTTAGCATTTTCATCAATTTTGTATAAGTTTTCAGGCCAGGAAATAATTTATATTTATTCAGTTGTTATGTGAGAACATATGCACATTTAACATTGTTCTTGCCAAGAAAAATTTCTTACATATGATTAACATGGACGAACAATGGTATTAAAAAATATAATGGTAGATATGTGAGTAATTTCGTTTAATTTTATTTAAACAAAAAAATCATTCTTTTTTTTGTTTAACTGCAGCACATATTGGATAATTATTACTTAATTAACCGCAGACACCTGCTTCGCCAACATAAAATTTATCAACACCATCGATATCTACAAAAAAATTAAAAAAATATTAAAATTATTAAAGTTTTGAAACGATCGCTTCAAAACTTACTCATACAAAAAAGTCCAATCCAGGGATCGAGGGTAGGTACCTACAACAAAAAAGCAAATAAAAATAAAAAAAATGGTTTAAAAAGAAGGTTTCAGAGCGAAATCTTTAAAACTTATCAAATCCAAGTCTAAACCCAGATCCTTGAAATTGAAGGCCACCGATATTTACAAAAAAATGAAACGTTAGAACCATTTCTTTAAAAGACCAAATTCAAATTCAAATCCCAAAGAATTTACTGTTTAAAAAAGAAATAAACTATTAATAAATAAAGTTCGTTAAAATAAATAAAATTTTTTACTTTAAGTTAAATGGTGAACTTCCAAAAACAACTTATATTCCGCCTAAGAAGCCAGAATCTGAAAATAAGCTTACTTGCATCCAAAATCCTCCTAATGTGGTGCTACTTCTGGCCCCATTTCTTGGTAATGAGGACCCTGAGCAATATATGTATAGGTAACAATATCATTTACTTACAGTTAGAGATTGGATTTGCGTAAAATTAATAATATTTTTTGCTAGTGTCATATTTTTAATTCGCTTATTTTCATAGAATTTTTGAAAAGTCATATATTACAATTGCTTATTTTTGGTAATACATTATATAACATCTAACATAGTGATGATTAATATGCAAAAGTTAATAGGGCATTAAAAAAATTACTGTGATGGATAAGAAGATATTATTAAAATGAAACATTTTGTTATAAAATTAAAATTGATCAAATGATTTTTGTACAAAATATAATATTATAAAGTCATATGATTAGATTGCCGATTTTTGGGCAATTTATAAAATCACATGTTGAGTTTGCTTATTTATCTTAATAAAGCTATTATAAACCTTTTGACCTTTCTTGTTACCTATATATGTATTGCTTAGAGTCCTATTTAGAGTTATTTGTACACTTAGAAGAATTATCTCAGAAACAAATCAAAAAAAAAATTTTTATAAAAATGCAGATAGGGGTTTTGTGTCACCCAACTATTGTGCATTTGCAAAGATCAGTACTTTTAATGATTTACCAATGATTTAACAATATATAATTGATTGCAAATTGGGAATTCAATATATTAGACTTATCAGAATACCATAATGGTAAAAAAAGCTGGTAAGTTGGCTAATATTCTAGTTACAAATCAGTATATGTATAATACAGGTGACCACATCAATTTCACAATTAATTAATCAGTCACAAATTGGTTATCGATCAAGCTTTATCAGATTGGTAACCAATTGATAACTGATTTTTGATAGTAGATTTAATATATTCATCTGAAAAAATTCAAAGGCTGTGTATAATCTGACTTTCTTTCATGAGACTATAATATAATGCTAATTTTTAACTTTACCAATTGTTATCCTATATCTAATTGGATCCAGATTGATAACTAATTGATAATGATTAATCAAACTGGCACCAATCTGTAATCTATCAATTACCAATTTGTTATATAACAGATTGGTAATGAAAATATGGCTGACAGGTAACTGGTTGAAAGAATCAGTTATCAATCAGCATGACCAATTGGTAACAACCCGGCCTGGCCTGGACTTAATATATTAAAAACCTGACCCAGACCAGACCCAGACTATTATTATATCATTTTGTTGTAAAAACAAAAAAAATCGGCCAACTCCAGTTTAATTTCGGCCAGAATTAAAACGATTTTGGCCAGAATTACAAAAATCCGGATTTAATGAAAAATCATGTGCCAGCCCGGACTTGGTCCGGGTTAATTTTGAAGAAATTTTGCCAGCCCAAACCCGGATCTAAGTATGGGCCGGGTTAGGGTTTCTGGGTTTTGCAGACCTCTAATACAGGACACAGTTACTTTATATAAAAAATTTTTATATAAGTCAAAATATCACCTTCATGATATATAAAATAGGATAAAATACAAGTTTGATATAAATTTGATACAAGTTTGATAGATTGATTGTAATTTATATTTATTTAATAAAGTTTAACAAATTTTTTTCAATTTTCATTTTGAGAGAATTTGTTATGATTTAATTCCATTTATTTTTATTGAAATAATTCAATTTTTTGTTATCAAATATGTAATTTGATTTTTTTATTGAATATGAAATTTGTTTTTTTTTATTAAATATATAATTTTGGTTTATTTTTATCAGCAAATGTCTTTTATTTTAAATATTCTGGGTTAATTATAGTCAATCAACATCATAAAATTACTTATTAAATATTTATTTATAATACTTGGCAAATATCATGATGAATATAAATTAAATAGTACAATCAGCTCTTAAATGAGCATAAAAATTTTACATTATCTATTTTTAATTTTTATACATTGAGAATGGTTTTATATATTTATATTATTTTGATCACTTATATTTATAATTGGAAAAGTTATAAAAAAAATAAGATTTATTAATTACAAACCAAGAAATTTGTAAAATATTTACTACTTTAAAATTGCAAACTAAGAATTTTATAAATATTTTACTACTCTAGCCTTAGTGTTTAATAAATCTAAAAAGAATACTAAATTAAAGAACAATTTCTGATGATGCATGATATCAAATATCACTAAAAAAAACTATAAAACTTTTTTTAAACCACAAACAATTAGTTAATTTTCAACATGTTAATATCTAAAATAAAATTAATTTCACATAAATAATTTGCAAGATTAATTCTTTTATATATTATAGTACATACCTAATTGCCTCAATCTTTAATTATACAATCATTCAAATCTTCATTTACTATTAGTATTTCATTCATTTTTCTACTAGATTCACTTCCAAGAATTTCATTCAATTTTTCACAAGTATTTTCATCTATATTAATATTTAAATTAATAAATTAATTTCACATAAATAATTTGCAAGATTAATTTTCTATATATTATAGTACATACCTAATGACCTTGAAACTCTAATTACACAATCATTCAAATCTGCTTGTGAATCTTCACTTTCAAGAATTTCATTTAATTTTTTACTAGTAAAATCAAGTAAGCGACTTGTATAACATGCATTAGGATGAGATTTAGTAGCAAGATTGTTATGCCCAATTGGTGCATTTATAAATTCCATAATGTTGCTTACTATTTCTTTACTGACTTCATTATTATAAGGACAGAAAATCCAATTATTAATAATACCATTCACTTCTGATGTAGATGGTCTTTTCAATGGATCTTCATTCCAACATTTTTTCATTAAATCTACATAGCATTGTGGAGTATTTTCAATAATTTCAGGTCGTTCACCTTTACAAATACTTAAACTAAGTTGAATATCATGTGCTCTATCATTAAATGGTGGTACCCCAGATGTAAGTTCCCACATAATCATAGAAAAACTATATATATCACTAGCTGGAGTGTAAGATTTTCCTCTTAAAACTTCGGGTGCCATAAATGGTATAACACCATAAATATCATGCTTTTTCAAAAACGATTTCACAGGTTGACATAATCCTAAATCACTAATATAAATTTTATCTTTGTTTTTATAATTATGATTTAAAATATTACCATCATGAAAATCACAATGAATAAGATTTTTTCCATGTATTTTACTAAGTCCAGAAATAATTTCGCACAACATATATAATTTTTGATTCCAATTATTTTCAACTATTCTCTTTAAATTTTCTCTTAAATTACCTTTATTTGCATATTCCATTACTACCATATATTTTAATGTATTTGGATCTTCTGTAAATCCATAAATATTTATAATATCACTTGAACGTAAAACACTTATATGATATTCCCACTATAAAAATAATATTAATTTATTAATATGAAGAAATTATAATTTAAATTAAAAACAGAAAATAATAACTATTATACTTCTTTTAAAAATTCATTTAAATTATCATTTAAATTCTTGTGACATTTAAGAATTACTTCTTCATCTCCAATATTCTTTAACCAAATAGCTTTGTATATAGTACCAAATCCTCCTTCATTAAGATATTCAACATTTTTGAATTTGTTATAAGGAATCCATCTTAATTCTTTTTCAAGAATAAAATCATCTATAATTATATTTCCACTTTTCCCAAATCTATAAATTTAAATAATTAAAATTATATTATAAATTGTATTATAATTTACACAAAATAATTTATTACTTACTCTAAAATTTAAATATGAATTTAATGTAATATAAGACTTAATTTTTGGATAAATACATATAGTAACCTATGATTACAACTTACCAACTAAAGTAACAGATATTTTTAAAATGTAAGAATTCAGTTAACAAAAAATATTATATAAAATATACAACAATAAAGATACTTACAAGCTAGACCATAAATAATTTTTCAAATAAAGAAATTAATTAGTTTAAATTATATGTAAATAATATAACAATAAGTGATAATAGAATTAAATAAATAACTTACGAACTATTATTTAATAATTTTTTAAATAAAGAAATTAGTTAGTTTAAATCATATGTAAATTTTATAACAATAAGTAATAATAGAATTAAATAAATAACTTATAACTTACAATCTATTAAATAAATAAAGAAATTAATTAGTTTAAATTATATGTAAATATTATAACAATAAGTAATAATAGAATTAAAAAAATAAATAAATAACTTATAACTTACGATCTATTTAAATAAAGAAATTAGTTAGTTTAAATTATATAAATATTGTAACAGTAAGTAATAATAGAATTAATAAATAACTTATAACTTACGATCTATTTAAATAAAGAAATTAGTTAGTTTAAATTATATGTAAATATTATAACAATAAGTAATAATAGAATTAAATAAATAAATTATAACTTACAATCTATTAAATAAATAAAGAAATTAGTTAGTTTAAATTATATGTAATTATTATAACAATAAGTAATAATAGAATTAAATAAATAACTTATAACATACGATCTATTTAAATAAAGAAATAAGTTAGTTTAAATTATATGTAAATATTATAACAATAAGTAATAATAGAATTAAATAAATAACTTATAACTTACGATCTGTTCAAATAAAGAAAGTAGTTAGTTTAAATTACATGTAAATATTATAACAATAAGTAATAATTGAATTAAATAAATAACTTACTCCCTATATTATTTAATAATTTTTTAAATAAAGAAATTAGTTAGTTTAAATTATATGCAAAGATTATAACAATAAGTAATAATTGAATTAAATAAATAACTTACTCCCTATATTATTTAATAATTTTTTAAATAAAGAAATTAGTTAGTTTAAATTATATGTAAATATTACAACAATAAGTAATAATAGAATTAATTAAATAAATTATGGTTTACAATCTATTAAATAAATAAAGAAATTAGATAGTTTAAATTATATGTAAATATTATAACAATAAGTAATAATAGAATTAATTAAATAAATTATGATTTACAATCTATTAAATAAATAAAGAATTAGTTAGTTTAACAATAAATAATAATAGAATTAAATAAACAACTTACTCGCTATATTATTTAATTTTTTTTTAAATAAAGAAATTAGTTATCTTAAATTATATGTAAATATTTACAACAATAAGTAATAATAGAATTAAATAAATAAATTATGACTTACAATCTGTTAAATAAATAAAGAGATTAGTTAGTTTAAATTATATGTAAATATTAAAACAATAAGTAATAATTGAATTAAATAAATAACTTACTCCCTATATTATTTAATAATTTTTTAATAAAGAAATTAGCTAGTTTAAATTACTATACGTAAATATTATAACAATAAGTAATAATAGAATTAAATAAATAACTTACTCCCTATATTATTTAATAATTTTTTAAATAAGGAAATTAGTTAGTTTAAATTATATGTAAAGATTATAACAATAAGTAATAATATAATTAAATAAATAAATTATGACTAACAATCTATTAAATAATAAAGAAATTAGTAAGTTAAATTATATGTAAATATTATAACAATAAATAATAATAGAATTAAATAAATAACTTACTCACTATATTATTTAAATAATTTTTAAATAAGAAATTAGTTGGTTTAAATTATATGTAAATATTATAACAATAAGAATTAAATAAATAACTTACTCCCTATATTATTTAATAATTTTTTAAATAAAGAATTTAGTTAAATTATATAGTATTAATATAAATATCATAATAACTTACACCCTGTAGTATTATTAATTAGTTAGATATAAAGATAATATAAAAGTATTTACTGTAAATTATATATATTACTTACAATCTAGTTATTTCAATTAAGAATATAATTAATTGAATTATATAAAATATTAAACAAATAAATGTAATATATATATTGTAACTTACCATCTGTAATATAATTAATTATTAAATAGTTATTTAAATAAAGAATTTAGTTATTTGAATGCTATATAAAATAAGTAAAGAACTAAAGATTTAAATAACTGATAATTTACCAACTACGGTATTATTAATCATTAAATAAATTTATTTAGTTATATGGAATACAATAAAAAAAAATTAGTAATTCATTATTATTCAATTATAGTTAGTCTAAATTATATTTGCATATTATGCGGGATATAATTATAGTGGTATTTGAATTTTTTATAAATAAAACTTAGTATTTCAGCTTGTTTGATATACCTTTAGTTTCTTCAGTGCCACTTTCTACAAATTCTTTGATAACACTGGAAGCTAGTTTATATTGCAAGTTTGTTTATATTGCAAGTTTATTTTAAAATTTTGAATAATTTCAATTTATATATATTATGTATTCATGCTATATGCTTTACCTTTACCAATATATTGACCCATTACTATACCGAAATTCTCCCTAATTGGAGTAAATATCTTTTTTTTCTTTTTTTTTACTTTTTAATATTAAACGCTTTTATTAGTATGAATAAATATTAGTAATAAATATATACAAAAGAAGCATTGCAATACATGTATGACAAACAAATTTACACATCCGGAATTTCAAAATGTGACAATCGTCAAACCTTATTGTTGTAAAAAAATAGAATAGTAGCAAAAAAAGTCTTTTTTTTTATTAGCGTTGTTCAATAAAATGTATAAAAATAATAAAAAAAAAATAGCCAAAATAAAAAAAATTATAAATTAAAAAAAATTATTTTCAGTTTGAACTGAAAAAATTAAAAAAAAAATGATTATAAATTAGTATTGTAATAAAAAAAAAATGATTAAAAACAAAAAAAAAAATAATTAAAAGTTTTTTGGTTTAAAAAAAAAGAACCAAAAAAATAAAAAATAAAACATGGCCGTTGATAGCATAGCGGACATCCCTATTTTATCACAATTTTGCTGATCATTTGCCGATCATTTATCGATCATTTATTCAATTATATCACATAATAAATGCCGTTATTAAAAATTTTACATAATAATATATGCTCAAAATTTACAAAAAACTTAAGTTTGGTTATAATTTGTTGCATATTAAATTTTATTTGAATTGGATTGTTATTGAGTTACTTTTATTAGTAGCAACTTTTTAACTTTTATTATTGTTTTAAATTTTAATAAAAATAATTAGTTAGTAGCATATGTTTTATGGTATTATTTATTAAATTTTGTGATTTATTTAGTTTCATGGCATCAATTTACTTAATTTTGTGACATTAATTTATGTAATTTCATGGTATTTACTTAATTTTGTGACACTGATTTATTTGATATTTATTTATTCATTTTGCAAAATTATTTGTTAAATACCTTACTAATAAAAAATCTGTTTAATGGATCGTATCACTGTTTTATTTTTACTATATATTATATATAAGATAAAGAATATTTGTGCAAAGTTTCAAGTTTCGCCCATGCATATTCACCTTCGTCCATCAATTTTTGTCTGATGATCCGCAAAAATGACTGAATTATCACATACGAAAAATGTGTTATTGTAATATAAAAAATTATACTAATTATTACATAATTAAAATTATATAATAATTTAGTAATTATCTTGGATTTCCATTATTTTTTTGCCATATCATTTTAAAATTATTTATGGCTTTTCAACAAGTTTTTAAAATCCGGAATTATGTGATCGGCAAATGATCGGCAAGGTGATATAAGCATGTCCGCTATGCTGCCGTTGATAGAAAAGGAAAGAAAAAAAAATTAATTTTAGTTTAACCGTTATCTCGGTTTAACCGTTAAAGAAATTGGTTCAATAAAAAATAAATAAATTCGGTTTAACCATCAAAGGAAAACTAAAGGGAAAAAAACCAAAAAAATATTCTTTTATTGCAGTGATCGCGAAATCCCAACGATCAGAATCCCGTTATAACACAAACCTGACGCTCAAAGTCCTGACAAATCATAATTCCGAAAATTCAAAATCCTGACACTCATTATCCAAACACTTTATATTAATAAATAAAAATGTAATGTTTGCATATAAAGATATAATTTTTTTAATATACTTTTTATTCATGAGGATAGTATTAAGCAAAAGATTGAAATTTATTTTTCTAACTAATAACATTAATAATAATTCATTAAATTTTACGAAGTATGATTATTAAAATTATTAATAAATAAAAAATATGTAATAAGATTAATTTTTGCAAAATATTTAAAAATAATATTATATAAAAATATTCAATTATTACTCATATTAATGGAAACATTATTCATTATATAAAGTATTGCAAAATTATTATGTCTAAAAAATTAAAAAAAAATAATAAGTGTCGTGATAATGAGAGTTAGGATTTTGAACTTTTAGGAATATGATTTGTCAGGATTGTGAGCGTTGTATACATGTTGCCGAAACTTTTTTTCAATTTCGGCCGCATTTCGGCTCCAAAATATAGCTACTTGTAGATATATCAATAAATTTTTTTAAACCTCAGATAATTTGGGCCAGATCTGCAGCAACTTTTAGCAGACTTCAGAAAATTTCGGCATAATCTGTAATAATTTCGAATCGGACTTTAAAGTTTTGGCCATATATTAAATATAGGTTGTCCGAAATTCCAGAGCCCTGCCGAAATTATGTAAGTTGGTCGAAATTCCTCAAAAGTTCTTTCATAGGTTCTTCAGACCCGGATTAACCTATTTGAAGCCTAATTTCAGCCAGATCTATGAAATCAGATGATTTTGCTTTGACCAGTTTGTCATGTGGGCGAAATAGCCGAAATATTTCGGCAACATGTATAGAGCGTTGGGCTTGTTGTTATAACGTGATCATTGGGATTTGAATGGCTTCCATCATCCCGAAATGATGGAAACGGCTGAAAAAGAAATATAATAAAAGCTTAACTTTTTCCGTTAGCATCACAAAGAAATTTCTATACAAAATTTTTGCGGATTTGCCATCGAAATAGGACCCAGATAGTACCAACTTAATAACCTTTTCAGGTGAGATTTTTTATTTGCGTAAAACAAAATTTTTTAAAAGGTCTGATTTTCATTTTGCGTAATTTTGACATTTCAAAATATTATGAGGTTATTTTTGATATAAATTAGGAAATTTTATAGTTATAGCAGATCAATAGCAGATTAAAACTTACTTATTTTGTAAAATAGCCACGAAATTACCATATGATATTGAAGCACAATTCTGTTATTTATTAAAAAAAAAAATTTTCTTTTGCCCTTTATAGAATATCCATTCTGTAAAGAATTTTATAACGTTTAAGCAGAAGTATAGTAAAGAAAGTCTCTTAAAACACGAATTTTGTGCCCGCATTATTCATCCAAAAAAGGCGGTATGAAAGTTATTAAGCTGAACCGAAAATGGGAAGAAGATTATCTAAACTAACATGTGAGAGTTCTGGTTGTAAAGCTAAGGAAAGTCAAGGATCAATTTACAATTTCTTTAAACCTACTGAAAGTCAACGTATTGAAAGTTCAGACGATGATGACTTATTGAAAATAGATGAGGCAGAGGAAAAAGAAATAAATGAAAATGTAGATACCTTGCTTACAGATAATGAATTTTTAAGTAATTTAAACAAATCTGGAAAACGTTTAATTTGGAAAGGTCTTCAATCTGAACAAATTTCTAATTACATAAAACGTACTCTGGCACATTTGGTGGATCTTGACGAGTAGAAATTGTTGCATGTGAATTATTTCCTAACAAGTTTCCTAAAAAGTTTAGAAAAAAGAAACTGAATTATAAACAAAAACGGAAATAGTAAGTCCCTATAAGAAATATATATACGGAAAGGATACGTTTTGTATACATTTTATGTACGTTTCTATAGATTCCGTATACAAATTCCGTATATTTAATAAGCAATTCATTTTTGAACATTTTTTAAAAAAACTAATGTATACGGAAAAAATTAATCATACGGAATGTATACGGAATTTTTAAACTTAATATATTTAGAAAATAATTTTACAAAAATCTCGTATCATAACACGAGATCACGTGATTGTTTATTGTTTTGTTATGATACGTTTTTTGTTTTTATATAAACCCTTACTTTGATGAGTTTGATCTTCCGATCTTCCTTTCTGTCTTTCCTTTTCTTCTCTTTTCTCTTGTCTTATTTTTGTTATTTTTTCTAAATTTTTCTTCTTTTTTCGTCACCCCCCCTTTTAAAAAAAAATTTTTTTTTCGTACCTCACTTTAAAAATTTTTCTTTTTCATCACTCTCCTAAAAAAAAAAAATTTTTTTGATTTTATTCTTTTATTCCCACTCTTCTAAAAATTTTCTTAAAAAAAAAATTTTTTTTAACTCTCCTAACTTCGTTACCCTCTTTTTAAAAAAATATTTTTTTTAACCCTCCTAACTTCGTTACCCTCTTTTTAAAAAAATATTTTTTTTTGATTTATTCTTTATTCCCCTTTCTTTTTATTTATATTTATCCCTTTTTTTATTTCATAGGCCAGCAGATTTTTTTTTGTGAGAAGATTCAGTTTTTTTGTAGATCAGTTTGGGAGTCCTTTCCTTTTTGTAGGATTGTTCAGGATTTTTTTCTTTTTTTAGGTCAGTTCAAATTTTCTTTTTTTTTTTTTGTAAGTTGGGTTCAGATTCTTTTCTTTTTGTAGGTTGTTTCAGTTTTGTTGCTTCAGAGTCTTCTTTTTTTGTAGGTCAGTTTTGGATTTATTTTGTTGTTTTGGTTTCTTTTTCATCAGATGCTTCATAATTCTTTTCATTTATGTAGGTCAGACATTCTGGAGTTCTCTTTCTTTTTTTGTAGGAATACTGACCTTTGGTGACTTGGATGATTGCAGATACTATATGAAGGGGGTTTTTGTTTCCAATTAAGTTAGACGTTCTTTTTTGTTTTTTTTTAGGTTGTTTGACTCCAAATGAACCTGAACTTATAGATAATTTTGGTTGCAATAGGTGGCCTTAATAAGGAGGGAATTTTCATAATGTATTTGTATTTTGTTTATTTTTTATTTTTTTATTTAATTTAATAAAGTAAAATTAGATTTATATAAATATAATTATAGTAAACTGTAATACAAATAGTAAATTCAGTGACCAAATCGTATAAATTTCGTGATAAAATCAGTGATCAAATCATGTAAATTCCATATGAATTCCGTGCAAATTCCGTATCCAAACCATATTTTTAGTGATACGGAATTGTGCATTTTTCCGTATCCTATTATGATACGTTATTTCTAAGGAAAAAAAATCGTATAAAAACTTTATAAAAAACGTATCCAATTTTTTTATAGGGAGTTATTATTATCATATAAATATTTTCATTAAATTCAAAAAAAAACCTTTGTTTATTTTTTAAAATTATGTAGGTTGTGCAGTACGTGCCAAAACATGTCCAGAAATTGCAGAAAATGGTAATGTTTGTAATGAAAATGTCATTACATTCGATCTGATAAAAATCTTTGCAATAAAATTGGAAAAAAACACCATTACCAGAAAATGTCAAATTTACACCCAAAATTTTATTGGGAAAATAGTCCTTTAAAATCTCATCTTCAAAATTTTGACCTCTGTGAAATCTGGAATTCGCTTAATTATGATGATAAAAATAAAACAATCAAACACCAAATTCCTGGATTATATTGGTTGATAAAGCAATAAATGGGGGCATTTAATGATGCATTAGTCTTTTCACCTATAAAAAATTTTCAGAAAAATAATCGTGTCTGAGTTTCTTCGAAATAGAAGCTATAAAAATGATCATTTATCGGAGTTTTTTCCAGAATTTTTTTTATAGGGTCAGGTGAAGTACAGTGAAGAATTTACCAATTTCTTAGTCCTTTTAGGAAATATTAGTCCCAAGGCTTTAGATTTATTTTGTCAAAATTTAGAAGGAAGAGGAATTCAATCACTAAGGTATTATTTATATTATTTGTATTAATTTCCTTAAAAGTTTTATATCATAACCTGCTTTTTAATTATTAGAAAAATACGCTGTAATAATGTAGATTATCTGGATCCTGATCTATATTTTGAAAATGTTGCTGATTTCAAACAATTTACTTAATATAATTAGATATGATGGCTAGAATTGGAATTGATTATCGAATCTTTGTAAATTTGATTTTTTTCTCCTTAAAAGATAATCCATTTTAAGCTTTGATAATTAATTCCATGAAGAAATTACATATCGTTACTATTACCCAACTGTAAATTACTATAAACATCATTGTCGATCATTGCCGATCATTTGCCGATCATTTCGTCATTTTTAAGTTTTTTATCGATCAATTTTTCTTTTTTGAAAATATATTAAAACATGCATTTGATTCTTGGATGCAATGTTGAATTAATTTTTTTGTTTAATTTCAATTTTCTCTTAAACAAATGAGATTCAATTTTGATTCGATTATCGATTCCAATCCCTAATGATGGCCCAATTGCTGCAATGACCGATAATACAAAATTAAAATCACAGTTGAAATATCCTTCTATTTTTGGTTGTATTATTGGGTCAATTCTTTCAAAAGAAGAAACATATGTAAACATTTATTCTGATATTCCGAAGATAATTACAAAAATCAAATCATCAAATGGAATTGCTAAAGTTGTTCATATATATCTTTTGTGGGTATAATATCAATATGTATCATAAATTAAATTCTCAGAGAAAATGCTAATTTAATTTAATTAATAATTTTAAAAGATACCTTTACCTAAATTTCCACCAGTTGCTATTGCTCTTATCCCTAATAATAAAGGATCAGATACTGTTGATGATATTGAAAAGTTACATAGAAAATTGATTGAAGAAATTGCACATCTTCATATTTTATCAATTGCAGAATTTCAGGCACAACAATCCGATTCCTAATACTCAAACTTCTAAAAGGCTTATAGTTCATGAATCTTCTTTGAATATCAATTTTTCATGCCCTATTTTGGATAATTCGAGTACAAGATCCTAAGTATGCAAAGAAAACTGCTCGAAATGCAATTATGTCTGGAGCACGCCTGTTAACTTTTGAAACATCATCTGCATGATTTTAACATTTTTTACCTCTTATTAACCGTCATGATTCAATAATGTTATTGTTAAGTTAGATCTGCAGGATGATGGTGTCGCGTATAGAACATTCTGTTCATCAAATTTCAAACAACGTCTTGGAAATAATTATAAAGTTGAACAAGTTGCCATATATCTATTTGTAATGGTAGTATAAATATTATTGAAAATAATTCTTGTTCTTATTATTCAGTACTAAGTTATATTAGTTATTTATTTTAATAGGAGAATTAATAGATAGTTGTCTCAATCATGATATTGCTCTTATTGAACGCATTCGAATGGCAATGGCTACCTATTTTTTCCCTCATTTATAGAAATTTAATATTGAAACTTTTAGTACAAATATATCCAGATTTTGTATCAATGCAAATAAATTTTTTAGCTATCAAAGTTTTGGTATATTTACGTCTCTTGCAGAATCAATAGTTTTATTAGTAAAAGCACATCGTGAATTTTATCCATAAATTCCATTATTACCTTGGTCCCATAGTTCTGAACCCTGTGAACATTTCTTTGGTATTACTCGTCAAATCAATGCTGATTTTGACTTTGCTGAATTTATACAAATGATTCCTAAAATCGCTCAATACAATAATGCTTTACGAAATCAAAAATTAAACTTTGACAAAGAAAAAACAGTTAGACAAGATAATTTTATAATTTAATTAATTAATTATTATTTTTATTATTCATTTATTTTACATTTATTTTATAAATAACCATTTTCCACTAAGATATCTTTTTGATTATAACGAAGGCCAATTACAGTCGTCCTCCCATATAGTCACCCCCTGTATAATCACAACTCCCTTATAAGCACATTTACATTAATCCCAAGTTACTAATAAACTTATTAAAAAAACCTTCCCTTTAATCACATCATATATAATTTTTATAGTCGCACCATTTTTTTATGGTCCCGAAGGGTGTGATTATATGGGAGGATGACTGTAAATAATTTGTCTTTTGAAATATTAAGATTATGGCCTACAGACAAACAAATTATGCAGACTATTCATCATTCTCATCGATTAGCACTTGAACTTACACCTGCAAATCCTGAAAACTTATCAATTGATATAAATAATTCACTTATTAAATCGGCTCACATGAAAATGAAGTTTCAATGTCATGTACATATAATGGAACAGATCCATCCTCAAATAGTTATAATATTCAATATATTCAAGAAAATGATGATGACATATCCTCTTCGATAAATATTGCATCAAGAGAAATAGGTCGAAATAGTAATGATTTGGATGATGATGATGATGATTCTTCATCTGTTAACATATTTTCAGAGTGGCCAAATGCAACTAATGAATTTTCAGATTCCTTGTCAGTTTTTAAATAATGGTGATAGTGATAAGTATTAGATAATTATATTTTAAAGTATTTACAATTTTAAATTAAAAATTATAGGTTATCATTATTTTCCGGAAAATATTTTTGAATTTGAAGCTTTACTTAATCAACGTAAATTACATGATGCATATTGTTCAAAACCACTTGAACGAAAATTTAAAATAAAAGCATCAAATTCAATTAGATTGAATGCATCAAATTCTATTCAACCTAATAAAGCTAGCCATTTCGTTGCATATTTTACAGAGAACTAAAATCCTGAACAGCGATTTATTAAACAAAGAGAAAAAAAAATGGAAAGAAAATCGTAAAAATATATCTTTGATACTAGCGCAATTATATACAGAAGAGAGTCCCCAATATTGAAAATGCAAATATATTCAAGGAATTTCGCTATTGAAGGGTGATTATGTTTTTGTTCTATATGGCGAAACTATGTTTGCAGAGGTTGTAGCAATATACAGTACTTTGAGGATTACAATAACTACTATTGTTATACAGATGAACCTATTACAAATTAAATGATGTTTCTTATATTTCCTTGTGTGTTTATTTACCTATTCATCTTGATCTGTTTAGTGACGTTTTGAAAGAGGGTTGCAATTTTTTGACACATCATTTAGCATCTAGTATCATTTTCATTTTGGTAAATCAGGAGTATCAGTTGATGAAAATATTTTAAAATTTCCGTAAGATTATTATTATGATGTTTTGGGAGATATGAATAGTCAAACGATCATTTTGCTTATTTTAGATAAAATTTTAAAGTTAGATTCTTAAATGCGTATTAAAACCTATGCGTAGTAATATAGAAAATTTTTGGGTTCACCTGACCTATATATGTATAGCTCGGTGTGCACATGGTCTTGACAGGTAACAAACACGGAATAGATCAGTCGCAGATACACAATTCAAATTGTTTATACAGAGCATCACCGCAAGTATCTCGTTTTAAAGCAAAAAGTGAAAATATGGATATTGATAATATATCCAGTGTTGAAAATTTTCGAGTTATACAATGTAAAATTATTAGTACGAAAAATACGAAAAATCATATAACGTGAAATTATTAGTACGAAAATACGAAAAATCATACAACGTAAAATTATTAGCACGAAAAATAAGGAAAAATCAAAAAAAAATTATTTTTAAAGGTCCGTCTGAGTACGGAAAAATTGAAATTTTTTTTTTCGTACTAATTTCTATTACCATTACAATATCGTACTATTTTACTATATGCTCATCTTATGATAGCATCTATCCTATTTTTAACATACTTTATTTAAATAATAATATTTTGTTGCATAAAATGGCAAAAATTTTTCATAAAAATTTTATGAGTTCATTAAATTTCCTCTTCTTTATTTAATAATAAGTAGTTTTTGATCTTTATAATATATTTATCGATTAGTTGGAACTCAAAATTATCTTTAGTTACAACTACAGTAGAGAAACTAAGTACTGCTTCTTAGTATTTTAAAACACTTTAGAAACTATCTTTTCGTCAACCTACCGTTATAATTAAAAATTCTTTTATAAAAGATAATTACCCACAATAATAAATAATAACGTATGTAATTATTTTAAAAAGTTCTCAAAAAGGAAATAAATACAATAAAAATTCTTTTATAAAAGATAATTATCCACAATCATAAATAATAACGTATGTAATAATTTTAATAAAAATGCATCAAAACGATAACGAAGATCCTTATCTTTTGGATGTAAATACAAAAAAAAAGAGTAACCATAGTAATCATAACTGAATAATAAAAATTTTTAGCGAGTAGATAGTAATTTACATTTATATATCCATGTTATTTATATAAATTACTTAAAATTATGTGAATCTTCATAAAGTATATAAGGAATTAAAAAGAGTGTTAAAAAGGGATAATATGACGTTATTTTTTATGATTGTCTCATGAAAAAATATGGTAAATTGATCATCTGTACAAAAATTGTTAAAAAAAATTATTAAAATTATTAAAATTGATAATTTTTTTTGATCGTCAGACACTTAGTGACTAAGGATAGTAAATCGGTAATGTTTATGTTTCTATGTTGCGCAATTTTTTTTTTTTATGCACGCACGTTACCGTCGTAACGCATCCGGCATCCCTTATTCTTTTTTAAAAGATTTTATGCAGGTACCTTCCATAAATGATTGATTTTTCAGTACGGAATGTTCTTCCATGCGACAATTGAAAAGAAAACTTTATGATTTGCAGGTGTTACAATTCATTATAGAATAATATAAATACGACTGCCAACGTCGTTTTTTTTTTAAAAAAAAAAAATAAAAAGAAAGAAAATTTTTTTTCGAAAAAAAAAATAAAATAAAACCATCACTCGGTACCGAATTAATAAACTATTCCAAAATTGGAACACAATCGATTTAGTTATAAATTATGCCACCTTCGGTTAAACAATATGATACTTATTTGGACAAAACTAATGTCAAAGATGATTTAAACCATATTAAAGATTTTTGCTCACAATTTCCAAAAGATAAACAAAATTATATAGAAGATTTAAACGCAACTCCTGAACATAGACCTCAAGTGTTAGTATGGGCTCCATCACTCACTTATTTTGTTTACGTTCATAGAGTTTTGAAAAATGTTATTATTACTTTGTTATTTGAATGGTCAATGCCAATATTTCATCCGTTTAATTTCTGTTTGTTGATTACGGTATTTCCTACTTTGATTATTGGAATCATTATATTGGAAGTTGCTTTACATATTGGACTTAAGTTTGGGTTAGGAGAATTGATTCAAAGGATTGCTGATGAATGGGCAGATGGTTTATCGATCGTTAATTGGTGTAAGAATTTTTTTTTTTTCTTTTTAAATTATATATGTTCATATATATATACGTATATAAAATTTATTTATTGACTTTTAAAATTCTTTATATAGGGGACCCAAGAATATTTACATCAGAGGTAGATGAAATCGTAAAGGATGGAATTATTGCGTTGGATGCTCCTTTACCACCACCATTACCCGAAGAACAATTAGATGATTCAATATTTGGGGTTGAAGGAACGATACAACATCGCGGGTTTCATCTTGACATTGCAGAATTGTTATTATTTATGTCTTGTATTATATATGAGCGTAATGATGAAATAGTTAGAAACGCTCATAAATTAACGAGTGAAATTACGAGACAAAAAGGAAAATCTATAACACAAGAAGATATTAAAACCATTACAGATCGATTGAAAGAAAGTGAAAGTCGTATACATGAACAAGCAAGAAAATGGGGATTGAAATTCACTTCATTATCAGAATTAAATTCATTAGGAGGTCCTTTTTCAGGAATGTTTTGGAGTTTAGAACATAATTTTATTGTTGTTGTATTTAAAGGAACAACGCCGCTTAATTTTGAAGATTTCGTTATTGATTTAATGTTTCAACGAACTGATGCAAGAAGTTTTGTATTTGGAGAAGTTCATGAAGGATTTTATACTTCGTTATTTCCACAAAGTGGACATTCTACATCAAGATCAAGTCGCTCTTCTCCTTATATAACAATACTTAGAGCCATTAGATCAAAAGCTGCTGAAATTCAAGATCTTCGATCTGAAAAAGTAAAAGTAAATGTTTGGGTAACCGGTCACTCGCTAGGTAAATTTTATTTTAAAATTGGAGTTAATTAATTTAATTTAAAATTATACTAATTTCATATTTCATACCATTTAGGTGCTGCACTTGCTAGTTTGTTTTATACTCGTCTCATTAAATCACCAGGAGATCTTGGACCAAATTGTATTTTAAGAGATGGATATATGTTTGGTAGTCCAAGTATTGGTGATGCAGATTTTGCCGCTGAATTCGCCTCTTATACTAATTCACCGTATGATAGGCATAATACTCTTTGGAGAATTATTGATGATACCGATATTATTACTAAACTTCCACCTGGTTGGTCCGATCCATCCGTTAGACGTGTAATTAATAAAAGTAGTATTTTGAATTATGCACATGTTGGAGAAGGTATTAGATTTTTCCAAGATGGAAGTAGACCTTCTAGTACAAAAAATTTATTTTCTTCAGGTAAAGAACCTATTATTATTGAACGGGCCAGTGATAATCTTAGTTTCATAGGATGGACTAGATCGAATGTGAATGAACTCTTTGGATGGGCTAAATTGAATATGAATGATGATGGAGAAGATAATGTAGAGAAATCACATTCAAGTAAAAATGTTTTTCAAGAATATAAGCATAAGGAAGGAAGTCCTTTAGCCATTATAGAAAAATTGATGCCTACCTTTTTTAAAAATCATTTACCTGCTAGATATTTTTCTGTTATGCAAAGATCGAGAAAATATTTTGATTATTCACATAGTAGTACAACTGTTAATGAAAAAGATAACACCTACGCTAGTGGAAGTAAGAACTTTCAAGAATTTGCCGAAAAACATATTGAAAAGTGAATTTTTATTAATTAATTTGATGGATATACAGTATGTCGCATAAATATATTTATCAAAAACTGTATTTATTAAATTATATTAATTATACTTTTTTCTGAAAAAGATTTTGTATTGTATTTCGAGATTTTATCAATAAAAAAAAAATACATTTAGGCAAAATAATAATCTATGGTACGCAAGCGTCATCATGATCAAAATTTTCAAATTAAATAATTTAAGTATTTCGCATTGAAAAAAAGAAAAATTCGAAATATATTCGTGACATGAAAAGCAGATTTTAACTTAAAATTCGTTTTAAACAAAGCTCTGAATTTTAAATTCGTTTAAGTAAAACTTTGAATTTAAATTCGTTTAAGTAAAAAACCTTATGTTCCTATATTGTAACACAATATTCTATTGTGATAATGATTCATAGAAATCCCAAAAAAAGAAAAAAAAACCACAACATGCGTTGTGAATTTTACAATGAGAAACAAAAATTCTGAATTTTTTTTTTTTTTTTTTAAAAAAAAAAAAAGATAAAATTTTTAAAAAATAATTTAATAATAAAAAATTTAATAAAATTTTTAATAATGATTAATTAAAAATAAAGTAGATAAAAATACAATATAATACACAACCTTCTAATGTTTGAATTGTTTGAATTGTTTGAATTGCACATTTAATCGTTCTAATCCCTTTTTTTTTTTACTACCCATTTTTATAATACTAAAATACCCATAATTAATCCACCTATAATAATACTACAATCTATTAAATTCCAACTTAAATTATTACCACCATTATTAGGTCTAGTAGAAGGTACGGGTACGTGACCAGTTAAGATATTGGTTATACTGTTTGTTTGTGATGAACTTGAACTAACCGTAGAAACCGTTGGACTAGGTAATTAAAGAAATTATTTGTTAAAGAATATTGTTTAATTAAAATTAGAATATAATCGAAAGAAATTTAAAATTTTAAAATTTAAAATTACCTATTATTTGGTGTACCTCCTGGGGAAGGAACATTATTAGACGGTTGTGGCACTCCAGGAGCAGGAGTAACAGGTTGAGGTTGAGGTTGAGGTTGAGGCGCTCCAGGCTGAGGCGCTCCAGGCTGAGGAGCGCCAGGTTGAGGTGCTCCAGGTTGAGGTGCTCCAGGTTGTGGTGGAGGTGCTCCAGGAGAACCATTGGGAGAACCGGGAGCAGCTGGTCCTGGACCAGGTACACTGGTATCAGTTGGAGCAACAACTGGTGGTGGTGCTGTTACTGTAATTGTAACATCAGGCAATGTACTTACTACTACTGCTGTTTTTGTTACTTGCGATAATCCTTTTGGAAGGAAAGTTATTAAAAGAAGTATTGATATTATTAAGAATGTGAATGACTTTTGTTGTATATCCTTCATAATTAATGAAAAAGTATATATATATATATATATATATCTATTATTTTAAAATTATATAATTTTTTTTTTTTTAAGAAAAAATTTTTTTTTTAAAAAAAAAAGACAAAGGAAGAATTGAAATTTGAAACTCTTTATTTATATTACAAACCCTTATATACCTTTTATATATAAACATGGATATTAATGCAAACCCCAAACAAACACTAAACCTGTGTTACAGTTATTCGCACTACTTATTTTTGTGTAAGTCCCCGGATTTAGAAATTTCGATATATTAAATGACGTCATCAAACCATTTAATGGTTAGAATTTTTTTTTTTTGGAACGGTTAAAAAAAAGAAAAAGAAAAAAATATCAAAAAAATATCTCGAGAAAAGTTTTGAAAAATTTCATGGATTTATATAAAGACATTACCTTTTAGATCATAATAAGGGTATAATAAAAAAATAACTGATAAGGATAATTCGGGTTGAAAATTTAACCGAATTATGAAAATCAATATATTAAAAATCGCAAATTTTCAATGATGATTACTTAATGATGTTACTATAAATAACAAACATCTGACGTTTAATTGATTTGGATTACAAACAAGATAAATAATAATTACATTACTGTCATTTTAATTAATAAATAGTAATTGTTATTTAATGATTCCAAACATGAAAAAATACTCGTAAATAAAGTATAAAAAATTTTTATTTGAACAATTTTATGATTTTGTAAACTGAAATTGTGGAATATGCCAATACGATGAATTTTAACGCTAGTATTAAAAAAAAAACGTTAATAATAATTTAACTTATAAACTATTTCGTTAGCGAACGTAAGACAGCTTTTATCATTTTTTTTTTCTATGGACTTCAATATACTTTTATTAACTTTTAGTTTTAAGACGCTCTTTTATGAGATAACGCAAATTTGTAGATATCGAAAATATTGTCATCCTGACAAAATCCGTATTAATTTCCATAAATCTAAAGGATAGCAATAATTTCAATATTTAAATTAATAAAAAAAAAACTTTCAAAGGAAATAGTTAGCGAGTTATCATGATTTAAAAGAGATGGCTGCGCTAATTGAATAAACTAAAAGAAATATCACATACGCGAATATTCACGTTTATAATAGAGTTTCAAAATACTAACTGAAAAGTTCCATACATAACCTGAATAGATAAGATTTTATTCTGTGTGAAATTAAACGTAAAAATATATTATCAATAAAATCAATAAAATTTCGAATTTTAAGAATAAAAATGGTACAGTAATAAATCGATGCTTTTAACGACTTTTTAAACTTGTAAATAAAACTTGTAAATGAACGAACTTTATAATTTTTATCATGGTATATATTAACGCAAAAATAATACGAGCTAACTTTTAGAAATTATATTAATGAAAAAGTAATAAATTTAAATTTTATTCATTAGTAATATTATTTATATACTCAAATTATTTGTTTATTTAAAAATGCTGTAAATACCGTAAGTATAATAAGATAATATTTTATTAATTAATTAAAATTGACGCAATAACATCTTGAATTATTACAGATACTGCGATTCTCACAATACTAAATCAAGAAACAGAATTATGATTTTATATCTGTCGTTATCGTTCAGCCCAATAGGATCATGCAGATTTTCATAGACCGATATTTTTATTAGGTATAGCGATAACACATGATTGAGAGTGAAAAAAATATGGAATATTTTGTAGAAAAAGTTTAAATAAACCTTATAAAGTGGATTAAAAATAACATAAAAGTGAAAGTTAAATAAAACTTATTTATGATGTTATCGTTCTGACGTTTTTTGATCATGCATTAATTAATAACACACTTGGATGTGGGTCGCAGGGACCTTCATTGATTGGTGAAAATGGCACTACGTGACCCATTTTCATCCGATCATTCGGTCCTGTGACCGATATAGCTACTCCCCCATCCAATTATATTAAAATTAATAGGAAAATTTCAACATTAAAGAACATTAAAGACTATTATAATAAATCGTCCAATCAAATTCATCGTCCGATATCTATATGACACTATGTAATACGTTATGTAACAAATATACAATTTTAAATTTTATTTAATATAAATATAAATATACAATACATTACTTAATATACTAATACAAATAAACAATATATATAATTTTTTTACTTTAGAAATCACATCTTTTACGATTGCTCAAATTCATATTATGCCAATAATCATATAAAATTATGATATCATCCACTTTGCCTGATACATGCTTTTTATAATTATAAATATCAACATTAAATGAAACATAAATCAAACCATCCAACTTTAACCCAAAATGCCAATATAAATCAAGAAATAATCTTATAATAATAATCCAATAATAATCCATAATATAATAAAATCCATAATTATTAAATGATTTAATAGTTGAAATAAATATTTTAATTAATCTTTCAATAATCCAACAAATTCCAATAAAACTAGAACAAATAACACATAATATAAAAATGAATAAATAATGAAATGGTATAAATATTGATAAAATAAAACATTTAATTTTTGATGAAATATTTTCAAGATTATTAAAAATTTCATTAAATGATTCATAAGTAAATAAATATGGAATACAAAACCAACAAATTAATGTTGATATTAATTTCATCATTATTACATATGGTATGATGATCATTATGTAAATTATAATTATTACGTTAAAGTCAATAAAACTAATTGATTTTAAAATAATCCATTTAAAAATATAAATTTTATAATATTGAATTTTTTTGGAAATTTTAATAGAATTGAAATTCCAAAAATTTTGTGTAATTTTTAAATTTTGTTTATATATTTCAAATATTAATGAACAATTTAATAATTCTTCAATATAATAATTTTCATAATAATATTTATATATTATATAAAATATTGATGCTGTTGAAGATATTGAATAAAGTGAATATTCTGGTCTTACAAATATTATTATTATTCGATATATTAATATGGAAAATATACTATATCCTATGATAATTATAACACAAATTGGAATATATATTATAATTATCAAAGGTGAAAATAAAAATGAATAAATTCTTATCCTCAAATCAAATTCTTTCTCTGTGAAAATGAATGAATATAATTGATATATTGTCGGTATATACCATATTAATGTAGTACCGAAATTTAAAATTAAGAGTATACATATAATCATAAAATAAAGAATAATATCAATTATAATAAGTACTGAAAGACTCGTTACTTTTGAAATCCAAAATAAGATGAACATTTTTTTTGACATTTTTTTTTTTCTGAAAAATTATAAAGAAAAGCTTTTACGATCGGAATTTATTCCGTTTATAGCTAGTGTGATAGATATTATCTTTGAAGATTAGCTTAAATTAGTTAAAATTCAGTAAATCTTTTCTTTTGGAAGTTTATGACGCAAAAAAGGGGCCAATTTTTTTTTTTTAATTTTGTCATTGTTTTCCTTCCTCTTATCATTTTTTAAAAGATAAAAAAAGTCTCGTGATATGTAAGTTTATTCCGTAGTAAGTTTTTTTTAAGGCGATGAAGCTTTATAGAACAATATACTGTGTATTCCCAAATTTAAATGAAAAATTGAGACGGAATTATTTATTACGTTTATCAAATTACGATAATTTCGATTTTCAATAGGGGGCATGATATTTGACATTTGACAACCACCACAATATATAAAATCGAAAATAGATCTACAATATTTAACCGAAAAAATCAAGTTGGATCTACATTTTGCGAAAAATGATGTTCAGTTCGTTGATAAGAAATTATCAAGTCAAGTGAGTATCGCTTCTTCTTTATTAACAAGCAAACAAAGTGACAACCTCATGATAATTGTTATTAAAAAAGGACTAAGAACTTTGCGCAACCTTTTGGAAGTACTGTATATCCTTGATATGAATTATTTATAGATACCGGGTAACAACGTGCGTAGAACTCTGTCAGTTCGCTCAAGCTGTTCTATTTAAATAGGTATTTGATGAGAAAACTTACTTTAAAGTTCGTTATGCTTTTTTTATTTTTTGAGTGGATCATTAAGGATATTTTATTCATAATTAAAGCGGTTATGGGTCAAAAGACCGACAAACAAAAGACCGATACAACATAATCCCGATCTACAAAATCGCGAAACTACAAAATCCCGACTAGGACAAAATATCGACTAGTTCAAAATCCCGAAATACAAAATCGTCTAATACAATAAAAATTTTATAGATTGTAATTAATAGAATTGTTACAATTGTACAAACATATATTTACTATTATAGTTAAAGAACAAATAAATCAATAAAATTGCATAATTGATTATTTAAAGTATATTGTGTAAATCATTTAATGTACATACAAATTAGTTAATATTCCATGTTCTCATGTTCTAGCTTGCTTAGTAACATAGCATATTGAAAATTCATATGAAAATTTTTTTATGGTTATGTAATCATTCTGATTAACAAATTGCGCGTTGCATATTATTATTTGACAAATTTGATTTACGCGTAATTATAAATATTTATTTTAATTGACAGAGAAAAAAGAATCATGACGATCATCAGTGATAAAGAAAACCGTTCAGTGATGGAGTATCTTCGTGTCATTGCCCATAATCTTACATTATAAGTCTTACATTATAAGTAAATTTACAAAAATCTAGTTCTTTTATCTAGTTCTTTTATAAATTAGGCCACACAAATTCAATTTTTCGGTTCACGTAACATTGAAATTTAAAATCAACCCGGGGACCCGGGGTTTATTGTTTATTAGTAAAAAAAGTTTATATATAAAATCGTGACATTTGATTGGTTGACTTTTAAAAGGGAGGAATTTATTTTCGCTCTAGAAGTTCTCAGCCGCGTGATAAACTTACCCGCCAATAAAATTACGTCCTGATCACATTATAAATTTTTTATATATAAACTTTTTTTTATTGAAATTTGAAAAAGTGACCCGGCCGGGTGAAGTGAACCGAAAATTCGAATTTGTGTGGCCTTACAACAATTAATAAATAAAATAAATGATATACAATATTTTGCGCAATTTACTTATTTTAATGTCTAAAGAATAAAAGATTTCCAAATAATTTTTACTCAATAATATATATAAATAATATAAATATTCTAAATATTCCATTAAATTATTTTGCAAAAGACAGATTAAAACAAATTATTAATAGTATCTAATCTGTCAAGATTTTGAACCGTCAAGATTTTGAACCGTCAAGATTTTATATTTCGGGATTTTGAACTAGTCGATATTTTGTCCAAGTCGGGATTTTGTAGTTTCGCGATTTTGTAGATCGGGATTATGTGGTGTCGGGATTCTGGATTTCGCGATTTTGGACGGATCCCATTAAAGCAATAAGAAATTAAATCTTATTATTGTAAGAAAGTAAAAAACTCTTGTCAATGTTTTGCAATTTCAAAATTACTAGAATTTTAAATCTCTTGCATTAACAGGTAATCGTTTTTAAAGGAATGAAAATAAAAAAAAGAATGCATCTATTTAAATTTATCATTAGTTATATTCTAATAACGAAAAGTTATCTACATGTATTAAATCCAAAGATTCTATTCATATCAGTTTAAAATTTTATACTAAACTGAACTTTGTTTAGCAAAATTTCTACATACTCAATTGATATAAGTGTAGATGGGAAATACTATTTTAAAAAAAAAAATTCATAATTGTTATAAAGTATGTTAAAAATGGTACTTACACAATTTGAATTTATCTTCAAAATTATTAAAAAGTTTTTTTATTTATGGAGAATAGGTATCAAATTATGTTTATTAACATAATTGTTTCACCTAGAAGTTTATATTTAATTTTTAATCACGTGTTAACAATACGGGTACCGGAAATTTTTAATTTTCTGCGCCACATTGCCCACATATTAAAATTTTATTTGATCGACACCACAACTTTTTATTGGCTAATGTTGTTGATTAATTTTATTGGTTAAAGCTGATTAATTACAATCATGTGTCACGTACAACATGTAATACATATTTATGCTTTTCATTTAGAACAATGCGTTTTCACGCATTTTAACCTTTTTTAAAAAAATGACTATCTTAAATAGAGATGTTCTTTATTTGATATTCAAAGATTTTCAAGATGATAAAAAGTCACTTTTTTCATGTCTTTCAGTTAATAAAACTTGGAGTGAAATAATTATTTCAATTTTATGGATAAATCCTTGGAAATATTTAAAGAGAGGAAATGAGAAATTATTATCAAACGTAATAATTTCACATATATCAAATAAATCAAATAAGAAACCTTTATTTAATTATATTAGTTTATGTAGACATTTAAATTTAAATGAAATCGAAAGGATATTTAATAATCATAATCATTTTGAAGAAATTAAAAACGATATACTTAATCTTTTTATTAATGAAAACACAAAATATACTCATCTTTATATATCACAAAGATTTGATTATCAAATAAATCTTATTCCTAAATCTAAACATTGTTTTTCAGAAATCGAATTTCTTAGTTGTGACGCTAGTATAAATGATAATATTTTAAATGGATTATCAGAAATGTGCAAATCAATTAAAGAATTAGAACTTTTTATTCAAATGGATAATTATAATTATGGAATTACAAAATTAATTGAAAATCAAAATAAATTATTTAAAATTCATTTTATAATTAAATATTCAATAAATGATGATTCATTTTGGAAAGTTTTTGAAAATTCTTTAATTAAACATTCAAATACTATAAAATATTTTAAATTAACTGAAAAATTTATGGAAAGAACTTTTCAAAGGATATGTATATTGGAATTAGGTGGTAATTTTAGAAATATGAAATTGGATCATTCTAGGGAAAATTTATCTTTACCTTTCTTACGAATTTTAAAAGCTAATGATGTTCCGGTAAATTTTTTAACAAATTTGATTGAAAGTTCAAATGGTTATTTAGTAGAAATTAATATTTGTTATATTAATAATTTATTAATACAAAAGTTTGATAATAATAAAATTATTCAAACAATTTATAAAAATTGTTCAAACCTTAAGTATCTTAGATTATTATGTAAAAGTAGTAATATTTTAGAATTAAAAAATTTATTGTTTAATTGTCAATATTTAGATGGGTTATATGTTGATACTAATTTTGGAAGCGTGAATTGGAAGGATTTATTCATCATTTTAACAGAATCATCACCAATTAGTTTGTTTAAATTTAAATTCCATTTTTCTTACGAGTTACCTAATTTGGAATATTTTAAATTATTTTTTGATAATTGGAAAGGTAGAAATCCTATGTTATTACAATTCCTTAAAACGGGAAGAATGATTAAAGAATATAATGATTTGATAGAAAAATATAAATCGGAGGGTATTATTAAAAAGTTTGATTATGAGGAATATTCTGGAGATTATTTTGACGATTTTGAATGGATTAAAGCAAAAAAGAATTAATTTTCTTTTAGTTTACAGGTGATATAATAAAATTTCATTAGACGTTTCATTAGATGATGCGACTTTCTTTCATTTTCGTAGTAAGCACTCTTTATTGCATTATTTCATAGACTCTTCTCTTCTTTTCGATTTTCATATATATTTCTTTTCTTTTTTGTGATTTTTCTTTCCTAATTCTTGATTTACAAAAGAAAAAAATAAAAAAAATAAAGTATAACGATTTATTTTTAAACACATTGTGAGACGGTTTAAGAATGTATTCATATAATGTTTTATAAAATTAGGATGTAATGCTCGCCGACCTTAGTCCTAGAATTTTTACTATAATTAATTCTATCAATCTCATTATCTTAATAGATTATCGTTAATAAACCAAAGGAATAATATTCAATAATGAATGTCGGGAATAATGTGGTTACGGGATTTTGAAGCATTGAGATTATGATTTGTCAGGATTATGAGCGCCGGTATTGTGTTTTAGCAGGATTCTGGTTATCGGGATTTTGAACGCTCCCCATTTTATATACTCAGTCAAACGTAATTCCCCATAATATAATTGTTGTCATTGTAAAATAATTTAATTCCTCCAATCTCCATTTATTGTTATATTAATGAGAAAATTTTACAAACTATCAAAGAAAAAGAAATATATGAATTGAAATTTTATTTGTAAATGAAATAAGAATATACACCGTGTATATTTATATTGTTTATATTATATGTCTTGATAACAAATAATTTAGTAAAAAAAAAAATAATAAATGGACTTTTAAATGTTTCATGATATTTATAATCCCGTATTGCAATCTCTAGAATTTATATTTCGTAAAGATCTCTTTACACTTTGACGTTTCGTGATTACTTCTAAATAATTAAATTCAGATAAAACACACGTTTATTAAATTCAGGTTCAAAGTTAGAGTGAAATTCATCAAAAACATCCCGATAGACATTTTACCAAAGATCAATTTCACACATTTTAACGATAGGATGTTAGGATGTTCCACCGAAAGGGTGTTTCGCTGAAAATGTTAACGATTGCTTTTGCCACATACCATATATATATATATACCTTTTTTATTTAATTGATTGCTTGGCTTATAATAAACTACTTTATCATATTTACTGTACAATAAAAATTTTTCATATTTTCATTTAAACTTAAAACAATATTACAATATTGATAATGCAATAAAATTAGTTTAAGATTGAAATTTATTAATTACAAGAAGCGAAAAGCGTGATAGATATGGGCCGGTGCAAAAAGATTCGTACCTCACCAAAAAAGGAAAGGATTTACATCAAGAAATATGTGCGACCAAAACAAGGTGAAAAAAAAATGACTTCGAATAAACATTTTTCACTATAGTTTTTTTATCCTATTACTCATAGTTCCCCCATGAAACGCACCATTAACTGATAACGAAAAGTCGATGGTAATATCCATTTACAATTATTTTTCAGGGGTTAACTTTAAAACGGAGGACGATCAGAAGGTCAAATTACGTAAGCAGATTGCTGAGGCATTGGTTATAGCTGAGAGTACAGTTGGGTTGTGGTGGCGGACTGGAACAAGTGTGGTGATAATACTTTTACGCCACATAAAACCCTCAGAAGACCTAAATTGCAACCCGACGAAAACATTTCAATAATTTTTCGTACAAAAGTTCTAAATGCTAATTAAAATGCTAATTAAAATAAACAAAGAAAAGGTTCCATTTTCTTGTGTTAACATTGCAGAACAATATGAACATAAAGTTAGTTAGGAATACATTTCTAAATATATTTAAGGAAAAAATTTCTTCTAAAGTTATAGTTGGGCTTTGGAGAAGTACATTTAAAAACGCTTTTGAGTCCGACGAAAATATACAATTAATTGATGAAGAATTTTGACGCTTTAGTAGTTCCGATTATTATCACGTGATATCATATCTTTCCCAATGTGTACTGATGATAAATAATCAAAAAAAAAATTACATAGAAAAATTTTTTTTATCGATGCAATGTCTGATGTACGAATCTTTTTGCACCGGCCCATATTTACTTTTAAGATAAGAAATTCTATTTATCAATAAAAAAGTTTACACTTATTTATAAAAGAATTTTTATTAATATCTTTAATCCATGATCCGTCTCCGAACCAGTAAAAACTACTAATACATTTTGGGTTATCATTTTTGAAATTAATTATCCCTTAAATGGCTTTTGAGCTAATTTAACCAGAATTTTTTTTAAAAAATGTTATAAATAATATTCCGAAGTATTATACTTGCCATATTTAAGGCTGAAAAATAGTGTAACCAATTACTTTCAAAAATTTTTATATTGTATAATTTTAGCGACGCTGGATTCCAGCCTTTAAAAACGCTATATTATTCAATTACAAGAAGTGTACCGATCATAAAGTTAATATTTTTTATTAAAAATAACTTGTGTTAAAAGGTATAAACAAAAAAAATAAAAAAAATACAATTATTCATTTCTATCAATCACATATTGAGCGGTACATCTAATTTGAATGGTGGATACTTTAGAATATTAGTTTCTTTTAAACTACCTTTTTTTACTAATTTCGTAAGCTCATATCACATTTCCTGTCTGCTATATCTATTGCTCTTATCTAAATTTCCTGCTAATTAATCTGTAAAAATAATTCTCCGAAATACATTAGTAGAATTCACTGGTTTGGAGACGGATCACGAATTAAAATAAACCTCGCTTGCTAAACAATATATTCCCCTTAATATATTTTCTTTAATTCCTCCTTCTTCAATACTACTATCTGACCCAAGATTACTCTAGTATTGCGCCATATTTAAATAATGTGACAGTACATTTTAGGTAAAACGTCCTGTCGGTGTAACCGTAATAATAGATCACAATAATTAATGCAAATTTATTTAAATACTGAAGTTAAAAAATAATTATTGCAGTGTTAAAATTGTTTTAATAAAGGAGCAATATGTGTCTATTATTTTTTTTAGTGCGCCCAATAAATGCAACGGATTACCTGTTAATGTATGGGAATCCATTAATGGAACTATGAAATAATAGCTATTTTCAACCAATGTGACCATTTTGCACGTATTATATAACCTATTAAGCAGTATCCCAACGTAACTTTCAAAGATGTCGCGAAATTGCGTGGCGCATTGTTCTAAGGATTAAGTGTGATTCAATGCAACATATATAGATTATATAGAAAAGATGTTATGTATAGACACCTATGTATGTAGTGTATAGTGATGTGCACTATACGTTGATTTTGTGATTGTACGACATGATAAACATATTTTTTGTACGTATGTATACTAACCATATGTATGTGTTATGTGTATATATAAATGTATCCAGTGGCGCAGCATATGTTTACGAAGAACCACCAGTTGAACCGGCAAAAATTGTAGCACAGGGCCAGCGGGGCAATTAGGAAACATGTAGCGTATAGAGACCCTTGTGTGTAGTGTATGGTGATCTTTAGCTATGTACGTACAGTACACTCAGTGCAACCATACGTACATAGCTAAAGATCACCATACACTACACACAAGGGTCTCTATACGCTACATGTTTCCTAATTGCCCCATATATATGGTCAAAAAGGACGAGTTCCCAGAATACTTAGTAAAAATGAGAACGTTAATTTAGTAACTTACTTTTTTTATTTAATCTTCTGTACCATAAACTTAAATGACAGGTTCAAGTTTTTATTTTATAATTTGAAAAGTCGCTTACTCTATAGTCTAAGCTATGAAGTAGCATAATACTTAAGAACTATACCATTCACTATACCAATGGAACCCCATGGAAATCAACCGCTTCACCAATCTTATTCCGAGCTTGTAAAAGTTTTCATTATAACAAAATACAATTTATTTGTTCATATTTAAGTAAAAAAAATAATGATATTTTATGATATCAATTTTGATAATTTTAATAAAGGATGTAGAGGTTAACTTGCCTGAACCTGGAGCGTGAAGGTTCTTTTAAAAAAATATTTTGTCATCATTATTAATATACATATTAAAATTATTTAGTAAATATGGCAAAGAAATTTTAGAAATAAATTATGTACTGAACTCTTTCCGCCGATCATATGCCCATAAATTTCAGGACGGAACAAAAGGTGGAAGAGTTCAAAAAGTGTTTAGGAAAAGTACGCATTTTACCATGACCAACTGCTTATTCACTCCTTAACGAACAGTTTGATATTGTTCCGGGGTTCACTTAGAGGTTTCTAACTTGGATATACGTCGGTTTCTTTGGGTTTTTGGAATTTTTCGTCGCGAATATTTTCTGAACGGCGCAGCAAAAATTTAGCACGCGGACGGAATACAAAACAGTGTAAGACCTAGCTAAGCCCGTGATAAGTCACGTTGCCACCTTAGGCTTAACAAAATAATACTTTATTAATAATACAATATATGCTTGGTTAAAAATATCAAGTTTTTCAAGAGCATCAATGCGGAAATACAAGAATTCTCACGGAATTTTCGCTCGGAACTTCATTTTTTGCCATCACAGCGTTACGTCAAGAACCCCCAGAAAAGATATAAAGCTCGCTCTACAGACGTATTTTGGTCTTACGATTCTCCATATACTTCCGAGGATACCAAAAACCTCGAATTTCGTCCTAATAAACGAGACGTTAATACGTCTTATGAGTTGTCCTCACATTATGGTTTGGCGGTACAAAAGCGTTCCCGCCAGGACCTTTCATCCATCATAGACTCCACGGTGGCTGGTTCGTCGAAGTGTACCTTATGATTTAGTTTAGTTTTTTTAACAATTATGTAATAGTGTGGTTTTTTTTTAGTTTTTATAACTTTGCTCTTTTTTGGAGTTTTTTTTATGTATAGCTTGTCTATTTCTAGATTCTTTTACTTTATACATATAATATGTATTGTTTCGTTAATTTTTAAAACAATTAGAATAGTTTTAACCATTCCACCTCTGACAGTATTTACAGGTGGCGACCTTAGTTCGAAAGAAAAATACGGGCCTTGTTTTTTTTAATTTGGTTGTAGGTTCGTTACTGTTTAGCGTCGGTTTCTCTCTAAACAGTTACAATTTTAATACTAGTTAGGACCTGTTGTTCTGAACTATAGTTCGTTACTCCGAGGTGAAGTTCTATATTGTATCTCATATTTTTCATAGCATACTTGTAATTTTTGATCTTCAATGTAGTCCTCCTGACTAGCCATAAAATAAATAAATAATAATACAATATATGCTTGGTTTAATAATACTAAATATAAATAAAATGAAAAGCAAATTCGTATACTGAATTTCATAAGGTCAAATAAATTATATCCCTTTTTATATCTTTTAGTACATTCGTTCCTCAATTCTAAATTATGACTCACTATTCAAAATGATATTCACCTATAAATAAATACACAAATCCTTAATTAGTCTAATTAGTCTAATCGTAAATTATTACTCAAATCACCTGATCTTTAGCTTAACGTCATCTCGGCCGGACGTTACATTTGTAACGTCATACAATTTTAAACTACTAAAAATTTACACACTAACTAAATATAATACTGCGCCTTATAATTAATAAATTTACTAGGTATATTACGGCATTACAACAGTAATGGAAGATTCAATGAGGAACCAATTGGATTGAAGGGAAATGAGGTGATTTACTGTGGGACAAATTGCGGCGACAAATTTATCCGAGGAGGGATCGGCCATATCACAGCAAATCACGTGCCGTGATAGGAACCTTATTCTCCTTGCAAGAAAAAAAATTTTTTTCGAGAAACAATGGTTTCTGGTTTGTACTAACTTTTTGGTTTTGTATTACGGGTGGGATTACAGGGATTTGACGTGTGAAAAGGTCGGGCTACACGCTAGGATATGATTTGTTTGCATTTGTGCTTTTGTCTAGATTTAGTCAGTGTTTCCTTTGTTTAGTTTTTTGTGATTCTGTTCTTCCTGTATTAGAGATAGAGATAGTTAGTAGAGTAGTAGGGTTAGGAATGGGTTTGTTTTTTTCTTTTTTATTTTGTTGTTTTGTTGTTCTTGGTTTTGTTTTTAGGTTAGATTAAGTTTTGTTATATATAGAGCCATATCGTGATGCACGCATGATTCTAGGTATTTCTATAGTTGGATATCTATCCTTAATAAAGAAATGCGTTATAAAATTAAAAAAAAGTTAAGAAATTTTATCCAAAAATTTTTTTTTAGATGAATATATGATAACTATTTATAGTATTTTTTTTTTTGTACTATATAGTATCAAAATTTTGATCAACATGCATGATCGTTAAATATAATATTTTTTTGCGCGGATGCACGATGTCGATCCTACTGTAAACTGTATAAATAAATTTCATGCGTCATATAAAACCAGGGGGTACTGTTGTGTATTATTTATATTATTTATGAATTGCGTTTCTCAAATATAAAAGCAACCTTTCGGTAATACATTAAAAAATTTTTTACTATTTTCTTAAAGATGACAAAATTAAAAGAATGGATTGATATGAAAGTAAATGATGAAGTTATCAAATATTTTGAATATAATAACTTTAGTGATATAGAAGATATTGCAAAAGGAGGATTTGGGATTGTAAGAAGTGCCAATTGGATAGATGGTGGAATTAAGGTTGCATTAAAAAGCCCCTTGATTAACTTGGCAATTGATGAAAATCAAATGGAAAATTTTATTAAAGAGGTATTTAAATATTAATACAGTACACTTAAAATAAATATAACAAAGAATAATGTAATTTTTTTTATGATACATAGCTCAAACTTTTACACCAAGTTAACGTTCACCCTAATATTAATCGATTTCTTGGAGTCACAAAAGGTTTATATTTATTTAATAATGATATTCATAATATTTATTTAATAATGGTTATTGCATATACATATATTTTTTTCTATTCTTTTATTACAGATCCAGTACATGATGATCACATTATTATATTACAATATGCAAATCAAGGAAATTTGAGAGAATATTTAGAAAAAGATTTTCTTTCACTTCATTGGAAGGATAAATCTCAGATGGCATTAGATATTACATGTGGATTAAAGTATTTGCATTCCAGACAAATAATCCATCGAGACTTGGTAATTCACTTTACAATATTGTCTAAATTTATTATACTTAGTATAATTAATGACATTTATTTTTATAGCATGCTAAAAATATATTAGTTAATAACGGTAGTCTTATGATTGCAGACTTTGGATTATCTAAACATTTAACAGAAATTAAATCTAACTCCATACTTTTAGGAATGCCTGCGTATATTGATCCACAATGCTATATAAAGAATAATTATAAACGAAATAAGAAATCAGATATTTATAGTTTAGGTGTGTTGCTTTGGGAGATTTCAAGTGGTACACCTCCCTTTTCTAAAATTCCTGTACTTAGAATTAATTTAGAAATTATTAGAGGAAAAAGAGAAGTATCAATTGAAGATACACCTATTAAATATAAAGAACTTTATGAAACCTGTTGGAATGGAGAGCCAAATCAAAGACCTGATATTGATGAAGTTTATATGGTTTTAGTTCAATTAAATTCACAATTAATTAATAATGAACAAATTAAAGTTGTAACAAAACAGTATCTTGGTAATATGAATAATACTAATAATTTAATTATATCAACAGAAGTTGCTTGTCACGATAGTAACATAGAAAATTTGGATTTACCAAATGGTAAGTAAAATAATATTTTCATATATTATTTGTTAACATATTTTATTAAATTTACTTTTAATTTTAGATTCAAATGTATCAAAAGAAGCAAATTGGATTGAAAGCAGTAAATTACAATTCAATAGCAAAGTACAATTTAGAAATATGATAAATAATTTTAATAATTTGAATACTAATAATTCAATTTCATTAATGAAAAATCCTTATAGTAATAGTATACTTACAAATAACAAAATTATTAAATATATTTTATTGCATCTTTTATGTATAAGTATAATTTTAGCATCAAATCTAAATAATAAGAATTATAATAATACAATCTATTTAATATCAACTGAAAATGGAAATACACAAATCAACTTTAATATGTGTAATTTGAATGGTACAGGAGCATATAAAAATCAAATAAAAGCATTTGAATGGTATTTAAGATCTGCTGAAAATGGAAATGGTTATGGACAATTTAATTTAGGTTGCTGTTATAAATATGGTATAGGAACAGATAAAAATGAAACAAAAGCATTTGAATGGTATTTAAAATCTGCTATAAATGGAAATAGTTATGGACAAAATAGTTTAGGTACTTGTTATTATTTTGGTATAGGAACAGATAAAAATAATACAAAAGCATTTGAATGGTACTCAAAATCTTCTGAAAATGGAAATGGTAAAGGACAGTTTAATTTAGGTATTTGTTATTTGAATGGTATAGGAACAGATAAAAATGAAACAAAAGCATTTGAATGGTTTTTAAAATCTGCTGAAAATGGAGATAGTGGTGGACAACTTAGTTTAGGTTATTGTTATTTGAATGGTATAAGAACAGATAAGAATGAAACAAAAGCATTTGAATGGTATTTAAAATCTGCTGAAAAAGGAAATAGTTATGGACAATTGATTTTAGGTAATTATTATAAAAAGGGTATAGGAACAGATAAGAATGAAATAAAAGCATTTAAATGGTACCTAAAATCCGCTGAAAATGGAAATAGTTTTGGACAATTAATTTTAGCTAATTGTTATAAACTTGGTATAGGAACAGATATAAATAAAACAAAAGTATTTGAATGGTATTTAAAATCTGCTGAAAATGGAAATAGTTATGGACAATCTGGTCTAGGTAATTGTTATTTGAATGGTATAGGAACAAATAAAAATAAAACAAAAGCATTTGAATGGTATTTAAAATCTGCTGAAAATGGAAATAGTAGAGGGCAAAATAGTTTAGGTAATTGTTATTTGAATGGTATAGGAATAGATAAAAATGAAACAAAAGCATTTGAATGGTATTTAAAATCTGCTGAAAATGGAAATAGTAATGGGCAATTTAGTTTAGGTAATTGTTATTTGAATGGTATAGGAACAGATAAAAATGAAACAAAAGCATTTGAATGGTATTTAAAATCTGCTGAAAATGGAAAAAGGAAAGGACAAATTGATTTAAGTAATTGTCATAAATATAATATAGGAACAGATAAAAAGCATTTGAACTGCTGCAAATATTAGAAATGATCATTATTGCACAGTTTAATTTACTAGAAGAATGATATGCAAATAAACTAGAAAATGAATTTAGAGCAAAATTTATATTTTTTATTGTCCTAAATTCAAAAAATAAAAAGTAATTTTAACACTCACTAGTTGTGGAAATTACCAGTTATATAACTTATAAATATGTATAATTTTATTAATAAAAAACACTAAAAAGTTTATAAATATTAAAGTTTCTATTTGTTACATTTTATTAAACAAACTTTAATAATAGACAATGCACTTTAAACTAAACTAAATGTACAGTAGCATATAAAAGAAATATCATAAAACTTATATTTATTTTATTTACAGTAATATTAACAATATTTTAGGTTGAAAAAAAACTGATTAGATCTAATACAATAATTAGACTGAGAAATTTGTATAATATGAAATTGTATATCATTGTCTTTTTAAAATACAAGAAAGGAAGTTTTTCAAAGAAACCTTCCAACCATTTTAATAACAACTAGTATGCACCTGTCAATTACATAAACGGTCAGTTAATACAGCTTAAAAAGTGTATTTGGGTAATAATATGAATAATAAAATTTTTATTATTGAATAATCTCTGGATATACAACATTGCAAGTACATTTAATTAAATTTCCATTATCTTCATCTAACTGCTGTTTAATCATAAGGATTTTTAATTTTTTTTGATGTTACTCTTGAACAGGTAACTTATGTGTAAATACAGGAATTAGAAGATATAATTGAACCTAATTTAATGTTTGTCCTTGAGATTAATTAATAGTTATAGCAAATGCAAGTTAAACTGGAAATTGGCACTGTTTAAAAGTAAATTGCAAATTGGAATTTGAAAATGATAGAGTAATACATGGAATAGAAGCATGAAATCCAGTATGTTTTCCAGAAATGATTTCTGTTTTAAAAACACGATTTTGAAAGGAATGACAAATTAATCTAGTTCCATTACGAAGCCCTAATATAATTGGAGACTCTACTTTTAATGACAATTTACGAGGGAAGAGTGAAAGAGTTAGGAAATTCTATTGGATACTGATGTTCAGAATTTCTTTATTCTTCAATAGTATTGGCACTAAAATATTCAATTGTTTCTCCAGGAAATTGATTCAAGTTAAATCACTATTAAACATACTTTTAACACTATTCAACACCCCTTTATTACGTCCTATCACATTACAAAAATTAGATATTCTCCAACATGAATTATGGTATACTGCTATCCTACGAAACATTAACAATTACTCTTCTACCATTATCAAACTTTCATATTTAACTACTAAAGTCTCACATTAATAAATCAATATTGCTTCATCATCGACCTAACATTTAATACTAACTTAATAGGTGGCAAACTGGCAATACTCCTATACGAGATTATATAGACAATTTATCTAACAAAGACCTAAGATCTTTAGAAAAGAAAAACATTATGTTTATGGATCAAATTACCACCGACGCTGGATGGTCAATATTTATTGGCATGGGAAGGAGTAAAACGCAACAACTTAAACAACTTCACAGGAAAAATACTGAAGTGATTTCGTAATTTAAAAACAACTATACCTTAAGCAATTATCGACGTCTATCAAGATTCAATCTCAATAATCAATCGTACGCACAAAGCGCCTAAAATTGGAACAGGATTTAGGGAATAGACATTACACTGGAACAATCAACTGAAGATGGTGATTTTTGGAAAAACGTTATCACAAGATACACTAATTTAGAACACTTCTGACACCTTACTACATGATCCTTCTTTAACATCACGGCAACAGCCTTAATACTTATGTCAAGATTTACGACCCAAATGTGTCATCAGCAATAAAACTAATTTTCAAACACACACAAAAATTTCTTCAATCCTAGACATTTAGCTTATGAAAATTTCCTTTTATTAACAATAAATTTCCTATTCATGTTCAACCCATTAACTTATCACACACCGAAGTTCCATCACGCAACCTCCAACTTACCATTCAACAAATCAATCACGCCCTTACCTGCAAAGATTCTATCAAAACAAAATTAATTACCCTCGTACAGGAATTTAATGATTACTCTAACTTCCATTTTACACAGAATACAACAACGCACAAGTGGTTACGGTTAGATCCAAACACAACCCATACCATGTATGGAATGTAAACTAGCCAATGATTTTATGTGGGTGTAGTTCAATACATTATGCATTG
This sequence comes from Rhizophagus irregularis, assembly GCF_026210795.1. Lineage (NCBI taxonomy): Eukaryota > Fungi > Glomeromycota > Glomeromycetes > Glomerales > Glomeraceae > Rhizophagus > Rhizophagus irregularis. Next base: position 2,639,677 of record NC_089452.1, read on the forward strand.
TTGTTCAACGCCATATATTAACACAACTATATATATACATTTTAATTAAATTATATTTATTTTGCTCACCTTAGAAACCAAACCAAATACCTTATTTATATTATGGTTTATGCCCCAACACTACAACAATATCAAAATAGTACTACAAAGATACCAAGGTGTGTCAATACATCACCACTTTTCAATTTCAAGGAGGACACCAATTTCCCTAATAGTCTTTCTATTAGCGCTCATCCATGTATACTCCTTTTCTACAATTTAGTACAATCAGAATTAACTACTAGTAGCCTATTCTATAACTATATAGGAAAATGAGAGATCCTTTATTCATAGAATACACCAAACAATTTATTCATGATCTTACACAAATAACTTGGGTGGAACGTACTAAACTTTTCAAATCATGGGAATTATCACAAGGACGGAATTACCAAAAAGAAGAAAAGATATCACTATTACTTCAAGAATAACCGCGATACTCAAATATCAAATTCTAATGCATCCCGATCACGTTCACGTAACGTCAACAATAATATATCACATTCATCATATCATAGACAAAAATTGCCATATAGATATGAAAACCCACATTAGATGGACCTCTAGTAATTTTTTACATTCAGGTGCTTGATAAAATCATAGAGATTCTTTATTGTTTGAAGATATAAACATTTCTACTATTTTTTATGATATTTCATGTTTTAATAACATTTGATCATAGTTTTTGTTTTATTTTTTATTTTCTCTTTACTTTTTTAACCTCAATTCGGGCAGTTGCTTCTTTTTTTGCAACCAAGTTGACACCGCCATTATGCGGTTTGGTTTGCAGTTATTTTTTCGATTCTAGCGTACTGTAACTTTGTTCACGCTGAAAATACAAATAAAAATAAAATATTCAAATTTAAATACAAGGCTGGCACCTTGAATCTTCTTGACTACGGTTAATATAACCAATTTATAAATAAACACATGAGAATTTAATAGTATAAATGAGAACTTTATTATCAAAGAAAAATGAATACATGAAAATCTAAAAATTAAGAAATACGATACTAAAAAATAAATCCACCATTATCAAACTCTGCAATTTTAAAATTCTTAATGACTCCTAATTTAATATATTCATTAATTATTTCCATATTTTTATCACATTTATCTAAACTATGTATTATACAATCATGATCATTATTTGTAACGATCGCCAAAGAAAGTGATTTTTGTGTTATACGGTTTATCCAACTTACAAAAAAAGCCTCCAATTCCTCTTGAAGTAATTTTGATATTACATCAGATGTATGATATAATATTATTTCATGAATATTTTGCGAATATTTAACAACTGCCTCCAATGCTTCCTTTTCGCTCAAAGATGATCCTGTACATTAATAGTTTCTAAATATTGACAACTATTTAAAACTGTTTTTAATGATTCCAATTCATTATCATGTTTAAACCCAACAAAAAGTTTTCTAATATTAAGACAGAAATTTGCTATAGCCAAATTTAGTGAATTATAATTATGACATCTAACATGATCTTCGCTTAAATAAAATTCTTTTAAACTTTTCCCATTGTTTTCTAAGAATTTTATTAATGACTTACATTTTGAACATATATTTCTAATTTTAAGAATTTGTAATTGAGGAAAATTAGCGTATGATAGTTTATCAAATCTACATAGTCTTGTTCACATTTGAATAATAATCTAAGCACTTGTAAGTTTGAAAATTGGTGATAAATGATAATGAAATATAATTTACATCATAAAGATTTAATCCAATTAGATTATTTGTTATTGAGGAAGTAAAATTTTTATCTTCATATTTTCGATGTTGTGTCAAACAAAAATACTTTAAATTCTTCTGAGCAGAAATTAAATCTGTAAATTCATTCGAAATAATATGATCTTCAATATTTATATTTAAAAATAATATATTGAAACATATTTGAGATAATTGATAAAAAATTCGGGGGAAATATTTGAACTACATTGAAATTCTGAAAGATTTTTTAAGCAATCTTTTATTTCAGGATAAAGGATAATTTTTGGTATTTTCGATATGAGTATAATTCTAAGTATTTTAATGAAGAGATCTGCATCATAAACAATTTAGTACCACTATTTGTATGTAATCGACAATTCCAGGATTAAAAATAATTGGACGAGTTTCTTCAAGAAGTTCTCCAATTTTTTATAGACTCGACTAATTGATAATATTTTACAAAACGTTTCATATTTAAATATCGAAAGTTTTAAAGTTGGAGATGAAATAACAATTCCTTTATCATATATAATTTTTTTTGACTCATTTAGTAGACAAGCAATTAAAGTTCTATAATGTCGAATATTATAATTCCCACTATCTCTCCAAAAAGTTCTTACTGAAGTCTCACACCAAAGTCGGTTTACTAATAAGCATGAACACAAAGTAATTTTATCATCTTTTAAATATTCAATAATCTCATTTAAACAATCAGCAGGAAGTTGCGACATGGGTTATTTTCACTAAAGAAGGGTTTGTAATTTTTTAAATTGGGACAAAAAAAAATTCATTCATTTATAATCGTGTTGACTGTGTTACATACCCACGTAATCGTTTGATTTCACGTGACTATGCTCGGTTAGAGTAAAAGTTACTTTTTCAAGTTAGACAAATTTTACATTTAAAGCTATACAAACGAAAATAGGACACACTTTCTTGTTTTTGTATAAATCAAAATCCAATAATAAATACTGCATTAGTACACTTCTTATTTTTTCAAACTTCAAAAGTAATACCAAACGTATAAAAATAAATACTTTTCATCTTTTCCTTATTAGAAATTGAACTTTAGAGCGTATTACTATTGTAGAAAATGGTTCAACATCTTTCGAAAAAATATTTGTATCACGAGAACTTATATACTCTAGGGATTGGAATCGATTCCCATTATTAGAATCGATTCTAAAATCGATTAATCGCGATTAATCGTTTCGCAAATACCGATTTTTTTTTATACTATTTATAATAGGTGTGTTTAAACACATATCACGTGATTACAAAATTACAGTGATCGACGAACAAATTTCCTTTTTTGGGTATTTGTACAACCTTGTGCGATAGCATCATAGCAACTTGAATTTTATTGGGAGATAAAATTTCCTTTTTAGGAAGTTTGTGTTCCGTCACGTGATTTGCGGGCGGAATTATGAATTTGGCCAAAATTAACTATTATGAACAAATAATAATTTACGGTCAAATTAACGAAACTGCGCCACAATAAGTAGATTCGATTTTTATTCGAGATTTGATTTAAAATCGATTCTTATCGATTTTCGATAGTTTCGATTTTAATCGAATCTTTTCCGATCCCTAATATACTCTATATATATATATATATGTTTGTTTAATTTCTCGTATTCCAATTCTAATCGTGTTATCTGGGCACGCACGTTGAGGGTGTTGCAATCATCAAAAAATTTTCCACCGTCAAGATATCAAACCACTTACCTAAACCTCTTCGATACAAACAAACAACATGAACAAGCCTTACAGTCGACTTATGACAAATAGGTAAATAATAACATCTATAAACCTCCCGTAAGGCATTACATACATGACTGACGTTACATTATTTGTAAAGTATATTCTAATTGAAAACTTGCACCCGTAAAACAATACAACTCAAAAACTATTAAACAACAACTCCACCGGGATCGATAATTACATTATTAGCAAGTTCACAATTCTCCATCAAATATCATTCACCCAAAATAATATTTGTTCAAATCTTATCAAGCGTAAATACCTATTATGTAATAATTTATTTAGGTTAAAAACTCATTTATCATTTCGATTAAAACAAACTTAACATACGTCAACATACATCTAAACAAGTTCATTACTGACGGTGAAATGATCGCTAAAAGTTGTAATACCATCCATTGGCCAGACTTCGCAACATCATTTATCTCCTCGCCCCGCTTGAAACAGATAAAGTCCTTGAAGGAGGGGCCCTCCACTAATGTTATCAAAATTCAAGAATACAATTATTAGACACTCCCAAGATTCCTTTTGCCTCTTTCGACCATAACTATGGAGTTCAGCATTGAGGACTTAGATACTCCTAAAGACATCAAAAAGTTAGAACTTTGACCAATAAACGCCAAGACCTCATCTATTTTTACTCCGATCCAAGCTCCTCAAAACGATCGATGATCACACGACTATTACTAAACCTCATTAACTTTAGTTGGTCCTTAGTTTCTATTTTATTAAAAAAAAATTCAATATGGTAGACCTTACAGCATTTACGTGAGGCGGGTTTTAGATTATATTTAAATTAAATTTCTATACAGTATGCTTTTATCATTCTTTTCACGCGTAGCAAGAACAAGAATTTTTTTTATTTTTTAAATTTTAGTTTCATTGTGAAACAGCAGTAATTCTGGCCAAAGACATAGTGCCATTCCAAAATATTTATTACCTTATTTTTGGCATTCTTTGAATAAAAAATACGTTAAGTTTCTTTTTACTATTTTTTTTTAAAAAAAAATATTATTCAATCTTCTTGTATACTTTAAGATTTTATTAAATAATTACTTTAATTTTGTTATGCTCCTCAATATTAAGCGTTGTTATCCCTTGTCCGTTCTATTTATAAGGTTTTCAAAATCCGTTGATATCAAGAAATCTAATATATCGAGTTTCACATATAAATTAAGATTCTACTTATGATTTAGTCAATGATTAAAATCGAGTATACTCGAGTATTTGTTTAAGTTTACAAAATATATTCGAATTTATTTATCTTATTGAAATTTTTTTTTATTTATACTTCATGTCAACTACGCCTTATACTATTAGGATTATACCATTGTTTTATTCTTTTGGTTTATGACTTTTTTGTGGGTTACAGCAATACAGCAAATTCCATAAATTGCTACCCAGATTCAATACTCATCATATTAATAAATTGTTCTTGAACTTTATGAATTTATTTTTTTTTTTACACCTAATCCTTAACGATCGTGTAATTCGGTTTTTTACCAACAAATATTATCAAGATTTATTTTTAACATGAAAATATAAATAGTACAATCACAAGAGTATCGAAACATTAATTCGTAATTCGCGAGAACAGTTTTATTGTAATTTCGAACTTTTAAAAGTACCAAACAAATTCTTGACTTTCTGAATATCTCTCATTAAAAAATCATAAAGGTATCTTCAAAATTGCAAATTTTAAATGAGAGCTGAAATTACGAAATTAGACATATTCGTTAAATTTTACTATTAAAATCATCGGCTGGAGCATATTTGGGCATATTGTATTTTTTTAACAATTAAGAACTCATTCTTTGAAATCAGTGGTGGCCAAATTATATATTATAATTAAAATTATTATAATATGGGCTAGGAGCTGCTTTGCTTAATTACAAATAAAATATGTATAAAAATATGTAAAATGCCCGCTGGTTATTAGTAAATTTGACGAAAATCTTTTTCATTTCTCGCGAATTGCGAATTAATTTTCTAAAAATTAATTATTTCGTAGGCGACCATAATATACTGTAGTTAATAAAAATCAAAATTTTGATTTTCTCCGCTAGTGATTAGTAATTTATTTAATTCAAGTCGAAAGTAAATTAATTTAGAAAAATATTGTCGATTCAATTAAAAAAAAATAATAATCATAATTAAAGAATACAATCTGTGACAATTTATGACAATTTATGAATAAATTTTTTTTATCGATAGATTTTATGGTGCATAACATTCATAATCATCAAAAATTTATTGTAAATTCTAAATATATCTAATTTTCAATTTGTATACCGATTTTTATATGGATTATATCGTAATTTAAAGGTTTACTATTTATAGTAGTTTGTCAAATCTCGGCTGATTTTGTATGGGTATTTTAGGAGTATGTTACGGTTGTTACCATTCAACCAATAAAAAATATGCGGCTTTATTATGCGATAACGTAATTTTCTCGCGAAAAATTTTAATAAATTGAATAATGTGATTTATATTAGGACATTTTGTTTAAATTTTTTTTTTTTAAAAAAAAATGCCACCTCTTTTTAAATAAAAAGAAAATCAGGAGACCAGCTAACATATTATAAGTTTATAACTTTATAACAGACCATTCTCTCAACTTGTAAAATTATTTTTGGTAAATATTATGTTAAAAGAACAAAATATACAAGCATGGATAGACTGGATAGTGATAATTTTCCAGAAAACTAAATGACAGTTAATAATAATTATGTGAAAGGTTTTTATCTTTCGTGTCCATTCTCCCAAATTAAAAAAAAAAATTATTTTTTTTTATTATCGAAGTGAACGGAAACCAGTCAAATTAAAAAAATTGATTTCATGACCAATAAGATTTCTGCACGTGTTTAAGCCACGTGATGATTGTCAAAATTTCGCCCATACTCCCATAGGCGAGGATAAAAAAAAATTGTTATACTGCTATACACGGCCTTATCCAATCGATCCGAAAACGGTTAAATACCAATCAAAAAAATCAAAAATTAGAATTTATTACAAATTTGCGATAATCTGCGGCATTATTTATAAGCCAGTATTTTCAATAAAAAAAAAAGCCTTTTATTGTTATATTTATCCGTGTAAATAAAATAAATCTTGTGGGTTTCGTACGACTTATTGGTATATAAAATGACTTACTTTTTCTTTTTCCTTTTTTTTAAAAAAAGAAAAAAATATCTTTTTCATCGATTTTTTTATAGAAAATGATTAATGTTAACTTAGATTGTCTTAGACTTATTTTCAATAAACTACAGGGTGATAAGCAATCCTTACACTCTTGCCTTTTAGTTAGTAAAGAGTGGTGCCAATTAGTAATTCCCATATTATGGAAAAATTATTCACAGTATCGTCATGGTGAAGAATCAAGAAAAAAGTTTTTTAGCATGATACTTAGTTTATTTACCATCATCCTCAAAAAAACTTTTATCTGATAATAACATCAAGTTACCCTTGACAGTTCTTTTAAACCTTCATTATTTAATTATATCAGTTTCTGTAAATTTATAAGTACTGAAAATTGTAGAAAGTATGACATTAATGGTATATAAATATAATGCGGAAGAAATTACGAAAATATATGAAAAAAGATATATTTTAAAACAAAAAATTTATAAATTATTTGTTAGTCAATGTAAAAATATCGAAGAATTATCATGGAATGACTCACAACCTTTGTCATTCTTTCCTAGGACTTCAAGGTACTTTCCTAGACTACATAGTTTAATTATTATGGCAGATTTTGTAAATTCTGACGCACTTTATGAGATGGCAAAAATTTACAAAAGTTTTAAATATATTAATTATATGTGAATATTCTAAAGATTAAATTCTTTAATTAATGCAGAAAGAAATTTAAAAGAAGTATTAATTTATAATAATAGGAAATTTGATTGTAAAGAATTAATCAAAGCATTAGAAAAAAACGATACGATAACTAAACTTCTTTTGAGTTCAGTTAGCATTATTATACCTTCAATCATAACGTCACTAATTAATCTGAAGATTGGTTCAAATAATGTTCACGATGAAGATAATGAAATAATTCGACAAAAAATCGCAATTTCAGAATTTCCAGATCTTCAAATTCTTAATTTAAAAGAAATATCATAATTGGCGATGTTGATTGGAAAGATAAAAGGAAATATTATAAAAATTTCTAATGATCTTTTAATTAAGAAAGCTAACAATGCTGGAATATTAATTAAAGCTATTGCTAAACATTGTCCAAAAGTTGAAGAATTAACAACATATCGTGGACCAAAAGATTTTATTCATGTAAAATCATTATTACTCAATAATTGTAGAAATTTATCTTCCATAGTGTTGAATAGTTTGATTCAAGTTTGAATATGAATGGGGATGAGTTATTGGATATTTTTTCTAATTTTTCTCTAGAATAATTAGATAAAATATCATTAAGTGGGAAATGGAAATATTCGACAAAAGCCTTTGAAAGAATATTTGAAAGTTATCGAAATTGAACTTTAAATTTTTTTGGGATCGTTGATTTTAATAAAAGTAATAAAAGTAATAATATTACAGTTGCTCAGAGAGTACTTTTTGTCAATATATTTATGAAGAAGTGATAATGGATTCAAATTGTGAAATTGGAATTCATAGTGAAATGATTTTGTATTATGAATTTGAATTACTGGTTGTTGAATAAATTAGTTCTTTCCGATTTTAAATTTGATCGTTATTCGTTAGTATTTTCACATGTAGTATTTTCACATGTAGTAATTCAATTTTAATGATCATAAGTTTTTAAAGAATTTTGTTTAGCACGCGTTTATTTAACTCTATAAATAGTATTTTTATTTTTCTTTACTTTCTTTTTTTACGATTAAAAAAATTTTTTCCTTCATCGTCATTTGACCATTAAATTTAGGCGCAGTAGCCGCAGTTGCGCAAAATGTACAATACGATGCGGTTATTGCAAATAATATGAATTATATGTTATAGTTATAAGACCTTTTATTTAATATATTTTTTTTCTTTAATTTATTTATTTTTTTTTTGGCAGCCCAAAAAAATATCATTTTAAGAATTTATCATTTTGAAGAAGTAACATTGCTACTAGATTTCTTGCTTTCATCATCGACGGTAATATTTTGTCTACCAACGCTTTCTCTTATAAAAGTTACAACTTTATCCTTTATAATTTCAAAAAATTTAATATATATCAAACTATTATAAATAAAATAAAACTTTGTTTTATTTAAAATTCACCTTGAAGGTTTGGTAGTATCCATAATATTCTTCATATTTTTCTTTAATCATATGACGTTGATTCACACAACTGCACTTCCCAGAATTAAGTTCATCTATGAGTACAATTATATTAAGAGAAAAATATATATATTTTTATCACGAAAAATAATTTAAAATAAATTAAAATACATTCGATCCATTATTTAATAAAAGATATGAGATACCAGATTTTGTATCAGCAGTCATCACATTAATAGAATCAGTATTATCAGTCATGTTTTAATTTTGTTAAATTTCGATGATATTAAAAAATTACGAATTAATAGGAAGATTTTAATTTCCTTGATTATAAAATATGATATCAGATATTATTCGAAATTTCGAATACGGAAAAATATTTTTTTTTTATAGATTCGTATTTATATAAGAAAATTATTCTGTAAGAATTGAGTCACCAAATAATATTATTATCACTTTCGTGGATTGTTGGCTTTATTAACCGATTTACAGTATCATAATTTTTCATATTCAATCATAAATCGTCATAATTATCGTCTCAGGAAAACGTTGGACGTCACTTTTCCATTAATGATGATCATTTACATTATATTGTATATGACTCTATTATATTTTGTACAATCTAAACGTTGCTTATTCTCTGTTAAATCTATGGAAAAAAACTATCGGAAAACAACGGAATTAGATGGTTACAAAAAAAAATGTGTCCGATTTCAAATGGATTAATTATACCCATTTGAATTTTGAAACGAATTTTTTATTATACAAATATTTGCGCTTTTATTAACCGTTTTTGGGGATTAAATATGATCAATTACAGAAATGTGCATAAATAAATAAATTAAATATGGTCAATTCGGTAAAAATACTGTATATTTTCCTTTATATAAAACAACGTTATATTGTTTGTTTACTATGAGAAACGTTCTAGACTTCTAGGCTAACACAGTTTGGGTTTGACAAAGATCGTCAATAGGATTAAGAAACGTATGTAACACCACTTTTATTACGTGTCAAAAATAATAAATGACTATCCTAATTTGTATGTGAATCTCTTAAATTTTATTATAAATAAAAAAAATCATCGTTTAATTTCTTTTAATTTTTTTTGAACAAATATATAATATGACAGAATTAAATATTGATTGTCTTAATCTTATTTTTAACGAATTACGAAAAGATAAAGAAACTTTATATTCATGCCTTTTAGTTAATAAAAGGTGGTGTCTTTTAGTTGTTCCTATTTTATGGGAAAAACATACATGGAATTTTTATCATGATGAAGCAGAAAAAAAGTTTTATAATATAATACTTTCATCTTTATCATCATCATCAAAGAAATTTTTAAATGATAATAATATTAAATTACCTTCAACAATTATTTCAAAATCATTAACATTTAATTATATTAGTTTTTGTAAAATTCTTGAATCTAGGACTATAGATGGAATTATAACAAAATTTTTTAAGGATAAAAAATTTAAAGATGATAAAAGAAAACTTTTAGAACAAGAAATTTACAAATTATTTGTTAATGAATGTAAAAATATTAAAGAAATGGATTTATATACATCACAACCTTTATCATTATTTCAAGGAGCTTCAACATTCTTTTATAATGTTAAAAAATTATCTATTACAATTAATTGTATATTACCTAACACACTTCATGAAATGGCAAAATTTTGTATTTATTTAAATGAATTAATTATTCATAATTGTTCTCAATATAATTCAGGTTTAATTTCTTTAATTGATTCTCAAAAGAATTTAAAAATTGTATCAATTTATCCTGATAGTAAAGCGGGAACTTGTAAGGAGTTAGGAAAAGTATTGGGAAGAAAGGGTAATACAATAAATGATCTTAGTTTATATTCAATTAACATTATTCCGTTAATATCACTCGTTAATTTAAAAAATTTATTAATTTATAATTTTGAACTTTATGATATTAATAGTATAGAGATTAAAAGATTTCGTCAATATTTAGAAAATTCAAAATTTTCAAACCTTCAAATTCTTGACGTTTATGGATTATCTTGTTTTAAAGAATTAGCAACGTTAATTAAAAATACTGAAGAGAACCTTTTAGAAATTTCTATAATTACTAAATATGTTAATACTAATAATTTGGAAATTTTTATTAATTCAATTGCGAATAATTGTCCAAAAGTTAGAGATTTATCCATTGGTATTACATCAAAAGAATTTATTCTTATTAAATCAATATTATTAAATTGTAGAAATTTAATATGTATAGAATTTGATAGTATATGTTATGAAAATGATATTATAGGTGATGAAATATTAAATTATTTAATTGATTATTCACCAAAATCTTTAAATAAATTAATACTTAGTGGAAATTGGAAATATTCAATTGATATTTTTAAAAGATTTCTTGAAAGTTGTAGGAATCATAAATTAATTCTTTTTGGAATTACATATGAAATTTTTATTACAGATGATCATGTAGAAATTGCTAGAAAATATGTTAATGAAGGAGTGATAGATGAGTTTAAAATTTTATATCCATCTCATACATCCCATAGTTATATTTAATAAAATAATTATTTATATTTTAAAGTATTTATAGGATCACACTATATATAAGTCATTACATACAGTTTAATATATATATTTTATTAGTATAATATCGATTAAAATAATAGTAATTAAAATATTGAGCTTCGAGAAAATAAAAAAAAGATATATTTTTAAATGGATAAGAGGAGGATTAACGTAAATAGCTGATTAATTAAAGTTCGATTTCCAAAAAAATATCATTTATTATGAATTCACAAGATAATGCTTTTCAAATCAAGTTTTAATATTTATTTATTTATTTATTAGTTCTATTTACCTTTTGAGTCTTAAACAATAAACATGAAAAATTATAAATTTTATCTTACGAGAAATTATAATTAAAATTCACTTGCCAATAGAAAAAGTACAATATTAAAATAAGTATTAATTATACTAATTAATTAAAAAAATTTTTTTTTTTTTGGCTGGATATGTTTTTTCATTTTTACTAAGTGAAAAAATATATAATATTCTAACTAAAGATTATATAAACTGAACATATTTATTCAAAAAAAAAAAAAATATTAAAATTTCAGTGAAAAAATATTAAAAATAACTTACAGTATACAGTTTATAAAAACTCGGAAAAAAATAAAATAAAAAAATAAACTATATAATAATTAAAAAAAAATTTCGATCTAAAAAAAAATGAAAAAAAAATCTTTTTATTTAAAATCACTATACTACTTTTCCTCTCACCACCTCGCAAAACCATACAAACTATACAGTACATGCGTAAAGAACCATACCATACGTGATTGCTACCCAATTAATTTAAAAATCCTCATACAACTATATAATTTAAAGTAGTACAGATTTAAAATCAAAAGAATTTCTTGCAGATTTTCTTAAAAAATTATTCATTTTAATTATGACAACTATGAAATTACGTCTAAAAGCCGAGCGAAAGTTTTTCCTCACGTATTAAATTTACTATTTTAATAGACGGCAAAATTTGAACCTTTTGTACTACCTATAAATTTTATTACATGCTCAGGAACTTTCGTACTTAACAAATTAGATGTTATATTTTACATAAAGCTTTAATATATTTCATTTAAAAAAAAAAAAATAAATTTGATATTTTTTTAAAAAAATTATAAATTTCCTGATTTATAAGAACTGCTCATTTACTTTAACAGATAGGCTTTGCTGAAAATAAAATATGACTAGTAAGCTTATTTCGTTAATTAGTGTTACGCAGTAAAATGTTACGCAGCAATCACGTGATATAACGGGTCCCGTGATGCTGATCAATGTAGTAGATATCGAATAGATGTCTGCATTGACCACTATTTTACAACCCGGCCCGGCCCGCACTCGGGAATTAACATAAAGTGCCCGGCCCGGCCCGGCCCGGACTTAATATATCAAAAACCTGGCCCAGACCGGACCCGGACTTCTATTATTATTATATCATTTTGTTGTAAAAACAAAAAAATTGGCCAACTTAATTTTGGCCAGTTTAATTTTGGCCGGAATTAAGACGATTTTGGCCGAAATTACGAAAATCCGGGTTTATTGAAAATTTATGTGCCGGCCCGGACCTGGCCCGGGTGAATTTTGAATAAAATTTGCCGGCCCAAACCCGGATCCGGGTCTAGGGTTTCTGGGTTCTGGGTCCCATTTGCAGACCTCTAATGTCGAATATGTTCGATATATTACATATGTCTGATATATAGAATATATGGTATATAAAGAACATATAGAATAAATAGTATATATAGATAATATATATAGCATATATAGCATATATAGCATATATAGTATGTATAGCATATGTAGCATAAATTTAATATATTAGATATTATTTTTCTTAGTAAAAATTTGTTATAAAAAGACAGTGTAAATGCGCATTATAAAAAAGTAGTTCTTTAGAACAGTTCTTAAAAATCTTTAATAAAATTAATTAAAAACCCATATACCCTTTATTTTCGTGTTGTTATTTCTTATACACTTTATTCTTATTCATTGTCTATATTTGGTTAGTTTAATCCCTTACTTGCGTCTGATCGTATAGGCTATTTGGAGAGCTATACCATATTCGCATTTGATCGATTTTTGTTAAGATTTACATTGAATTAATTGAATTAGTATAAGATCTACGTCGATCCTATTAATTTCCGACCCTACCGATCCTTCTGCTTACACTAAATATACCGCTTATTTTTAAGCACATAAGAACTGACACAACATTAGTAAAAAAAAATTTGATTAACCGAAACTGTATTAGCAGTAAAAATGACACTGACAGCAAATCAAATTATTTCAACTATAACAAGTGTAACCTTTAATTTCTTAGCTTCAGCAATAATTATAACTTTAATTAGTATTTGTATTTTCAATTTTATGGATTGTTTTCTGTATAACCAACTATTTTTCAACACTATTTAAATAACAATTTGGTTAGAAAAATATATCAAAAAGATATGATGTTATAAATCTTTGCTATTAGTTATCCCAGTAAATAGTTTTTGTATAAATTTGTACCAAATATATATTAAAATATACAATATACAAGGATGAGCCCGTTTGGCACGAAATTTGAATTGATTCGTTCTGAATTAATTCCAAATTCATTCTAATTTTAACTATATTTATGCTGATGTTGAGCCATCTATAAGCCAAATATTTGCCAAAAATGTACCAAATTTATTTATATTTGTTTAATATATGTAATTAAAAATATTGTTTATTTAAAGTAATATTACAGTTTACTCAAAGTTATAATACAGCTTCATTGTATTAACTATCTAAATCTAAATCTATTTTGTATCAATATTAATCTATACTAAAGTTCACATCACGTATAAATCTATCTAAAGAAGCATTCGATCCCTAAAAAAAGAAAAAGTTAAAAAAATTTTTTTTCTAAAGTTTCAAATTCCTTTTTTTGAAACTTGGGATTTTGGTTTCCAAGCTGGAGCAAACTTCACTACAAAAAAAAAAAGAAAAATTTAAAAAAAAACTTTTTTCTAAGTTTCAAATTCCTTTTTTCGAAACTTACCTATCTCACGCATCTAACTGAGAGTTGATTTCTCACCAAGATCTGTGTCTAAGCTGCTAAAAAAGAAAAATATATAAATTAGTAACTGTTTTTAAAAGACATAATAAAAGACGGAATAAAACAAAAAGATATTACTCCCACTGAAGTTCCACGTCCAAAGAGTTGAAGAACTGTCTAAAAAGTAAAAGAGAACAGTTAGAAAATGTTCATCAAAATAAAAATTTTAAGAAAAAAAATGACAATCTTACCAAAATGCTGCATCTGGAGAGACCAGAAGAACCATCTAAAAGAAGAAAAAATTGAAACATTAGAAAATGTTTCATTAAAATAAATAGCTAAGAAAAAAATGCCCACCAAAATCCACATCCGGAAGTTCAAAGAATAGGTTACCTAAAAAGGAGAAAGAAACATTAATAATGTTTCTCAAAGAATAGTTCAAAAAAATTCTTCCACCTTACCGAGTTTTTATGCGTCCAAAGACTTGGTCTTCTAAAAGAAGAAAAAACTGAAACATTAGTATACGTTTTGTTAAAGAAATATATAGAAACATAATATTGTCCGATTTCTTACCAAAATCCCATGCATTTGAAGGGTGGAACGAAGACAAAAATCTAAAAAAAGAAAGTTTAGTAGTTTAGTACCAAAGATGAAAAAAAAAACAACAAACAATAAAAAAACCACCTTTATTTCCAAAGAGACATTAAAATATAAAAAAAGAAATATCAAAACCTAAAGAAGAAAGATTAATTGTTAGTATGAAGACAAATAGATAAAATGAAAATAAAATTGTACACTCACCCAGAAAATCGGCAATACCTAAAAAAGAAAGAAAACCTAAAATTTACAAAAAAAAAGAAAATCAAGTTAATAATGAATATGAAGAAATAAAAAAGTGAAAAAAAATGGACACTCACTTGAGAGAATCGGCAAAATCTAAGATAAAAATGAACCATTAATAGAGTTCATTAAATTAAAGTAATTAATGAAAAAAAATTACCCACCAGAAAGAGAACCGTCTAGATAAAAGAAAGTAATGAACTGTTAGAAACTGTTAACAAAAATAGTTAAAAAAAATTGAATACCTTACCAAATTCGTGTTTAAGGAAACTGAAAGAATCACCTAAAAAGACCTACAAAAAAGAAAGGAAACGTTCAGTTAGAACGTTTCTTAAAGAAGAAAAAGAAAAATGAAAGTTTTGTAGTAAAACGTACAAAACTTACTGTTTTCTGAATTCTAAATTCCCAGAAACCAAACCTACAAAAAAGAAAGAAGAGTTCAGTTAGAACGTTTCTAATAAAAAAATATATAATTTAAGTTAAACTCACCATTTCAAGCTCCTAAACTAATTCCCGCTACAAAAAAAAACAAAGGAAACGTTAGAAAACGTTTCCTATAAAGTTAATTTTTTTTTAAAAAATAAATTTTCTAAAAAAGTTTTGAAGCGAACACTTCAAAACTTACCATTTTATTTTCTGAAAGGAGGGAAGGGGAAAGGGTGGAAAAAAGGGAAGAAGGGATAGGAGTGAGGGAAAGGGAAAGGGTGAAAGAGAGGGAGGTAAAAGGAAATCGAGGGGAAGCAAAAGGTGAAAGAGAGAAAAAAATTAAGCTTTGCCAAAAAAAGCATAATTTTTTTTCACTATACCGCAGCTGAAGTTGCGGTAATTATTAATTTAATATCACATGATACACGTGATACATAATTTTGGGTTTCCCGAAATTTTTTTTTTTATATTTTTAAATGATATAAATAACAGATGTGTATATATGTGCTCATAATCATACACATATATATTTAATATGAACAATGATATGTATATATGTGCTCATATACATACATAAGTACAGTATAAGGAAATTTATCAAGTGCAGAGAAGTAGTAATACAAATTTTATACAAAATTTGTACAAATTATGGTCAAATAATTTTATACGGAATATATAATTAAAATATATGTAAATTTATATGGAATTTATTTTTGAAAATATTTTAAATAAATATTTATTATGAATTTGGTATGATTTCATTCCTAAATATCGATTTTGGTACAAATTTAACGTGATTTAGTAAAATCATTTTATTAATGTGATTTGGATCGGCATAAATTTAATACAAAATAATGATATTTTGTATATTTTAGACATATATAGGGTATAAATTTATACGAAAACTATTTACTGGGGTTAGCTAAAATATTTGAATTATCGAGCTTATAAAGAAAAGTCATATCAGATATATAATTAATATCTAGTATATATATTTATATGTCAACTTACAAATAGCAGCTTGTAAAGAATGCAATCATCTTTGTCTAATGGGTTATCTAATATTATTTACTAGTTTTTATTAATTTTAGAATCAAAAACCAAGAATGAACATAGCTTATATCCTGGGTAAATTACTTTACTAAAAATGGCTATTTTTTTGAAATACTTTTATAATATTCTTATTATACCTTTGTAATACAGACATTATTTTGTAATGATTGAAATTGTTTTTATGTATTTTGCAATTAATTACAAATACTACTATATACAAGGGCTAATAAAGTATTACAAATCATGATTTCAAAACAATTTAAACATTACATTGCAGTGGTATTTGTAATGGATTTATTAATAATAATATAATTGATAAATTGAAATTATTGTGAAATTGTATTGCAATATTTATAATATTAATATGAAATTGTATTGCGATGGTTTATATAGTATCTTAATATGAAATTGTATTGACCAATCAGGTGACCAAATTCCACCTGATTGGTCCCTATTTTTTTTCAATTTCCATCAATCGGTAAACCTGATTGCTGCTAAAAAATGGCACAAAAGGAGGATACTCACTTTGCTATCAGTATAAGATATTTTGATATATATATAATGTCTATATTGATAACTATGTTATCATGTATTTTATATGTATTAGCAACAAACCTGCTATTATAGTTCAAAATATATTAAAATATCATATTAAAATGTATTACAATATTAATACTAATATTAATTTTATATTATTTATTATAAATACTATATTAATATATATATTATATTAATATAGTGATATCTATAATATATATAAATATTGCCATATACAGTATATTATATTGATATTATATATAATGTTTATAATATATATATTGCCATATATATTATATTGATAATATAACCTATTAAAATTAATGTAAATATATATAACAATATGCATAATTATGTCAACATGCTATTTATATATATATTATAAGGATGTCAAAAAAACCTGCTCTGATAGTAAAGTACGATTTTCACATTTCATAATATTACTAAACATCAAAATATAAATCAATTTCCATATTTTTTACTACATTTCTACATTCATATCACAACTATATCTTCATTTCCATGTTCATATCCAAACATTTTAATAAAATAAAATATTTCTTACCTGAATTCATGATTTATTGATCATTTTTCAGAAATAAAATATAATTTGAAGTAAAATAAAATAAAAATATCATATTAATTAAAAATACATTAATTTGTTTTTGATTAATTCATGTTATTTATAAAAATAAAATTCAATAATTCTTGGATAAATAATAATATTTGAGTACTAAAGACTAAAACTTCTGAAACTAAAGTTCCAAATCCTCTTTTTATAGAAAATTTTAGGGAACTCTTCTTTCTGAATTATTATTACATCACTATTACATCATTATTACAGTATCACGTGACTTAAGAGTCTTCTCCTAAACTTAACCATAAACTCTTCTATACCTAAAATACTAAGATACCTATGACTTTCTACTAATTACTAGAAATAGCTTCAAATGTGAAGTTAGCAAAATATTTGATGAGTAAATTAACATCATAATTGATTGGAACATTTTCTATTCTGATAGTAGTATCAGCTATATGGTTAAGCATTGATATGTTGCTCTATCAAATCTGTAGTTAATTCTAATGCTATAACAATGTTGAGGAGAGGTATTGATTTGTTGACTTATTGAAAGTTTCTTCTGATGATATTAGAACAGAGAAGTATTCTAAGGTCATGTGTTTGTAGAACCTAAATGTAATATTGTTACGCAGTAAAATGTCACGTAGTAATCATGTGATATAACTGGACCCGTGATGCCGATCAATGTAGGAGATATCGAATATATTCGACATGTTCGATATGTTATATATGTCCGATATATAGAATATATGGTATATATAGAACATATAGTATATATAGAATAAATAGTATATATATATAGCATAAATAGCATATATATATAGC
Source organism: Rhizophagus irregularis (assembly GCF_026210795.1). Classification (NCBI taxonomy): domain Eukaryota; kingdom Fungi; phylum Glomeromycota; class Glomeromycetes; order Glomerales; family Glomeraceae; genus Rhizophagus; species Rhizophagus irregularis. Next base: position 2,658,299 of record NC_089452.1, read on the forward strand.
ATAAATAGTATATATAAAATATATAGCATATATAGCATATGTAGCATAAATTAGATATTTTTTTTTATATAGTAGAAATTGTTATAAAAAGGCAGTGTAAATGCGCATTAGAAAAAGCAGTTTTTTAGAACAGTCCTTATAAAAATCATTAATAAAATTGATTATTAAAACTCATATACACTTTATCTTTCGTGTTATTTCTTATACACTTTAATTTTGTTATTCATTGTTTATATTTGGTTAGTTTAATCCCTTACCTGCGTCTGATCGTATAGGCTATTTTGGAGAGCTATACCATATTCACATTTGATCAGATTTATGTTAGATTTACATTGAGTTAATTAAATTAGTATAAGATTTATGCCGATCCTGTTAATTTCCGACCCTACCAATCCTTCTGCTTACATTAAATATACCGCTTATTTTTAAGCACATAAGAACTGACATATAACAATATCGTTATTTTCTGTCAAAAAAGCATTTTTTTTATTTCATTTCATTATTGGTTTTGTTGGTGTCAAAACTATCTCTCAAGATGAATATCTGATAATGACTATCTGCCCGAGAGTTATGTTCTTTAAATATATCATCATGTCGTGTTATTGTGTCATTGTTTGTGTTACAAAATTTTTTTTAGTATTTTTTTAGGATAATTTAGGTTATTTTATTGTATAGTTTAGATATTGTTTATTTTTATTTGTTTATATTATTTTTAGTTTATTTTAGTTTATATACTTATTGGATTAAATGATGAAATCGGAAGATTAGATAATTAGTGGCTGAAGGATGATCATTAGAGGTTTAGTGGTTGAACAAGATGTTACAAAGGACGATTTGTACTGCGGACTAATTAACCAAAGGACCATTTAAATGATAGACAAAAATGTACCAAATTTTGGGGGATCCTCCCGAAATCCCAACAACCATAATCCCGATGTGATAAAATCTTAACATTCCTATTCCCGACTAAGACAATATCCCGAATGATTAAAATACTGAAAGAATTATATCCTGAATAGTCCAAAACCTGGAATTCAAAATTCCCAAAAGTTCAAGTTACTGATGAGTCAAAATTCTGACACATTAAAGAAAAGAATTTTTTTCATATGACCATTTATGTAATAATATTATAGTGATTGCATAATTTGCCAAGGAGTTATTATGTCAATTACTCCTGCGTGATCTCACTATATATTATACTGTAACATGTAAGTCATAAATCAAAATTGCAATTTTTTATCATTTAAATTGGAAATAGTGCATATGTATTGTATATATGATTGTATTAATTGTCGCAAATTATATAATCAGTAGGAAATGATCTTCCTAGAAAACAAAAATCAAAGAGATACTTAAAATTATAATATTATGTCGGGATTTTGACTCATCAGTAACTTGAACTTTCAGGAAATTTAAATTCTGGATTTTAGACCATTCGGGATATGATACTTTCGGGATTTTGATCGTTCAGTATATTGTCTCTGTCAGAAATACGTGCCTTGGGATTTTATCATATCGGGATTGTGCTTATTGGGAATTTGTGGTAAACTCATTTTGAGAGATATTTAAAGAATAAGAGGAGGAGCAATTTTGAAGGATAGTTAGTGATAGTCAAGTGATAAGTAGTGATAATTAACCCTTGAAAAGGAATAACGAATATTACAGAGCTGCTGAGTGAGGCAGTGATATGGTCAATTCCTTACCAATTTTTGTCAATTGTTAATAAAGATACACGTTTCTTACCAATTCCTAATTATATCTTTTATTATTTATCATTTATTATTCAGTTTATTTATTTTCGCGTTTATTAGTTTATAAATAAAAAATGATATATTGATCGATTACACACCATAAACCTATCTTTATTTCATATACCTTTGTCAAATATTAGCCTACAATTATTATCGATTTCCTACTGCATCTCTTATTATATTACATTCATTACATGTATTACTGATATTCTATTTCTGTTACTACCTGACAAATCGTATAAAATCGATAGTGACATTTGCAGTATTTTTATTTGTGTATTTGTAGATCCTCGAGTATTTTCTATATTCGTAAAATCTTTATTCTGATCCATATCCATTTGATCGTAGTTGTTTGTGATTGGTGTTTGTTGATCAGAAATATTTTGTCACATAATAATATGTCTGGTTCTGAGGAAATTGGGTGGAAATTTTCATCTTTCCATAGCAGAATGTTCAGGTGAGAAGGGGAAGAAGACTCGTTGAGTGTAGAGTTTGTTATTTTATACATTTAAAATCATCTATTGGTTCACCAGAGTCTCTTTTATTGATACCATAAGTTGTAGCATTTATTTCTTGTCTGAAAGACTTGTATGATTTTTGAAAATAGTTATTTGTATCCGTCATTTTTTAGAAGGGTACTTTGAAAAGGTGTTTTGTGCCATAGTAATATATGTTTTTCACATCATAAAATCTATATTTGCAATAAAATTTGTATGTATACTATCTGAAAAAAAAAGTATTCATATTGAAATTCTTTAGCAAAATTTTGGTCAAGGGATCGATCTTAACGAATTGAAATTTTTTTATTTTTTTTATTTTTCTTTAAGTTTATAACATATGATTATTTTTTATTCCTGTAAAATTTTAATTAAAGAATTATAGCCATTAAAAATTCCTTTAATTATAATATAATTATATAAGGCATATTGGTCAAGGAGCTTAATAATAAATAAATTATCTATGTAATTTTTACTTTCTGGCTTTAATTCTCCCTGATAGGAATGTGGGCATTCCACGACTTAGCGACTCAAGCACAGTACAGAACCGAGAACGGAACCAAAACTGAAAACTGGTTCAGTTCTTTGGAACTGAGTCGTTCAACTTGAGCAGCTCAGTTCCGTTCAGAATATTGGTATAATTTTTTAAGAACTGTGAAGATAATTAACATCACACTAGTAATAATAGGCAGTCACCTGTTGTGCATCAGGACCAATGAGTTTGTTTAGATAGAAAATTTTAGTATCATAATGTAATACTAAGTAAATTAAAGATGGTTGTAGTAGTTTTTTGTTTATAATTAGGAATTTAATATGGTAATAACTAATTAGTTAACAAAAAAGAATAAAATAATATGTATTAATTATTGATGATTTGACGTTTGAGTAAAGAATGAAATTTGGATTAATTAAGGAATTGTGAAAAAATAATTATCAATAAAAATTAATTTTTTTTAGAAGTATTTTCTAAAAAACTTTAATATGAAAATATTACAAATATATTTATTAATTGACTATTTCTATTTTTACACTACATGTGTAAATACGGGTCACGTGATTATTGTCGTTTGCATAAAAAATTTCCTATTTTGGAAATTTGTGTAATGCATTTTAATTACAGTAATTTTGGCTGAAATTATAAATTGGCCGAAATTATTAGACGGGACATATGACAAATAAGATTTTTCCTACCGAAAAAATTCAAGTCCCTAGAATAAATAGTAAAAATGGAAAACTATAGGGGTGTGATATGGGTGACAAATTATAGTCACGTGATACATGTTTCGCATACTAGTGTATATTAAGAAATTATCTTATTAATTAATTATAAATTTTATAATTATTTCTTATTATTTATATTACGTTAATCTTAAACTTATAACCAACTTAAGAAAAATATTTGAACAATTAAATGTATTAGAATCTCATTTCATTTATTATTATTTTTTGATACTCATTTTACTCGATAAATTATTAATTTAACTAAGCCATTTGAATTAAAAACTTTATTCAAAAATCTGGTGATTATTTAGAGAATTTCAGATATGGATTTGGTTATAATAACCTATTGTCAAATCAATCAATTAATTATAAAATATTGTAAAAATATCAATTTTTTAAATTTGAAAATCAAACTATTTATCCAGCATTTAATTTAATTGAAATAATCTTAATCATATTATCAACGTCGGTCGATTTCCTAAAAATATAATTGTAAATATAATTAATATAATATTTTATTTTTTTATTTAGTAATGAAAAAAATTAAAAAAAAATTGAGGGGAAGAAAAAGGATAAAGAAAAAAAGGATATCCGAAAAAAAATAAGTACCGAAAATACCAGACTAAAAAAAAAGATTTAAAAATTCTGATTAAGGTAAAATTGCATTAACCGAAATTGGATTAGTTGATTGAAATACACACAGATATAAATCATCATCTATTAAATGGGGATGTAAAATTTTTAAGAATTTCTATGCAGTTACACTATGAAATTAATGATTATAAATCAACTGTTTGAAAACCATCCTGTAATTAGTCAAGTAAGATAGCAATCCATTTAGAGAAAATTTCGAATCTATTCAGAATTTCAGATTCAAACTAGTAACTTAATTTCAGAAATTATCATCTAGTGATCCAGACAAGCATTGTAAGATAAGCATTCATCTGGAATTTGTCCGCCTAAAAACATTACGTATTACAGTCAAACCTTTATATAACGATATGTTGGGACATATATGAAATTTTTAGAAAATATCGTTATATCAAAGTTATACCGATATTTATATGTCCTCACATATAGTGGGAAAATAAAATTTTATCAGTATATCAAGTTTTTAATAGTATATCGGTATATCGAATATCGGTATATTGAGGTTAGACTGTAGTGCATAAGAGGTCCTGAACTGACTTGAGCCATTCTGTGGAACCAAACCGCTCAGAACCAGTTTTCCAGAACGGTTCTGCTCAGAACCAGTTCCTCTGCTCAAAAGAACCAGAACTGAACCGATGGAACCGTCCCCATCCCTACTCACTGACCCTTTTTCTTTGAAAAATGCAAAAATATCTACAAGTGAATATACTTTTAATGATACTAATAATAATGCTTTCTATATATAATAATAATAGATAAATAATCTAACAAATAAAGAATATTTAATAGAATTAATAATCCTCAATCATACAATCAAGACCCTGAGACTCTTCTTGAACTAAGATTTCAGTAAGTTTGCGACTTGTATAATATGCTTGTGGATGAGATTGCATAATAACTTGTTCTTGTAATAAAGCTTTGTCTGCCTCTACAAATTCAAACATATCATTTTTTAATTGATTATCAGTAATAGGTACTTCATATTTATAATTTCCATTCCTGTTTATTTCATAATATTTATTAATACATCTAATCCATTCAGATACAATATTTTCAAGCATTATTATGGTTGGTCTATTGGAAGGATTTAAATCCCAACATTTTTCTATCAAATTTATATAACATTTTGGAGTACTTTTCATGATTTTAGGACGTTTTCCTTCATAAACACTCAAGATAAAATGATGGTCATGTGCTTCATGGTTAAATGGAGGAATGCCTGATGTAAATTCCCACATTATCATCGAAAAGCTATAAATATCACTTGCTGGAGTATAGGGTTTTTTTCTTAATATTTCAGGCGCCATGTAAGGTAAAACTCCATAAATTTCATTAACTTTATTATCAGAATCTTGCAAATCACTTATGGGTTTGCACAATCCTAAATCAATAATAAATGACTCATAATTATCAGATATTAAAATATTACCATCATGAAAATCACCATGAGTTAAATTTGATTCATGGATTACTTTAAGTCCTAATATTATTTTTTTCAATAATTGTAACTTTTCTTGCCACTTGAATTTAATTATATCAGATAAACATTTTCTCAAACTTCCTTTTTTCGCATAACTCATTACTATTATATAATTTAAATTATTTGGATCTTGAGTAATTCCAAAAAATTGAATAAATTTCGAAAATGACTTTTTCTGACAATTATAATGATATTTCCACTATGTAAATAACAAAAAAATATTAAACTTCTGCAGAAGGAAATAAAATTTGCTATTAAATATAAATACTATACCTCATCTAGAAATTCACTATTTAAACTTGATGAATTATTAAGTTTTTTAAGAATAACCTCATAACATGTTTGTCTATTCCATTGTTGTTTGTCAAAATTCCAACTAAAAATAGGCCCGTCTGACCAGATAGCTTTATGAATTTCACTAAATCCTCCTTTAGTATAATAATCAATACTTGTTAAATTATTGTAAGGTATCCACTCTAAAATTTCATAACTATTTTTAGCATTTATTTGTGCTTCCTGAATAAATTTATCAATAAATTTATTTTTACTAGTCCACTTTGAAAAATCTTGTTGAAATCGCTTAGTATTACATTGTTGGCACCAATGGTAATCAGTGTTTGGTAGATTGCATTCATTACAAAATACAACTTCAATTTTAGAAATTTTTTTGTTATTTTCTACTATTATTTGATGCCAATAAAAGGCCCTTTCTAAATTCTTTTCTGTTCCTTCTCCATATCTATAACATGCAACTAAATTAATTATTGCAAAAATATGACCTTTTTTTGCTGCTTTTTGAAACCAATGAAAGGCTTTTTCTAAATTCTTTTCTGTTACTACTCCATTCCTATAATGTACAGCTAGATTAAACATTGCATCAATATGATCTTTTTCTGCTGCTTTTTGATACCAATGAAAAGCTTTTTCTAAATTCTTTTCTGTTCCTTCTCCATAATAATATCTATTGGCTAGATTAAACATTGCAATAATATGATCTTTTTCTGCTGCTTTTTGATACCAATAAAAGGCCTTTCCTAAATTCTTTTCTGTTCCTTCTCCATTATAATATCCATTGGCTAAACTATTCATTGCATCTTCATCACCATTTTCTGCTGCTTTTTGATACCAATGAAAGGCTTTTTCTAAATTCTTTTCTGTTCCTTCTCCATTTTCACAACATATGGCTAAACTATTCATTGCATCTTCATCACCATTTTCTGCTGCTTTTTGATACCAATGAAAGGCTTTTTCTAAATTCTTTTCTGTTCTTTCTCCATTATAATACATATTGGCTAAATTAGACATTGCATCTTCATCACCATTTTCTGCTGCTTTTTGATACCAATGAAAGGCTTTTTCTAAATTCTTTTCTATTCCTTCTCCATTTTCATAACATATGGCTAAACTATTCATTGCATCTTCATCACCATTTTCTGCTGCTTTTTGATACCAATGAAAGGCTTTTTCTAAATTCTTTTCTGTTCCTTCTCCATTATAATACATATTGGCTAAATTAGACATTGCATCTTCATCACCATTTTCTGCTGCTTTTTGATACCAATGAAAGGCTTTTTCTAAATTCTTTTCTATTCCTTCTCCATTTTCATAACATATGGCTAAACTATTCATTGCATCTTCATCACCATTTTCTGCTGCTTTTTGATACCAATGAAAGGCTTTTTCTAAATTCTTTTCTATTCCTTCTCCATTTTCATAACATATGGCTAAACTATTCATTGCATCTTCATCACCATTTTCTGCTGCTTTTTGATACCAATGAAAGGCTTTTTCTAAATTCTTTTCTGTTCCTTCTCCATTTTCATAACATATAGCTAAACTATTCATTGCATCTTCATCACCATTTTCTGCTGCTTTTTGATACCAATGAAAGGCTTTTTCTAAATTCTTTTCTGTTCCTTCTCCATTTTTATAACATATGGCTAAACTATTCATTGCATCTTCATCACCATTTTCTGCTGCTTTTTGATACCAATGAAAGGCTTTTTCTAAATTCTTTTCTGTTCCTTCTCCAATATAGTATCTAGTGGCTAGATTAAACATTGCATTAATATGATCTTTTTCTGCTGCTTTTTGACACCAATGAAAGGCTTTTTCTAAATTCTTTTCTGTTCCTATTCCATATCCATAATATACACCTAGGTTATTCATTGCATCAATATGATCTTTTTCTGCTGCTTTTTGATACCAATGAAAGGCTTTTTCTAAATTCTTTTCTGTTCCTTCTTCATTATAATATCTATTGGCTAGATTAAACATTGCATCAATATGATCTTTTTCTGCTGCTTTTTGATACCAATGAAATGCTTTTTCTAAATTCTTTTCTGTTCCTTCTTCATTCTTATAACAGTTGGCCAAGTTAAACATTGCTTCTTTATCACCATTTTCTGCTAATTTTTCTAAAGAATTAATACATTCTTTACACCATAATTCTTCAGTAAAAGGTATATTACAATATGAACAATTTTTGGTGTCTATTGTAACAGTATCTTCATCTGAGATATTTAATTTATTAAATTCTGTTTCCATTTGTTATTTAGAAATTTGTTTTTACTGAAAAAAAAAAAATTATTTTTTTCTAGACAAATTTTTTTAACAAAAAATTTTTTTCTTGTTAACTGTCAATGAAGCTTCTAAAAAGAAATATTCTAACCAAAAGTAGAAATTACAACAAAAAAATTTTTCGGTCCGTATTATTCCCGATGCACTGATCTGCATTGAGAAATTCCAACCATAAGTAGTTAGTTTAAAGCGGAGTAGGTTTGGCCAGCATTACGGCATTAAGAAATTACGCTTGTGACAATAAGGGGCATGACAAATAGGTTTTCACTAACTGAAAAAATTCTGTACCGAAATGCTTACTAAAAAAAAGAAAAGTGGGTGATTTATAATCACGTAGTTCTGTCCGTTGTAAATGTCATGTTCAATAAAAGAAAATAACAAAATTAAACTTGTTTATTTTCTCACATTAAGATTATAAGAAAGCATTTTATCAGCATTTTTCTCCAAAAAAATTAGTGGACAAATAGTCCTATTTTTACTAACAAATAAGATAGGATTATGAGCAATTGAGCATGTCCTTGTTCAACATTATAACTTTGATAATGTAAACAATCATGATGCAGATCAACGCATCAGAAAAATACAGTCCGAAAATTAATAATCCAGAATTTCTCCCTATAAATAAAGTCAATCCGTGTTTTATATTCCATCATTTTTCCATAAAAGGCTCATATTTTTGGAATTAATAACCTTATATATATCACGGAATTTATCGAATTATTTACATTTTCCGTGAATGGATCCGTAAAAGGCTCATTTTTACAGAGTTTTTACAGAAATAACGGGTAATATTTTTTATAAGGCCTAATTTTAGTTAAAACATGAAGGTATATTCTATTTTAAAATTTTATTTTTTTAGTAACTCATACAATTTTCCTTCCCTTCCTTCCATCCACTTACGTCATAATTCCTTTTTGAATAAAATTTCCCCTGCTCATTATTTCCTTTATATTTGTATCCTTTTTTTGCAAAAACAATTTTTTAATTTATTTGTAATACGTTCACTCTATTTACAGAGAATCATAATAAGCGACAGACTTCAACGGTTTCTGTTACCTAGTATAGTTTGTGACTTCTAATTAATTGTTAAAATAGTATGTGCTAACGTTAAATTGAATGTTTTGACAGATTATTTTCTATATAGCTTATCTCTTGCTACTTATATTTACTATATGTTAAAACATAAACTGTTCATTATATTTGATTTCTTTCAGTTTATTTTATATGTTTAGTTTCTTAATAATATATGTTTGATAAACTATGCATGTTAGAATTATGTTTACCTAATCATATGTTATTGGCAAAAAGGTTCCTTGACGTTACAAAAATTTAAAATTGGTCAAAAACAATCATTTCACATAATTTTAAAATCGAGTCAATAAAATTTTTTTTTCTTTGCAATCCAAATTAATTCAATCGAGAAAATTTAAAATACTGTTTCAAATTTCCAAAATCCTAACCAATTTTTTGTCTGTAATTAGACGTAAGATGATTTTAGCAATTATAATTTTAGTTGGCTATATAAGTAATTCAATTTGTTGTAAAAATGTAATAAATAAATATTATATAATTATGATTACATTTAGTAAAGCAAAAAATAATTAGATTTTCTTACAAAGTATGAAAGTAATATGATTTTCAATATTAAATACAACCGACATATTACACTTTTGAAGATACATTTTCATTTGATTATTTCATAATAATATTGCCTGGTTAAATCTTTAAATCTATAAATACATTCTCAGTTTACACGTGTAAAGGAAATGACATCATATATCGGTACAAATAAGTGTATTCTCAATATACCAAAAAATATTTTTAGGTGAGTTAGTAAATATTCATATTTTTAAATACTTATATTATTCATTTAATAAAATGATTTAATTAATTAAAAAATCCTTGTTATTGAATTTTTTAGTTAAAATCAAATCAATATCATATTATTAAAATTCGGGATTAAGAGATCTTAAATTTGGTGAAAATTACGTGGAATAAATTATTTTATGGAAAATTTCAGGTGTTGTTTATATTAATGTATTTTTTTTATTATAATACTTATGATGATTTCTAATTCACATAAAAATATTTATAATGGTAACATATTATATATATTGAACCAGAAATGTTTAAAGGGTTATAGTATAAGAATGATTATTTGGGGAACCTGCAACAGACTGTAAGCATTTGCTAATTTTGAACATGATATCAATCTCATTTTTGAAATTCTTGATGGAAAATGATCTGAAATTACAGAAGATAAACCACAATGTTATGCAAATTTAATGAAAATTTGTTGAGATCCTGACTCCAAAAAAAAGCCAACAAAAAAAAAAAAATCTGTAGTGCTTGTAGTAGTTGATCTTTCAAAATAAGCATAATGAAATATTCAATAAAGCAAGGAATGGAAATTATTAAAACCGGAGAAGCTTGTTCTGTGCTCGCTAAAAACCTAATCCAAGCTATTTACACGAGTAGACAATCATTCTAAATGATCATCTATTAATAGGAAAATTATTAAAATAGTAATGCAGAAGAATGATAGGATTAGTTATGAGACAATACTAATATACACATGTGTATATATATTGCACATTTTTCTGTGACATATATTAAATTTTTGGTAAGTTTTATATTTGAATAATTTATTTTTAATTCCCTATATCATAAGACAACTGGAGCCATGAGAAAAAAAATATAAGACTAGCTATAGTAATGTATTAAAATACGAACACTTAAGAAAATTAAAGGGTAGAACACACAAAAAATTCTGGTAACAAAAAAAAAGAATAAAATTTTAGATAATCGATTAAAAAAAATTTAACTTCATAAAATTTACATACTATCCCAATTTAGTATGTATAAATGACATCGTGAAGTTCATAATAAGGTAATAAAACAAACTTGCAGATTAACAATTAAATTTTTACATAGGCATAGCATTATAATGATTTGGAATAGGTCGGGCGCAAACATTTGAAAAAAATAAAAATAGATAATTTTACAAAAACTGTCATAGTTTAAAATACTTTTAAAATATATAATTATCTATTAAAGCATACTTAAATTCTAATAGATAATATATACTAAAATTACTATAGGTTTTTTACATCTATTCAATGTTCAGTATGTCGAACAATTTAAATTTTCGCAAATGTTATTTAGTCAAATGATAGTCTATCGGGTGATTTTTAGTATTATAAATATTTTTAAATTATGAAAAAATTATTCATTTAATGCGAAGTAACCATTACCGCCATTAAGATGTGAGTGGTTGGTATTGAAATGGTCATTTAATTAGCATGGCAAATCCAATAATGATTTAATAACATGCGGTACATATCTACATGATGAGATATCTGTGAAGAGAACTAGTATTGCTCCGGAACTCTTTAAAAGTATGATGTTTCCTAAAAGGAATATGGGTTTATATCGAAATATTTTACATATTGTAAAATTAATTTTTACTAGATAAAAGATTTAGCTTATATTAAATATAAAACTGCTCTTATATATCAATCATATTTACATAATTACAACAACAACAGTTACATCATAAACAGCTTAAATATACAACCTATGACAAAAAAATTGAACAAACTCCAAATGCAAACTATCTGTCGGTATCTAAATTTTCCTATTGTCATATCAGACTAATAAAGAAGTTACTCCAGATAATAATATTTTCCCACAAAATTGATCCGAAAAATTCGATAATCACTTTTTCATCCATGTATTTTCTTATAATACATGTATATATGTAATATTTTCAAAATTATCACTATTATAAGTGATTCCAGAAAAATATAATTTCATTCCCTACAACTTTCAAAAAATCGTTAATATATCTAATAAATTATCGCCTATATTATATCATTTTCATCATTCATATCCGTAAAATAATCTAAACTATTTAATCCTAAATATATTAGATTTTTACAATTTAATAACAATGATTTAACATAATCGAAATCTTCAGGTACAAGATATGTTGATAATTGTTCAATATTTGGACAATTATTATTAGATATTGTTTTAATCAACATTCCTGTATTTTAAGTATAAATATTAACTTGTGAAATATTGACTTTTGTTTTTTCAACTAAAGTTGCAGATTCTTTTAAAACATGATAATCTATTAAGACAAAGAATTTGAAATTCTGAAATTGCAAGATAATTTTGAAATTCTTCTTTAGTATCTTCATCACTATCATAAATACTATAAATTGTTATTTTTTTTAGATTAGTTAGTGATGTTAAGAATGAAGGCGGAATAATTCTAACTGAGCGTAAATTAAGTTTATTAATCGTATTTCCTTTTCTTTCTAATGCTTCGCTTAATTCTTTACAAGTAGGTCCTTTTTTAATATGAAATTCAAACTATACACTTTTTAATTTTCTTTGTGCATCGATTAAAGAGATAATCCGGAAATTTTTTCTTGGGAATAATCATGAATAATTAATACATTTAAATTTTTACAAAGTTTTGACATCTTATAAAGTGAATCAGTATCAACTTATGTTGAAGCTCCTGGGAATGATAACTAATATAGGTTGTGAGGTTCTCCATGATAATTCTTTAATATTATTACATTGACTAATGTATAATTTGTATAACTCTTGTTCTAAATATTTGTATTTTCTACATCTTCCAGTTATAAAGGTTCCACCAGTTACCATTTCTGTAATTTCTTTAATAAGTTTAGATTTCAGAAATTTACAATAACTAATATAATTAAATGAAGGCGGTTTTAAAAGAATTGTCGAAGGTAATTTGATACCATTATAAAAGGTATTTTTTTGAAGTGGATAAAAGACAAGAAAGTATCATTAATTTTCTGTGGATAATTTTTCCATAAGATTGGAACTACTAAATGACATCATTCTTTATTAACTAAAATTTCTGTTTGTAATTCATTAAAAATGAAAACTAGGCAATCCACATTAAGCCTTTATATCATCTTTCTTAATAAAATAAGAAAATTTCAATTTTTTTAAAAAAACGAAAATAAAATTACTGAGATATTAAATGAACCGAGATCTGAGATGTTAATGGGATGTAAAAGAATATCTGATGATGTTAACGGGATGTTAAATGTTAGATATTAAAATAACATTTTTATTATTAAAGTTTGTTAATATTATGTTATATGATATCAAAACATGACATTTATAGTGTTAATATTATCTATATAATTAAAAAAAATGGTGTAGCTGATTCGTATTCTTTATAGTTAAGACCCGCTTGATCAGCAAGTATGTTGTACACCTGATCCAATTCCGGTTAATGAAATTTTAATCGGAAATTTTTTTTTCCAACCGATCTAAATTTTTTCGGTTCCCCTTTTTTTATAATTTTTCATTTTTTTTTCTTGAACCGATCTTTTACTTTTGATTCTTTTTTTTTTTCAAATTTCCTCTTTTCTCTTTCAAAACACCTTTCCTTTTTTTTTCTTTTTTTAAAAATTTTTCGTTTTTTTTCCCTCTATTTTTTTTTCCAAAACCGAAAAATTATTATTATTTTTTTTTTATTAAATAATCTTTTAAGACTTATATTATTTTTAGACCATATTATTGAATTTTTTTTTCGGTCTTTTGGACTGAATTATCATTTATTTCAGAATTTTTTTCGGTACTTATTTTTTTTTTTTAAACCCGATTTCTTTCTTTATCCTTTTTCTTTCCCCGTATTTTTTTTCTTTTTTTTCGAATTTTTTCTTTTTCAACTCGATTTTTCTCTTTATCCCTCCCCACAAATTTTTTTTTTTTTCGATTGACTTTTTTTCCAATCCGAAAAATTTTTTCCCCTTTTCCTTTTTCGGTTTGGTCTTTTTTCTTTCAAACCGAATATTTTTTTTTCCGAATACATTCTTCCACCATTTGGGTTTGGACCGGTGATCAGGTCAATGTTGCGGCGACACGGCAATTGCCTTTTTTCCCGATTCTTATTTTTAATAATAGTATTATTTTTTGTATCAAGCTCAATAATAAATAGATTTACATAATTATTTATTTTTTGTAACAACGTTATAATTTAATTTTTCTGGGAATTTTTTTTTTTCATATTAATTAGTAAGATATTTTTTTTCTAGAGGATAAAAAAAAAAGATTTTTTTCGTAACAATGTAACAACAAACTACATTGTTTTTGTAATGAATTTGTAAATTTCACAATACTGCAACATTTTTTTCGTGTGATAAATAAATTTTGCATTTAATAATAATATTTTATATATTGTATAACAATTTCATTGTTAATTATATAATCATGTAAATTGTGTAATTTATTACATTTATTTCCTACTAATGGCATCATAATAATAGTAAAAAACTAGACCCATTCACACTGCAATAAAAGTAAATTATTGTTATTTTCTTACTTGATGGGCAAGTATCATCCCCCGGCGCAACGCGATGGGTTACGACTAGTAATTTATTAATTTATTTAGTAAAAAAAATTATGTAATTCGATTCAGAATGAGTAAATAAATATTGATTGAATTATAAATAATCCCGATTTTCTCTTGATTCGTTCATTTAAATAAATTTGTAATACAAATTCCCAAAACAGTATGCAAATTCTGGAAGCCCAAAGTGTTTTAAAAAGAAAACTAAAGGTTTTTTTACTGGTTTTTTCAGTTTTCAGAATAGTATTATATTTCAAAGTGTTAACATGCAAATTGCCCATAGTGTTAAAATGTCTGAAACCCATCAAAAACAAGTCACTTGCATGAAGAACTTTGAAAGAAAATAGTGCATTTAATCTTAAAACGTCAACTAATACAAATTCACCTCAAAACCTGAAGTGACAAATAATAATACTGTTGAAAGTCCAGATCTTGAAAGCTTTGCTAAAAAATTAGGTCTCAATATTTCAAATATAATTTGAGGAAATTTTATGGTATATATAACAAATCTGTTCCAAGCTTGATCACACTTTTACTAACGTATCACTTTGCTGGTGTAGCCGTAGGTATCTGAGAATCACATGATTGGATAAACATTTAATTGAAGAAAGAATGTTTGATCGAGATAATTAAAAATGCAATCATTTATAGCTACACAGTAGTTTATTTTATTTATATATAGTTATTTATATTTAGATCAGTTTATTTATAGTTTAGTTATAAATGGTTTATTAGTCATAATGAGTTATAATAATTCATGATTAGGAAGATGGAGTAAGATGGAAAGATTATATTAGTAACAATGATTATTAATCAGTAAATTACATCATAGATTAGATTTATAATTACAAATTATTAATAATCATTAGTAAAATGAATATCTTAGAAGTTTTTAGAATCTTTTAGAACTTTTAGCCATTATTAATTATAAATTACAGAATATTTTAGAATAGTTTAGTTAGTGAAATGTCAAAATGTATAAAAAGGATGTGGTTTGAATTTAGCTCCAGCAGCCTATGGGCTCAGATTTATTTAATTGTTAATGAAGAGTATCATTGTAGTTTCACCATGAAAAACGATTAATAATTGAAGGGGGATTATCCAAATTTGAAATTATTGTTAAAAGATATTAAAAGACTAAACCAAGTAAAATTGTTAAATTGTTAAATTGTTTACTGACAGGTGGCAGACATCGTGACACCAGCCCTGACTTCATTTAGCCATCTACAGTATAATGACTGAATACGATTGCCATGATATTTTTTAATTAATTCCTCAGATATTTTATCCTTATACTTCCAATTCCAAACATCAGTCAAGAATTGTAATGTATATGAAGTCATTAGAGATAGATGATATGGGTGACTTGGATAAAAATTACTCCTTCTGAATGGGACCCAGTCAGAGAAGAGATTGCAACAAATAGAGACAAGTCGCATGTATTTATTGTTCATGGAAAGATTTTAAAGTATTATGAAAAAGATGTATCATGGGAAGAATATGAAAACTTGAGAAGAGATATCCAGGAAAATACTTTGCAAACGACTTGGAGGTTCTTATGATTGGGAAAGAGCTGTTTTTACAATGGATGATGTTAGCATAAAATTTTCAATTTGACGCGTTCTACTGGTATTATTGGTATTAAATATTAATATACCTATCACTGAAAAGACTGTTCTATTGCACTAATAATGATACAATTAGGAAGGAATGGGTGTACTACGATATCAAATGTAACTAGCATAATGACCATTTCAAATATTTATTTTTATTTTGGAGGAGTTAATTTATTTTTAGAGTTCAAAAAAAGGAGTTAACTGTTAGTTTTGACAGTTCGTAGTAGGAAGAATAATATAACATGAGTTAAATACATTTCTGATGTGTACAAATGGAGGCATGTAAATTTTTTCTTTGTATTAGTTCTGCATCTATTACAAATAAATTGATAACGTATTACCATTATAAAAAATAAAATAAAATAAATCAAATTTGGCTATAATTCAATTATTGTGTTTTCAGTTTTAAGTATAAGAAATTATACAGGTACCAAATAGTATTTCATTATACAGAATTTGTATTAAAACAGATTCTGAATTTTCAATTTTTATAGGGCAATTATAATATTGCTAAGCTAATAATAATACTAGCTAAAGTATGGATTTGGAGGTTAAGCTCAAATTTGCTAAACAAATCTGAAAATGAAAATATAAAATAAACCTTATTTAACAATTAACATATTCTTTATATATTTAATAATGTTTATCTCTTATTTTTTATTGTAAAACTGCAAAAATACAAAAATACATAAATAATTAAACAAATAAAGAATAAACAATAGAATTGTTGATTTTTAAATTTCAACTATACATTCCAGCAATTCAGAATATTCTTGAACAAAGCTCTCACTAATATTATTAGACTTTTCTATTTCTTTAGTAATGTTGCGACTTATATAACATGCTTGAGAATGAGATTGTACTACTCGTTCTTGTACTACAGCTTTGTTTGCTTTTACAAATTCAAACATATCATTTTTTAATTGATTATCAATATCAGATACATTATAATAACAATTTTCATCCGTGTTTAATCTGTAATATTCATTAATACATCTAATCCATTCAGATATAATATTTTCAAGCATTATTATAGTTGGTCTATTAGAAGGATTTGAATCCCAACATTTTTTCATTAAATCTGTATAACATTTTGGAATATTTTCAATAATTTCAGGACGTTCACCCTTACAAACACTCAAGATAAGGTGATGATCATGTGCTCTATCACTAAATGGAGGATTACCTGATATAAATTCCCACATTATCATTGAAAAGCTATAAATATCACTTTCTGGAGTATAGGGTTTATTTCTTAATATTTCAGGCGCCATATAAGGTAAAACTCCATAAGTTTCATTAATGCTGCTATTATCAGAATCTTGTAAATCACTTATAGGTTTACATAATCCTAAATCAATAATAAATGACTCATTGTAATTATCTGACATTAAAATATTTCCATCATGAAAATCACCATGAGTTAAATTTGATTCATGAATTACTTTAAGTCCTAAAATAATTTTTTTCAATAATTGTAACTTGTCTTGCCACTTAAATACAATTATGTCAGATAAACATTTTCTCAAATTTCCTTTTTTTGCATAACTCATTACTATCATATAATTTAAATTATTTGGATCTTGGGTAAAACCAAAGAATTGAATAAATTTTGAAAATGATTTTTTCTGGCAATTATAATGATATTTCCACTATATAAATAATAAAAGTTATTAAATTTTGAAAAGAAAATAAAATTTTTTATTAAACATAAATAATATACCTCATCTAGAAATTTATTATTTAAATTTGATGAATTATTAAGTATTTTAAGAATGACTTCATGATCCGGCTGTCTATTCCATTGTTGTTTGTCATAATTCCAACTAAAAATAGGTCCATCTGACCAGATAGCTTTATGAATTTCACTAAATCCTCCTTTATCATAATAATTAATACTTAACAATTCATTATAAGGTATCCACTCTAAAATTTCATAACTATTTTTAGCATTCAGTTGTGCTTCTTGAATAAATTTATCAATAAATTCATTTTTGCTTGTCCACTTTGAAAAACCTTGTTGAAATCGTTTAATATTACATTGTTGGCACCACTGATAATCAATATATGGTTGTTTGCATTCATTACATTGTTGGTGCCATGGGTAATTAATAGATGGTTTTTTGCACTTACTACATATCTCATCTTCATCTTTAGCGCTTACTTTATTATTTAATGTTAGTACTTTTTGTTTCCAATAAAAGGCTGCTTCTAAATTTTTTTCTGTTCCTTCTCCATTTTCATAACATATGGCTAAATTATACATTGCCATAACAAGATCTTTTTCTGCTGCTTTCTGATACCAAAAAAAGGCTTTTTCTAAATTCTTTTCTGTTCCTTCTCCATTTTCATAAAATTTACCTAAATTATTCATTGCTTCTTCAACACCATTTTCTGCGGCTTTTTGATACCAATAAAAGGCTTTTTCTAAATTCTTTTCTGTTCCTTCTCCATATTCATAGCATAAGGCTAAATAAAAAATTGCACTTCCTTCAGAATCATTTTCTACTGCTTTTTGATACCAATGAAAAGCTTTTTCTAAATTTATTTCTGTTCCTTCTCCATTTTTAAAACAGTTGGCTAAATTATACATTGCTTCTTTAAAACCATTTTCTGCTGCTTTCTGATACCAATGAAAGGCTTTTTCTAGATTTTTTGCTGTTCCTCTTCCATTTTTATAAAATATGGCTAAATTATACATTGCTTCTTTAAAACCATTTTCTGCTGCTTTCTGATACCAATAAAAGGTTTTTTCTAAATTCTTTTCTGTTCCTTCTCCATTTTCATAACATGCAGCTAAATTATTCATTGCTTTTTCATTACCATTTTCTACTGCTTTTTGATACCAATGAAAAGCTTTTTCTAGATTTTTTTCTGTTACTTTTCCATTTTTATAACATGCAGCTAAATTATACATTGCTTCTTTAACACCATTTTCTGCTGCTTTCTGGTACAAATAAAAGGCTTTTACTAAATTCTTTTCTGTTCCTTTACCATCATTATAACAGTTGGCTAAATTATTTATTGCCATAACATGATCTTTTTCTGCTGCTTTATGATACCAATAAAAGGCTTTTTCCAAATTCTTTTCTGTTCCTTTTCCATCATTATAACATATAGCTAAATTATACATTGCTTTAACATGGTCTTTTTCTGCTGCTTTTTGATGCCAATAAAAGGCTTTTTCCAAATTCTTTTCTGTTCCTATTCCATCATCATAACATACGGCTAAATTATACATTGCTTTAACATGGTCTTTTTCTGCTGCTTTTTGATGCCAATAAAAGGCTTTTTCTAAGCTCTTTTCTGTTCCTATTCCAATATAATAAAAACTTGCCAAATTATACATTGCTTCTTCATCCCCATTTTCTGCTACTTTTTGATACCAACACAATGCTTTTTCTAAATTTTTTTCTGTTCCTTTTCCATTAATATAACAGTTGACTAAATTATTCATTGCTTTCTCATTACCATTTTCAGCTGCTTCTTGATACCAATGAAAGGCTTTTCCTAAATTCTTTTCTGTTCCTTTTCCATTTTCATAACATAAGGCTAAATTATTCATTGCCATTTCATTACCATTTTCAGCTGCTTCTTGATACCAATGAAAGGCTTTTTCTAAATTCTTTTCTGTTCCTTCTCCATTAGTATAACAGTAGGCTAAATTATTCATTGCTTCTTTATTACCATTTTCTACTGCTTTCTGATACCAGTAAAAGGCTTTATCTAAATTCTTTTCTGTTCCTTCTCCATTATAATAAAATTTGGCTAAATTATACATTGCTTCTTCATTACCATTTTCAGCTGCTTTTTGGTAATAATGAAATGCTTTTTCTAAATTCTTTTCTGTTCCTTCTCCATTTTTATAGCAGTTAGCTAAATTAAGCATTGCTTCTTTATCACCATTTTTTGCTAATTTTTCTAAAGAAATAATACATTCTTTACACCATAATTTTTCAGCAAAAGGTTTATTGCAATACGAACAATTTTTGGTGTTTATTGTATTAGTATCTTTGTCTGAAATGTTTGGTTTACTAAATTCAGTTGCCATATGTTATTTTAGAATTTTATTTTACTGGAAAAACAAATTTTATTTTTTTTAGGCGTATTTTTTTTGACAAAATTTATATTTATGAATGAGTTACTAAAAAAAGGAATCTATATAACTAAAAAAATACATGTGTAACTGTAACGTTTTGATCCGTATTCTTTATAGTTAAGACCCGCTTGATTTGCAAGTCATCTAATCCAATTCCGGTTAATGAAATTTTAATCGGAAATATGGTTTTTTTTAAACCGATTTTTAAAATTTTTTCCTTTTCTTTCGAACTGATCTGAATTTTTTCGGTTTCCTTTTTTTTAATTTTCATTTTTTTTTCTTGAACCGATCTTTACTTTCAGTTCTTTCTTTTCTTTTTTTTAAAAAATTTTCATTTTTTTTTCCTTTTTCTTTTTCGGTTTTGTTTTTTTTCCAAACTGTATTTTTTTTTGTTTTTCCAAAACCGAAAAATTGTTATATTTTTTTTTTAATTAATCCTATTGTTTTGGTCTTTTAAGACTGATTTTTTTTTGAATTTTTTTTTCGGTGTTTTTTGCCCTTTTTTTTCAGAATTTTTTCAGTACTTTCGATTCTTTTTTTTTCAAAAATTTCTCTTTTTAAACCGATTTCTTTATCCTTTTTCTTTTCCCCAAATTTTTTTTTCAATGTTTTTTTTTTTCTTTCGAATTTTTTTTCATTTTCGGTTTCTTTTTTTCAACCCGATTTTTCTCTTTAATTTTTTTTCGTTTTTTATTTTTTGTTTTCGGTTTTTTTCCGGTTGGCTTTTTTCCAATCCGAAAATTTTTTCCCCTTTTCCTTTTTCGGTTTGGCTTTTTTTTTCGAACCGAATTTTTTTTTCCCGAATACATTCTTACACATTTAGGTTTGGATCAGTGATCGGATAGATCTGCGGCGCCGCGGCAATTGCCTTTTTTCCAGAAGATGTAATTTTTTTTAAATCTACAATGGAATTTTTTTAAAATAAATCATAAATTTCACAGTGCCACAAACATTTGTTTCGTGTGAAAAATAAAATTTGCATTCAATAATAATATTTCATATACTGCATAACACTTGCACACAATTCGTATAAGCATGAATTGTATAATTTATTACATTTATTTTCTACTAATACCATCATAATAATAGTAAAAAACTAGACCTATTCACACTGTATGGCAAATAAAATATAAGTGTGTTATTATTACTCTCTTACTTGATGGGCAAGTATCATCCCCGCCGCAACGCGACGGGTTACGCCTAGCATCTTAACTAAAATAGAAGTTACACCAAAAAAAATATATATTCGGATCATTTTTTTCCACTAGTGATAATGTAGAATAATGTGTCGATCACTTGAACAGTGACAGAAACCATATTAAAGGTTATTAATTTAGAACTTTTACTCATTCTTTATTGCATTCAACTGTATTTTTCCTTTATTTCATAATATTTATAATCGTTTTTTGGAATTTTTTTTTATTAGAGATAGAGAAATATCAAACAAAGACGCTTTACAACCAAAGTGAAATATTTTTAAAGTTTTAGTTTTTTTGATAAAAGTTAAGCGTCAGAACGGTGTTACTCTATACAAATTTTTATGAAGTTAGAAGACGTTTATGTATTGTAAAGAAGAAATTCTTTACCTTCGAAAGTGTCTGCGAGTGGCGCAGGATACAGAGAAGGTAATCGACGGTGATATTGATTTCTTATTTTTGTTAGGCATAAAAAAACCTTATTTTGTTCAGATTTAATTTTTAATATAAATTTTCTAACGTACCTGATTAATTTTTTTGTTTACCAGATAAAGATAACCTTTTGAGTTTTGACGTTCTTTAACATCCTTCAACGTTTTTTAACAATCTTTAACATTTAACATTTTTTAACGCCTTTTCTTTTTCTTCAGTTAAACTTTTAAAGGTAAGCTGTTTTCTTTTTTTTTTGCTATTGTTCCCTAATTACTCATTTCTTTTTTGTAGATTTTTTAACTTTGGTATTTCAATAAATGGTAAGTTTCAAGTTTTTCAGAATTTTAGAAGCCTAGTTTCTTTACAGTGACTATTAACTAGTTTTTTTTTTCATTTTTTCATTTGGGTTTCTTCTGTTTTGGTTGGGTTTTTCTTTGGACTTCTTCTCTGGATTTCTTCTTGGATTTCTTTGGGTTTCTTTCTCGGGTCTTTTCTTGGATTTTCTCTTGGGTTTCATTGGGTTTCTTTTTGAATTTTTTTTTTTGGTTTTTTTTCAGATTTCCTTTCGTGTTTCTTCTTTGAGTTTCTTTAATTTTTCTTTGGGCTTCTTTTGGGTTTCTTCTTGGGCTCCTTTTCTTTTAGTTGGGATTTTTTATTTTCTCTATACTTTGACTTTATGATTTCGTTTTTACTTTATGTTTGATTTTGGTTTTACTGCTCCAATTTTGGTTATTCATTTTAGAGGTTGGAACCGGTTAAGACGGCCCTCCAATAACCACAGGCAGCGGTTAAGTATCAATTGTCCGAATTGAGAGGACTACTCCACTCGACATGGCATACATCAGGAATTTTTTTCCGTTTAAAATCCACATGGAAATCCACATCAAATACTGTGGAAATCTAAATAGTTCTAGTATTTTCCGAATATCCTGTGACGAAACACGTGGTATTTTCGGTGTAGGATATTGGGAATGTGTGGAATTCCACGTATTTCTGAGCAAACCCACGTGGAATTACATGGACCGACCCACCTAAAAACTTCCTGATGTACGAGGCAACAAAATCTCTTTATTCTTACTGTTATCTGGCTAACGGAGTCTCATCCTATTAGATAATTTCAAGATTATACCGGAGAAATTCATCGAAGGTCGTAATGGGCAAGGAAACTTTGATTACGTTATAGAGCGTCGTTCAACTGGAAGAATTCTTGGCTTAATCTAAGTCAAGAGAGAAATATTTAATGAAAGGGTTCGCCCAGGTATCTAGTATACAAATGGAATCATCTCTGAATGGTCATAAGCGCAATGCCAATGAGATGGATGATGAACAAAATGTGGATAAGGTATTTGGGATCGTGACTGATGCAAAATAATGGTACTTCATGGAGTGCACTTCAGGTGGAGAGGGGAAGTTTTCGTTTAAGCTTTCTGAGCCTGTATTTATCGTATATAAAAGTAACAATCTGCATATTATGGTGGAAGAAGTCTTAAACCGTATCGTGCCTGAGACTTTTCATTATTTAAGTCAGCAACATGAAAAAACGGGAAACACATCGATACTTGGACTCGGATCATCATAAGTTCACACACTTTCAGAAAGGTCCACTTGTTGAATTGCTTCGAGGAGTCTCGATGAATACAGTAAACTTGAAGCTGATTTTTGACACGAATAGCTAAAGCAGTCTTGATCATTACAAGGGGAATATTTTCCGTTGTCATTAACATACTAAGTACCGCTCCATTGTTTTCAAGTGCTGGTGTTTTGTACATTTCACGTATACATTTTTTTGAGGTATAAGATATCGTTAAAATTTTTTACTCGTAAACATAAGTCCTTTAAATATTAATTAACATTATAAATCACTGCGGACTGATAATAAATTTAATTAATTAAAATTAAAGTCAATCGTATTTATTTAAAAAGGAAATAATAATATATATATATATAATAATGAAATAAACCTTCATAAATAATATTGATTACATTTATTCTACTTTATTCTACACACAATTCGACCCTTTTATTATACCTTCATTAATGTACCTTCTAATAATTAACATGTGATCTCTTGTAATATAACTTTCATGAGTGATTCCAAAATAAAGTAAATTAATATTTCGAATTCTACAACTTTCAAAAAATAATTCAAAAGAATCAGTTGAAAATTTCCAATCCCCACTTAATGATATATAAATTAAAGATTTTGGAGAAAATTCAGTTAAAATATTTAATAATTCATCACCAAAATTATAATTTTCATTCACAAGAATATTTAAACTATCAAATTCTATACGTGATAAATTTCTACAATTTAATAATAATGATTTTATATGAATAAAATCTTTAGGTTCAATATGAGTATATAATCTATTAATCTTTGGACAATTATTAGAAATTGCTTTAATTAATAATCCAGTATTTTCAGCATTTTTATTAATAGAATTAATAATAACTTGTAAAATATTTCCTTTTGTTTTTTCAATTAATATTGCTAACTCTTCAAACCAAGATAATCCATAAAAATCAATATATTCTAATTCTGAAAATTCTGATATCATTAAATAATGTTGAAATTCTTTAATATCACCTCTAATATTATCATTATCATAATTATAAATCGACAAATTCTTTAAATTAATAAGTGATGTTAAAAATGATGGTGAAATAATATTAAGTGAGTGTAAACAGAGATCATTTAATGTATTATACTTCCTTTTTATTGCATTGCTTAATTCTTTACAATATTCCTTCTTAATGTATTTAAAAAGTGATAATCTTTTTAAATTTTTCTGCGCGTCAATTAACGAAATTAAACCGGGAAGATTTTGAGAACAATTATAAATCATTAATCCATTCAAATCTCTACAAATTTGTATCATTTCATAAAGAGAGTTTGGAGATACAGAATCAATACTAATATATAAATTATTTAATTGAGAAAAACATTCTTTAGCACCTGGAAATAATGATAAAGGTTGAGAAGTTTTCCATTGTAATATTTTAATATTTTTACATTGACTTACAAATAATTTATAAATTTCTTGTTCTAAAAGATTACTTTTTGTTGAATAATCAAAATTATTTAAAATTTCATCTTTAAATATCATATCTTTAATATTATCAATAATTCCAGCTCTTGGAAATTCACAAAAACTAATATAATTAAATGATAAAGGTTTTAAAAAAATTGTTGGTGGTAATTTAATATTATTATCAAATAAAAATTGGTTTGAAGATGTTGATAAACAAGAAAGTATGATATTAAAAATCTTTTTTTCTGATTCTTTATGATTACAATACCAAGAATATTTTTTCCATAATATTGGTACTACTAAATTACACCATTCTTTACTAACTAAAAGACATGAATATAAACTTTTTTTATTTAATCGTGATTCTATTAAAATAAGGTTAAAACAATCTAAATTTAATTTTATCATTTTTATAAATTAAAAAGTGATTTAAAAAGTGATTTTTTTTTTAATGTGAGTAAAAAATTCTCGATATTTAAATATTTTAAATTTTCTTATGATCCCAAAAATAGACATTCCTATAATTAATAAGTAAAGGGCCAACTTTAAATCGTTTATGGGTTAAGTTACACTACACCAGAATTTATGATTTGCCGTATTGCCGAATTATAATCGGCTAGCCTTAGTAGCCTATATTTTGCTGATCACGTAAATAATTAACAAATATTAGCCTAAATTTTCAAACACATTACACATTTACACATGCACGAAAGTCATATGATTATAATATAAGATTTCTTTTTTTAAAAAATTAGTAACGCGTTTATTAATTATGCATATATTACAAAAACTACATACTGTAATTATACTGTACAAACACCTAGAAAAATAATATAACAAAATATATTACCCTCTATAGCTAACCGATATATTCTAAAAACTGATAAATTTAAAAATCTATCTTTTGTGCAATATAATATAAGATTTCTATTTTAAAAAAAACTTATTTGATTCCATCATTTAAGCATACTAAGAAATATCATTTGACAATCTTATTAAGATTTTGTTGAAAACTTTCATAAGAACAATTAATTCAAGTAGGGTTTAGAACAGATTTTTGATCTCCAGATTTTAAATACAATATGTGAAGAGTATTTGTTTACGCAAGAATGTGAGAAGCCTAAAAATTGTATCAATGTAAACATAAATAGATAAAGATGACTTTTTATTTTAAAATAAAAAAAATAAAAAAAACTCAATAATCACAACAAATTTATTTTTATTATAACAAACGAAATAAATTAAGAGGATTGATTAAATATGCCTTAAATAAACTGCTATACTTTTTAGTATGTAGTTTTCATACGATTTTATATGAATTTTTTTCCTTCGGAATAATAAAATTAAATCAAAATAAGCTCTGCTAATAAAAAAAACAATGCTGTTAAGTACAGAAAATAAAAATCATAACTGATGACAATGTAGTCACCACACATCAACTTAATCTAGTTAGTTCTTAAGAAAAGAATTATAAATGCCACTTTTATTGTTGTTTTTCCAACTTAGACAACACATGATATAAAAAGCTTTAATTCACCAATAAAATACATTCTGTATAATAAAGAAAATAAAGAATTAATAACTTTAATCTCAATTGTAATATTTTCTTAGGATTTACGTAACGTAAAGCCCGCAGTAGAGTATTTAAGATGCAATTCTCTATACTTCTACTATACTTCTACACATCCACCTGGTTTCACTACCGCAAAATTCCATTGTTCTTAGGGATTGGAATCGATTAATCGAAAATCGACAAAACATAGTAAAATCGATTCTCGAGAATCGATTCTCAGCAATTTTTTACATATAAGTTAACCTGACTTCAAAGTAATTTTTCATGCCGGCCAAGTGCTGATTATTTTTGCTGAAATTAGTAACTGATTCAAAGTCAGGTTGGTCGTCTATAAGAAAAATCTTGAAAAGATTCGATTTTCGATTCCAATCCCTAATTGTTCTAAAGTATAACGTGGTTTAACGATTTAATTAATGCGGGAAATAATTTTGCTTTATCAACTCCTGTAAAATTCCGAAAGTGAATATTTTTTATAATTTTAAGAAATGCTGCACAACTCCACCACGTACATTTATTTAACAAAGAATATTCAATTAAAGAAAAATTTGAAGATTATGTTAGTGTAAAAATTCTAGAGGTCACCTTATAAAAAATACAATTAATATTCAACCAATCTAAATCCTCATAATCCAACCCGTTTTGCAACTTATACCTAGGATCCTTATTACAACACATTATACATGGTACTCTCCTGTCAACCGTTAAATACTCCTGAAATGCCCCTAGCATTATCCAACCATTTTTTTTCCCCAAAATTTGCTTCCACGCATTCAAAAACCTAAACGGAACATCATCATCTCTTAGGATCAATTACCCCTTGCCAATATGTATGTCGTCCCAAAGACCTCGCCTACTCAGTCTTTCCTACCCTGGAACCGCCATACAACACCAACGATTTATAACCAAGGCGACCAGCGCCTGCATTAAATGATGTGGAGGTAAAATCCAGTTTCTTCTCTCGAAATCCGGCACATACTCCTGAAAATCGCACTGCGGTAACGTCCAGCGTATATATTTTTTATAATTATTGAGATTGGCCAGCAACCCTCTATCTAAATTCTCTAAGGCCTGCTCGCTCGTTCTACTACGCTTTACTGCTTCCTCTATCTCATCTATTTCCTCTATCTCAACTACCTCCTCTATCTCATCAGCCTCGAACCCGCAAGCTTTTCTCTTATTACGTCCAGCATTATCGATAGAACCAGGGCCAATGTTCAATGAGAAGTCCAACTTTCTCGGCTTGCTTGATATTTTCTCTGTACTACTTTCTCACGTATTCTTTCACCGCGTTAAAATTCCTCACATTCGTATCAATATTCGGATGCCCTATGAAAAAAGCCTGTGTGATTTTTGTTGAAAAAACATCCAATTAAATTCACTATGATTTCTGTATATTTGACCATACAATAATTGTGCTAAAAATTGCAATAAATCACACAATAGTTGTATGGCAATCATACAATAATCATCCAATTTATGACCTGATTTTATATAATTATTGTCTAATTTTTGAGCCAAATTTTGGGCCGAATTTTAGGAATTATTCTGGGCCGAATTTAGAAATTATTGTGAGCCGAATTTTAGGAATTATTAGGAATTATTATGGCCGAATTTAGGAATTATTGTGGGCCGAATTATTAAGAATTATTATGGCAAATTTAGGAATTATTGTAAGCCGAATTTAGGAATTATTGTGGGCCGAATTTTAGGAATTATGATTACAGTAAGTTAAAATTTGGTCAGTAACGATTAACGACAAGCAAATTTATAAAGTGAAATTATGGATTTTTATTAATTTAATATACAAAATAAAACACTATATTTGATATGAATTATAAATGTAGAAAACTATAAAAAAATATAAATATATATATATAATAATTCATAAATAATATACTATCGCTGTATTAGATATAAACTATAAATTAAAACTATAAATGTATAAAGAAAATAAAATCAAATATTAAAGAAAGTAAAGTAAATTATTGGTATAAGTAAATTATTAATATTAAAAATAAAAAAGTATGAAGTTAGTAAAGAAAGCAAAATTAGAATTAGTAAGTAGTATGGAAAGTAAATTGTTAGCATTTGTTAGCGTTAGTAATAATAAAAAAAAGAAAGTAAAATAAATTATTGTAAGTAAATTATTAATATTAAAAATAAAAAAGTATGAAGTTAATAAAGAAAGCAAATTAGTAAGTAGTATGGAAAGTAATTGTTAGCGTTTGTTAGCGTTAGTAATAATAAAAAAAAGTATAAAGTTAGTGAAAAAAGCAAGTTAGTAATTGAAATGTAAAAAAGTTAGAAAATAAATAAAAGGATAAAAAAAAATAAATTTTCTTACCGAAAAGAAAGTTTGAAGAAAAAAAGTTTGAAGAAAAGAAAGTTTGAAGAAAAGAAAGTTTGAAGAAAAAAAGTTTGAAGAAAAAAAAGGTTAAAAAAAATAAACAAATATTTTCTGCGTAGTGAAAAAAGTAAGTTAGTAATGTAAAAAAGTTAAAAAATAAATTCTGCGTAGTGAAAAAAGTAAGTTAGTAATGTAAAAAAGTTAAAAAATAAATAAACGAAAAGAAAAGTTTGAAGAAAAAAGAAAAAAAGTTTGAAGAAATAAAAAAATAAACAAATATTTTCTGCGTTATATTTATTATTTATTTTGATGATCAGATCACGTGGTATAATATAATTTAATTTTAATTGGACGATCAGATCACGTGTATTATATACATAATTTTAATTGGACAATTTCTTTTATTTTCCAAACTAACCGGATAAGTAGTGACACAAAATTTTAACTAACGAAAAATGAACTTTTAAACTTTAATTTTGTATTAGTTACAAAATTTCATTACAAAAGCAATACGACAACACAAAAATTTACTTTATTTAAAATATATATGCATATTATGTATGTTATCTCTAATTTATGAAATAAAATAAAATATTAGTATTTGTAACTAATTAATTTCAAATTAAATAACTTACTTTATTATTTTCGTTATAATCTAAAATAAAAATAAAAATTAATTGATTATTATAAAAAATTTTTTGTAATATAAAATGAAAAAATTAATATTAATTATTACCTTTTCGCGGTTGATTGGAAATCCGCCCAGATTTTTTTCTTTCATTTTTTTTCTTCCCGCTCTTTTCGCTGGCATTTGTATTGCCAACGTCTGTACTATTATCATTTTTTTTCTTTCCGCTCTTTCCGCTGACATTTGTATTGGTATTGTCAACGTCTGTATTATTATCATTTTTTTTCTTTCTGCTCTTTCCGCTGACATTTGTATTGGTATCGTCAACGTCTGTATTATTATCGTTATTATCAGACTTCAAGAAAAGTTTAAAAGAGATATAACTGAAGTTAAAAATATGTTTTTAACAAAATGCTTATACTATATATATTATACCTTATCTGATAAATCATCTGCAGTTCCACTACTACTAATGACCACTTTGTTTTTAATTTTATCTCTAGTGATCACCGATTTATTCTTTTTTAAAATAACTTCCGTTTCCTTCTTCTTTAGTTTTTTTTGGTGGGCACCTTTTATAAAATTCAAAAATTAATACGTATTTATTTTTATAAATAAATATAATTCAAAAGATGAAATTATTATTTACGTTTATTGTTCATCGAGCGGCGAAATAATTCTTTGATAGCCCAATCTCCTGTTGTTTTGGGAAAATGACTATTATTCCCTTTGAACTGAAAAAAAAATTTTGTTAAATGTATTATAAATGTATTGATTTAAAGTATGATTAATTTACAATATACTCACCTTCTCGATAATTTTTAATATTGCTCTCCTCTCCTGCTTTTCCCAGGACGTTTCAACATCGATATACGCTTCAATTAGGTCACGTATACTTGACTAGTAAAATATATAAAAGTTAAATCCTAAAATGATAATACATGAATTATATCAACAATTACATATTTATATATTACAAACTTTGTAACCATTAAATTCCTCATTAGTCAGGTTTAAAATTTTTGCAATATTAATGTAAGCACCGGTTGGTTTGGAAATTGATACAGTTTCATCCACCACTTTTTCTAGAATTCTCTATATTTATAATTAAAACTTAATGTTAAAAAGAGATCAAACTGCAATATAAATGCTAAAATTAACTTACATTTTGTTGAACAGGAAGATCTGACGATTTTTTTGATTGATTAAGAACGGTTATTTTATTTAATTTTTTGTTAGTAGCCATAACAAAAAAATCCAAATGTAATGAAGAGAAATTCAGATAGAACGAAGAAAACGAAGAAAAAAAGAATGAATTAAATTTCTCTGAATTTATATTAACTTGACGAGGTTTTTTTTAAAAAAAAAGGTAGAAACATTAGCGATTTTTCCTAAAAAGGAAAGATAAACGAATAATTTTTTTTTAAAAAAAAAGGCAGAAACATCATCGACATTTCTTAAAAAAGAAAAATACAACGATCAAATTTTTTTTCTAAAAAAAATTGATAGCGATATTGTGTACAAAAAAGGAATATAAAAGGGTTTTTATAACATCTATTTTTAGCTATTTCAACAGTTACGGTAGAGTTTTTTAAATAAAGAATAATAAAATGAATAAACGATACAAATTATTATAACAAATTATTATAATCGTGCGTGACTTAATAAAAATATGAAGATTTCACACTAGATTTAGTATTAATATTTTTTGGGAAGTTGTTTCCTATTTTTTTTTTTTTTTTTTTTAAAAAAAAAAAAGTAGAAACATTATCGATTTTCTTAAGATTTTTTAAAAAAAATTGACAATATTTGACAGCAATATTGTATACAAAAAAGGAATACAAAAGTGACAATATTTGACAGTAATATTGTATACAAAAAAAAATACAAAAAGGGGTTTTTCATCATAAGACTTCAACCGAAGACCAAAGTTTCTTAAAGTGATCTTTTTTTTTTTAAAAAAAAAAGAACAATCTTTTTTTAAAAAATGACAGCATTCGAAGTACAAAAAAGGAATACAAAGGAGGTTTTCATATCTATTTTAAAATTACACAGCCATTTTATCATAAGATTTTAACCCCTATAAAAAATTTTTATCCGAATTTTTCCATTATTTCTCCGTGTCTTCCGTGTCTTCCGTAAAAATTCCGTGAAAATGATACATTCACGGATATCGAGATGAAAATTTCCATGATTTAAAGCTATTATTAATTCTATTAAAATGATACATTCATAAAAAAAAACATGGAAAGATAAAATACGGATCATATTTTTACAGGAATGTAATACTTATTTAAAATAATAGTTATTTAATTTGATGAATAATTGTTGACGTAAAAATATATTTTTTTTGACGACAAAAAAATAGTGATAGTATTACTGTAGATTAAGTGTTAGATCCTCGAACGAGGATAATTTTTTTTAAGATGATTAATCCGTCGTTAATCGCAACGAAATAAATGGGTGTGTAACACTGGTGTAAAGATGTATGTAAAGAGATATGTATAATGCTTTTTTTTTAAAAAAAAATAGGCAGAAACATTATCAATTGTTCTTAAAAAAAAAAAATCTTTTTTTTAATACAATATTCGAAGTACAAAAAAGGAATACAAAAGGAGTTTTCATCTATTTTTAAATTACACAGCCATCTTAAAACGACAGAAATATTTGTGTACAAATTATTCCGAATAAAGATAAATCAAAATTTTTTAGCTTATAAAATCTGAAACATAAATTTTATGCAGTGTGAAAAAAAAAAGTATTTTAGTTTTTAATTTTTATAAATCTTGTATAGTGTAAAAAAAAAGTGTTTATTTTTTATAAATTGTGAAAAAAAAGTATTGGAAAAAAAATGTCGAATAATAAAGTATTATGTATATGTTCCAAATGTAAAAAAAAAGGATCAGATAATATTGGTAAATATGTGCATCCTACTACCAAATGGAGACATATTAAAAATGCAAAAAAGAATTATAATTTTAGCGACAACGATGATGATAGCGATGACGACGATAGCGATAATGATGATAATAATAATAATAATAACGATCATGAGGACGATAATAACGATAACGATAATGATGATAATAATAATGACCACGACAAAGACCACGATGACGATAACGATCACGATGACGACCACGATAATGATGGCGATAATGATGATAATAATAACGACTACGACGATAATAATCATGATGATAATGATGTAGAATATAAACAGTAAGTATTAAGGAGAATATTTCTGTTATTCGTTAACTAATAATGATTATTAAATGTTTTATATTATATTTTAATTGTAATGATGATAGGAGGAATGAATTTGATAATAGATCTTCAAGATCTCCTACTCCCGTTCTCATGGTAATTGATGATGATTGCTATGATGACAATCAAGAACACCATGACAATCGTGACAATTCTGATGAAAAAACAGAATCATCCACTGCAACTGAATCTGAATCTTATGAAAGTTTATATGATTCTTTTGATGATAATAATACGTTTGAAGTATTACAAAAAGGACTATATAGTAGCGATAATGAATCATCTGATGACGGTATTAATTTAACAGAAGGTAATATACGCAATATTTATTTATTTATTTAAAATTATTTATTATTAATGCAAATACATATTATTTGTAGGGTCTAATATTGTAGGGTCTAATATTAATAGTATTAATGATGAAGTTGCTAGAGGTTTACGTCTTCTTGAAGTAAAAACTCGACGAAATATTACTGATGCAGCCTTTAAAGAAATTGTTACTGCAGCTAGTGGTAATTTTACAAGTCAATATACACTAATAAAAACACTTAAAAATATAGTTCCTATTAAACCAATTTGGGTTGATATGTGCATAAATTCATGCTGCGCTTTTACTGGTAATTTGGAAACATTAAATAAATGTACCTATTGTAAAGCTGAACGTTATCAAGAAGGAGGACGACCAAGAGCACAAGTAGCATATTTTTCAATTCAGAATCGATTTAAAATTCAATATCAAGATCCAACACGCGCAAAACAATTACGTTATCGTTCTGAATATATTACCAGAGAAGATAATGGTGCTATTGGTGATGTATTTGACGGCTCACAATATAAATATCTATCCCAAGAGGGATATTTTCAAGACGATCGTGATATTGCACTTTTAGGTTCTGTTGACGGTTATCAACTATTCAAACAAAAATGTGATGATTGTTGGATAGTTTTATTTATTAATGCTAATTTGCCACCCCATCAACGTGTAAAAAAAGAAAATTTACTTATTACTTCAATCATCCCGGGTCCTAAAGCTCCAAAAAATTTTAATTCTTTTATGAAACCAATAGTTGAAGAATTATGCTTATTAAATGGTAATTTTAATTACATACATTATGATAAAACTTAATGATAAAAAAAATATATTAAAAATAATTGTAAATTTGTAAATTTGTAGATGGTGTTGAATGCTATGATGGTGCTACGAATGAGAATTTCCTCTTAAAAGTTACGGTACTTTCCTGGTCTGGAGATACTCCCGGATTGTCAAAACTTGCTTGCTTAACTGGACATAATTCATACATGGCATGTCGTTACTGTGATCTTCGTGGGATATATAATAATCATGTATATTATCCTACAACACCACCACCATCAATTGAAACATATAAAACTTATAATCCATCAGATTTACCAAAAAGAACTCATAGAGATTATATGATAAGAATTGAACAAATAACGACAATACCGCCATCAAGAACACGCGATACATTAATTTCTGATTTAGGTAAATAATAAATCTATTGCAACATAATTTTTTTTACTATAAAATTAATAATTATTATTTTGAAATAGGTGTTACAGGACGTAGTGTTTTATTAGAAATAGAAACAACTCGATTTCCTACATGTTTTCCAATAGATATTATGCATTTGTTTTATGAAAACATCGCATTATATATGTTAAAACATTGGATGGGTTGTTTTTTTAAAGATTCTATTCTTAATGATCAGCCATATGTAATTAACAACAAACAATGGACTGAGATTGGGATTGAAATGGAAACCGTAAGAAAATCCATTCCAACTGATTTTGGTCGACCACCACGAAATATCTTACATCACCATAATGGTTACAAAGCAGAGGAGTGGGCTTCATGGATAACCTTATATTCTTTACCTTTATTAAAAGATCGTTTGCCGGCAAATTATCTTAAAGGTTGGTCCTTTTTTGTTAAAGCTGTTCAGCTTTGTCAAAAACGAGTATTATCTTTACATGATCAAGAAGAAATAAGGAAATTATTATTGCTATTTTATCAACATTATGAACGGTATATATATTACAACATTTATTTTATTTATTGAATTATTGTTCTTTTATTAAAATAATATTATTTTTAGTTATTATTATCAGTTTTTGGCTGCCCGACTAAGTGTAATGAAAGTATGCTTTCATTATATTTTACATGTTGCTGATAGTATTCAGGATACTGGACCATGTTGGTCAACATGGCAGTTTCCTATGGAACGTACTTGTGGAATGTTACAACCGCTAGCAAAATCACGCCTCCATCCATATAAAAATCTAACAAACAATGTATATTTGTTAGAATTATTTAATAATTTGTGTTATTTTAGAAAATTTTATGACCAGATCTTTCCTCCTATATCTGATAAAAAATATAAAGAGCACTTGGTTTATACAAATGAGAATTATGAAGAAGAATTTCAATGGCCTTCTAAACCATATACTCTTACATTCCAAGAAGTTAAAAAAATAAAAGATCATTTATGTGTAATAGATGATCGTGCATCAGAAATGCGATTAAATGTATGTATTATTTTATTTTATGTTATTTTATTTTCAATTTTAAAATTAAATATTGACTAATATTTACATTTTTTACATTTTTTAGGATTTTGAAACCAACGGAACAAAATTTGGTCGTTTAATAACTTCCGATGGTCGAGTAATTGGGTCAGAATGGATACGTAGAAATAAAGACTGGGCACGAATTAATTACACTGTTTTGGTTAGTATTTAATGCAATATAATCATTTATTAATTTTGTAAGTTTTATTTAATAATTTTCATTTTAGACCCGTTTAGAAATTGACAAATGGGCTCACTTACCAAGTGCAATCCCAGAATTCGTAACTAAATCATTTTACGCCCAGGTTAATTATTATTTTTTATACGGGTATATGGATCAGAAAATAATGCTAGCGAACGTAACATGGACAAATGAAGTTAATGAAGATTCATTAGGTACAACTTCCTTTGTAGGTGATGGTTCTACACAATTTATTGATGTTACTGCAATCAATAGATGTGTAGGTTTTATGAAATTGGGACGTAAAACATATATTATTGATAAGGAATGTATGGAAGAATAGAAATAAACAATTTAATTAAAAATTGTCAAATAATCTGAAATTGTATTACGCGCGATGTGTATGTCGGATTTCTTAAATAAAACTTTCTTAAATAAAACTGTAGGGAAAATTCTTATTAGTTCTTTTTGTATTGTAAATTTTATAACGCCCTATATTATACGTAATTTCAATCTAATAAAATTAGAAATAAACGTCTGCCTTACTTGCCGTTAAAATCTGAATAAGTATTTGCAATAGTTCTCAAATAAGTATAGAATTCTTTACCGATATCTGGACTAATAACAGACGTATTTATTATAACAGACTGCATAGACGACGTATTGTAATGTATTATAATAACGTTTATAAATAAAATTGTTTATAGTTAAATATAACAATTAGGCAGGCATTCATTTGGCCAATTTAGCCTTTATAATAAAAATCGCGTTAATATTATAGCAATGATAATAATATAAAAATTTTTTTTATTAAAATGAATAATATTAATTAATTAATTATTAAAACGTTAATATATACTAAGAAATAAGCAATAATTATAATAATATGAAATTAATTAATTAACATCAAGCCTCGCAATTTAATTAACATTAATTAATCATCGTCGATTTCCCAAATTGCGAGGCTTGCGAGGCTTGATTGAGAACCTCCTTCTTCTTCCTCAAATATTTGAACCACTTCCTGTTCCTGATCCTGCTGCTGCTGTTGCTGTTGCCTTTGTTGATCCTGCTGTTGCTGTTGCTGTTGCCTTTGTAATTTTTGATCCTGATCCTCCTGATTCTGATCTTGATCCTGCTGCTGTTGTTGTTGGCTAAGTAATTTTTTTTGATCCTGATCTTGATCCTGATTCTGATCCCGATCCCGATCCTGATACTGCCGATTCTGATCCCGCTGCTGTTGCTGTTGTTGTGTTTGTGACCGTTGCCGTTGCAATTGTGTTTGTGACCGTTGGAATTGCAATCCTAAAAATATTATTTAGAATTTAATATTATTTAGAATTTAAAAAAGAAATTAAAACACTTTACAAGATGATTCAAAAGTTAATACTTGGTTTTTTCCAAAACTTATTTCTGAATTCTAAATAATATCTTTCCCCGTTTCTTGTTATTTTTCCCCTCGGATCCTTAATAATAGATAATTCCATACTCTAAAGATTATAAATTAGTAAATTAGCCTACATTTGAAGAGATAATGACAATATTGTATAATATTATATTGAATATTTACCCGGCAATCCTTTACAATACCATGGAATTTTTCGCTCGCTTGACGTCCAGTATAAACTGTTTTGAATCTTTGGTTGATTTTTCCAGCGGTTGAGATCCACCAAGCTCGCTTGCAATTACCACCGCCAAGCGAGTGGTAATGTGCATTACCTTCTTTCCTTTCATCGATGAGCATTCTTACTTCGTCGTCGGTCCACATAATGTTAATTGAAATTGAAATATTTTTTTTTTTTTGAAGAAAAAAAAATTTTGAATTAATTTTTTTTTAAAAAAAAATGTAAAATGGAAACGAATGAATTTGATTTAATTTTTTTTTCATAAATTAAATAATACTTACGTTTTAATGATGTAATAAATATCAATAAATTAAAAAAAGTCTAATAAATAATATTACTTATTAATGATGTAATGAATTACTACGCTGATTGATCAAATTGAATTACTTATGTTTATGTGTAATTCTGCAATTTTACCCGCGATTCACCCGTGACTCACCCGCAATAATATAATACTTATAATATACTGAACACCGCGACTCACCCGCGACTCACCCGTGACTCACCTGTGACTCACCCCGTGACTCACTCGCAACATTACTAAACACTTTATAACCATCTCTCTATAAAAAAAATTACACAAATTTGAACCTTTTTATCAATTGAAAAAAAGAATTTAATCACTTATTACTTTATCAACAGCGGCCTCAATTTCGAATGGTATGTGATTACAAAATGATGATCTAATACTCAACAGCGGCCGCCTCAATTCAAATATATTCGAATGGTATGTGATAACAAAATGATGAATTTACCTTAAGTGCTCGCTAGACGTTTCAATGATTTTGGTTTAGTTTTTAACAAAATGTAATACTTCATAACTAAATGTACAAGCATTTGACCTGACCACTGGTCTACCATTATTTTTTTGCGTCATTGATTTTTTAAATGCGCCATTTATTATTTTTGCGCTACTATTTATTTCACAATTGGATTTCTTATATGACCGATATGCAAAATTGCATGTGATATTTTAATAAACGTTTTGCACTATATGTGTATTCTGCAGTTAGCCCATTATTTTATTTATATGGTTAAATTTATAATACTAGATTATCAATTATTACGCCAAAATTCTAAAAAATACTATGTACGTATATATATATAATGGAATATTCCTTAATTTAGAAATTTACCATGATTTTAAAATTTTTTCCGTACAA
The DNA here is from genome assembly GCF_026210795.1 of Rhizophagus irregularis. NCBI lineage: Eukaryota > Fungi > Glomeromycota > Glomeromycetes > Glomerales > Glomeraceae > Rhizophagus > Rhizophagus irregularis. Next base: position 2,696,630 of record NC_089452.1, read on the forward strand.
AAAAAATTTTTTTCCATGATTTTTTACTAAAAAAAAAAATTCCCCTAATTCCATGATTTTTAATTTTTTTTTACCTCCTTAAAAAAAAAAAAAATAAAATAAAATGGATTTTATTTCAAGTCTCTCACCTTTCTCGCGTCTCTCACCTTCTTCGTATCTCTCACCTCGCTTCTAATTCTAAAAAATGAATACCAATAATTATAATAATAATAATAATAATAATAATAATAATAATAATAATAATAATAATAATAATAATAATAATAATAATAATATTCTATTTGCTCATCAAACAACAATGCAGGAGTTTAAAGAAGGAACTAACTCTATTCATAAAACGACGCTTAACGCGCTTATTAATAACTTGCAGTAAGTAAAATAATTAATAAAAGAAATAAATAAAGTAAAAAAATAGATAAATAAATAAATAAATAAAAGAAAAATCTTTAATTATAATCTTATAATCTTAAAATACATTTTTTGTTTTTTTGACGACTTGTAATAAACAGACCACCAGTATTTGGAAGTGGGAGAACTTCTACGTTTAGTTCATTCGGAGTACCTTCATTTGGAGCACCCTCGTTCGGAGTGCCTTCGTTTGGAGCACCCTCGTTCGGAGTACCTTCGCCTTCGTTTGGAGCACCCTCGTTCGGAGTACCCTCGTTCGGAGTACCTTCGTTCGGAGTATCCTCATTCGGAATTGGTAATAAAATTAATAAAATTTGTTTTTATATATATATATATATTTAACTTTAAAACAACTTCTATTATATTATTATAGCTGCGGCAAGAGCAGCAACAATAGCAGCAACGACCACAGCAGCAACAACAACACCAACACCAACCGCACCAACAACAACAAGTGCACTAATACTAGCTGCACCAACACTACCAACCACATCAACAACCACATCAACAACCGCATCAACAACCGCATCAACAACACCACCAATACCAACCGCATTAACAACTACATCAACAACCGCATTAACAACCGCATCAACAACCGCATCAACAACACCACCAATACCAACCGCATTAACAACTACTGCTGCATCAACCGCAACAACAGCAGCTATTGCAACAACAACAATAGCAGCAGCAACAACAACAACATATCACCAGTCATCAATTCCATCATACTGGCCTTTACAGCAGCAGCAGCAGCAACAGCAGCAACAGCAACAGCAACAGCAGCAACAGCAACAGCAGCAGCAGCAACAGCAACAGCAACAGCAGCAACAGCAGCAACAGCAACAGCAACAGCAGCAACAGCAGCAGCAGCAACGGCAACGGCAGCAGCAACGCCAGCAGCGTATGCAGCGCCGACAGCGCGAATGTTTTGAATCAACGGGTAATAAAATTTATTAATTTAATGTAAAAGTAAATTTTATAAATTATTTAATAATAAAATTTTTAAATTAATAAAAATAGGAGCTGTTTGCTATTATTGTAATGATAATCATTACATCTTCGCTTGTACTCAAATACTGAAAGAGTACAAAGGCCGTTGCGTTAATTGCTAGGCGGACGATCATATGGTTATGAGTTGTAATAATGTTAAAATAAGAGAGCCTTGGCTCTAAATTTTTTAATTTTTTAACTTTTTTCTAATCTTTTTAATTTTTTAAGTTAGATTAAAAATTATTTTCTGAATCATGTTATGTTCTCGAACATTTTTCCGATTGGGGTCAGATAATAAAAGATTAATTAAAATATTCGATTGGGGTCGAATATTTTTCTTTTTCCGATTGGGGTCGGATATTAATCTTTTAAAAAATGTTCGATTACTATTTTTTTTTTGTCCGATCGATTGGGGTCGAATTAATTTTTGATTACTATTTTTTTTTGTCCGAGTCGGATTAATTTTTTTAAAAAACGTTCGATTGGGGTCGAACCAATATAATAAAAAAAAATTTTTTTATAAAATTATATATTTATTTTCATATATATTATTTTTAATATTTTTTATTTATTTTTAATATTTTTTATTTATTAATATTATTAATTCGCAATTCGTAAAAAAAGTAAACATGAAAAAATTTACATTACATTTATATAATGATCGGTAGGAACAGTAGTGATAATAAAATGCGTTAATATTCGTTAATACCAATAATTAAATGCGTTAATACTAAGAATCTCTAATCGTTTTAGATCTAAACATGAATAACGACGATACTTGATGTAAAACTTGTTTCTATTAGTTAGTAAATAGTATGTACATGAGAGGTAACAGCAATCCGAAAGGCGCGTTACTTTATAAACTGGTAAACTTTATAGAATAAAATAACAGCTAAAGGAAACGAAAATAATGAGATATTACTAAGGTATACAAGGTATAGGTATCATGTATCATTCAGCGATATTAAAACAGCACCAAGTTATGTATGATAAGTTTATACGAAGTTTATATCAACGACGAAGTTTAATTTTCTAGATCTTTTATTAAAAATTGGAATAATAATGAATTTCTAAGTATTTTTCTATTTATTATTTTATTTAAGAATTTTTTTTATAATAAAACTTGCTTAGTAATACAGTATATAATAAAATCAATAAAATCAATAAAATAAGTTTCATATTGCATAAAAAATTTTTTTATTTAATTAAATTTTTTTATTTAATTAATTATATTAATACAGTATATTTATTATAAAAGATTATTAAGGAAAGGTAAAAAAATTAAGTAAATTTAGAATGTGACGAAGGTGGATAAGGAAATAACGCGAGCGTGATGGTAGTTGCAGATGGTATGTGTATATGGTGGCGGCGGCGGTTATTGTGGTGGAGGAGGAAGTAATTGTAGTAAAGGAAGTGATCGAAAAAGTAATTATAGAGACGGAAAAGGTGATCGTGATGAAGCGATTATTGTGATGTTTGCAGATATTTTCGGTTTTACTATAATATAAAAACTTGATACACGATTATAATATGGTTGAATTACGGTTAAATGGGTTAAATGATATTAAATGTATATTATAGAAACGCGGTTCTGTTATAATAAAATAACTTGATCGCTAATATTATTATAAATTATAAGTTAATTTAAAATAAATACATTGTAGGTAAACAGTCATATATATTACTTTTTAAATACATTCACAATTCACAATTAAAGTAAAATGATCTCCCATCGTACAATTGTAACGATTGTACTAAAATAAACGTATATTTCGTATATTTTCAAATATTGTACAATAATCGCACAATTTTTATATCCTAAACTTTTATTGCACAAAAGTTGAACGTTTTCTGTATACTTAATTTAAGTTTATTTTCAATTGTACAAAGATCGCACATTTTCAATACACTATAAAATCGACATGGCCATTTTTATCCAAAAAACTGCAATAATTGTATGATTTCCGCACGGACTTGAACAAATATTGCACAAAAATTGGATGATCTTTTTTCATAGGGATGGTGGACCACTTCTTCGCCTTCCGCAAGGTCGAAAACTGTACTATCCTTTATATTTGGCTTCTTAATTCTTATCCAGCTTTATCAACGCATGTAAATACAATCCACCATCCGCGTGATGCACCTGAGCAATAGAATATCCTGCAAGACCAATAGGAGCACTCCTGTTTGATAATTTCACCCACAAATTATCAAGACAGGCGGAAGGGAGTACGGGCAACGGGGGTAAGTTAAAAAAATGACAGTTTTTTGTAAATGGAATTGTTCAGACATTTTAAATTTTTTTCTAATAAAAGAATAAATTATATAATTACGCGTTTTAAGCGTAGCGTAATATGGGAGGCAGCCGTTACACATGGTGTAACAGAGCGACTTTCACACCATATATGGGCAAAGTCGCTATCGTAATATTATTTCGCGCCGTGTAACGAGCCCTTGGGGCCCGTTTTACTAAGCGCTCATTTCGGTCTTAGCCTAAATGCGTCGTCCTTGTCTTAAGGCATTATTTTTTTTTTTTTTTTTTTTTTAAACAGTAACGCGTTTATTATTTATTTATCATAAACAAATTATTACATAAATTTATAAACACCTAGAAAGAAGCAGTCAAGACATACTTCCCTCTATAACTGAGTTCAATCTAGTCTAAAAAATAACTGTGATAAATTTAAAAAATAAAATTTTGTTAATTTAAAATCTATCTGTTGTGAAAAAACGCTACTAATCTAAAAATATTTTAAAATTGATTTTTTTTTACTTTTTCTTTTGTTTTCTGTATTTTCTAATATTTTCTCTGAACTAAATCACTAATATATTGACTTCAAGGAAAAAATTAAACTCTAAACAATTGTACTTTCTAAAAAGCAAAATTTTGATGTCATCTAAAGAAAAACAAAATAAAATAAAGAAAAAAAAATCAAAACATTAAGAAATAAATCCATAAATCTACGTTCTTGATGGAAATGCATGTCTTAAGTCATTATGTTAATCTTCACCCAATAATCCTACATTATAAAACAATTATAAATATATCACGTTGACTCTATTCTTTTATAACTTTAGTTTCCCACCATCGATTTCTATCATTTAAACTAACATTTCCTTCTGGATATGCACCATATATAACATACTACCAATTAATACATTAAACATCATATACATCATATCTAATTTAATATACTCTCTACTGGGATCCGTAGTATAAACATTCATATTTACACTTCTTAACCCATCTACAACTTCATTAATTATCTCCATTGATCATAAAATTTGTCAAACACCCACTCCGCATGAGGCCTGAGTATCTGGTGGTGTATCAGTTCTCTCCGTACCTAGGTGGTGGTGAAAGTGGTGATGGTGGTATATGTTCATTTGCACTTGGAAATTTGTTTAAGTTGATGCCGTTTCTTAATTCGATAAACGTGCTGTAATGTCTTCATTGTTTGATGGATGATGATATTGTTAATTGTTACTTGCATAGGTGATTAAACTCTCAAAAATTCTTAGATCGTAGGGAGAAAGTAGATGATTTTACTATGATGATTTAGTTTTATTTATTTAATGTTAATATTTATTTTTATTTCATTAGGTGATTATAATCGTAATTGTGGAATATACAAACATAACACACGACAACCAATATTAGCGGCTGAAGATGTTTCATGTAATATTCGAATTTTCAACTACTTCTTCATCTTTGTACTCCCTAAAGAATTCTGCATATCCTATTGTAATTAGATTTCTAACCTTATCTATTGCATCTACAATATAATTTCGCCTCACACAACTTTCGAGAAATCTATTAAAAACATCAATTGAATACTTCCAATTTCCCTTAAGCGTTATTTTCGTTAAAGATTTTGGAGAGAATTTAATCAAAATTTCTACTAATTCATCTCCTATATTATAATTTTCATTCAAACTTTTGAAAGTTAAATATGTTAAATTACTACAATTCACTAATAATAATTTTACATAAATCAAATCTTCAAATTCAAAATATGTAGATAATTTTTCAATTTTTGGACAATTATTAGCGATTACTTTAATCAACATTCCTGTATTCATAGGAGGTATTTCAATAGTATTAACATCGACACTCAAAATATTTCCTTTGGTTTTTTCGACTAATATTGCACATTCTTTAAAACATGTCAATCCTTCAATTATAAGGTATTGAAGGTAAGGAAAGTTTACATTTATTAAATTATATTGCTGAAATTCCATGACCTCTTTATAATCATCATAATCATAATTATGATAAATGTATAAACTTTTTAGATTGACGAGTGATGTTAAAAATGAATGTGAAATATAACCAACTGAGCTACATAAAGTAAGATTATTTATTGTAGAACCCTTTTTTGCTAATACTCTGCTTAGTTCTTCACAATCCATTTTCTTTTCAATCTCGGTGTTAAAAATTATGCTTACTATTTTTAATTTTTTCTGCGCATCGATCAAAGAAATTAATCCGGGGATATCTTGAGAACAGCCACAAATTGTCAATTGATTCAAATCTTTGCAAATTTGTGACATCTCATAAAGACTATCAGAATTTACAAAATTCATATCAATTATTAGACTATAAAGTTGAGAAAAACATGTTTGAGCTCCTGGAAATGACGATAAGGTTTGAAAAGTTTTCCATGACAATTTTTTAATATTTTTACATTGACTAACAAATAACTTGCAAACTTCTCGTTTTAAGAGATTTAAATTATTTCTTTTTTTAATTTTTTCAATGTCAGGAATAAATACCGTATCTATAATATTATATATAATGAAATTGTTCATATATTTACAAAAACTGATATAATTGAATGTTAGAGGTTTTGAAAAAATTGAAGGTAACATAATATTATTATCTAATAAAAGCTGTTTTGAAGAGGATGATAGATAGGAGAGTATTACATTAGAAAGTTTTTTTGATGATTTAATATCAATATAAGTGTATAGACATTTTCTCCATAAGATAGGAACTACCAAACGACACCACACTCTATTAACTAAAAGAAAAGAATGTAAAGATTTGTGATCTTTTCGTAATTCAACGAAAATAAGAGTAAGAATGTCGAAATTCAATCTATTCATTTTTCATTTCTTTATTTTTTGAACAAAGTATGCTAAGAAAAAAAAAAATGTTATATGTCAATATAAATTAAAAATATTTTCTTAAATAAATATGTAAATTGGTTATTAAGCTTTTGTCATTTGTACCAGATTTGCGTCATGCTTAGTGTTGCTTTATGTATATATCAGATATGTATCTTGCGTCATGTACGAGAAAATCGAGAAATGCCGAAAAAAATAATAAATAGTTTTTTGTCATTTTGTTATTAGATTGAGTAATAATGTGAATAAAGTGTTTTATTAACTTTTTCTTAGACATAAAATACGAATAATAGATCAACTTTAATAGGATAAACTGAGCTTTAAAAACCTAGTCACAATGTTACTAGGTTCCATGTGACTAAGTCACATGGAACTTTTTAATACCTATTTAACTTCTAATTATTTACCGCAGTATTCCTAATAATTCATAGGGGAGGCAGTTCAGGATTTTCCGTAAACGAACGATTGTTGGACGGTACGTCGGTACGTTTCTAATACCTATAAAAAAGTAAGGTTTTTTTCGATATAGATCTTCGACCGTCTCTATACGTTGAGCCGATGAACAATGGTAAAAATATAGTAATTGTTCTTATAAACATATTAATTTATCGAATTATCTAATACAATCCAACAACTATCTAAAACAAGTATGATTGCCATATCCGTCATAATATTGTCTCTCTGATAATATATGGACTAGAAAATGCAATTACCTTTTTTTTAGGAAAGACTAGTCAAGAAAGTAAAAATTTTGTGTTCGGCAAAGAAAAATTTTGTAAACTGATATTAAAGGTCTGATAAAATCTATATTAAAATGCTTCTAAGAGAGTGAATAATCAGTTGGTCATATTGAAATGCGTTGAAAAGGACTTTTCTATATACACTTTGTGAATTCTTCCACCTTTTGTTTCATCCTAAAATTATTGGACATGGTGATCAACAGAAATTGTTAGAAAGAGTTCGTAATCTTGTACTTGAGATAATATTGCGTTGTATGCAAAATCTTACGAACTAACCGCTATACAAATTATTTTTGCCAAAATTAATATGGCAGATTTTATTGAAAATAAAATCTTTCTGAGGCGCTGTTTTTATTTTCAATTAGATTTTCACAAAAAGTATAGGTTTAAATTTTAAAATTACTTATGTAAAGTAAAAAGAGTGTAAGAAATTATTAAAATATGCATTAGGTAAGAGTTAACGATGTATTGACCAATTTCTTAAGATTGGTTTAGTAAATTTTTAATTTTTAATGAGTGGTCATATAATAAAACAATATTAAATTAATAAAGTGATTTTTAATTAAATTATTTTTTGAGTAAATTTTAAGAAAATAAAAGTATCATGAGTCAAATAAATTATAAAATATTAAGAAATGAATAAATATATGCATTAGCTAATATTAACTAAATACAGTAAATTAATAAAAATAAGCATCAATTTCATTAATATATTCTTTTTAATATCTGAATAAGTGCGGGAAAGAAAAAAAATAAAGAATATGTAAATAAAAAAAATATGAAAAAAATAAAATATTCATAAAAAATAACAAATATAAAATTTACTATGGGGATGATATCCCCCCGCATACGGCAAAATTTTAATAATTAAAATTATAAAAAAAAGATTTATTTAAATTATAAACTAAGAAACTTGCAAAATATTTACTACTCTAGTCTTAGTGTTTAAATAATTCTAAGTAAAATAAAAAAAAAATAAAGAGAATATAAATATTTATGAGCTATAAAAAAGGAATTATTTAAATTACAAACTAAGAAATTTACAAATATTTTACTACTCTAGTCTTAGTGTTTAAATAAATCTAAAAATAAAATAAAAACAATTTCTGATAAATACATCATGTCAAATATCACTTAAAAAAACTATGAATCATTTAATAATTAGTTAATTTCATTTGTTTTAAATAATTAATAAATAAAAATAATCTATATAAATCATTTGTAAAATTAGTTTATCTTTAATACTTACTATATTACATACCTAATTATTTGTATCTTTAATTATACAATCATCAGTTATACCAATAGAAGAATGACTTGCATGATAAGTTTGGGAATCTTCCCTTTCAAGAATTTCATTCAATTTTTTACTAGTAAAATTAAGTAAGCGACTTGTATAACATGTTTGTGGATGAGATTCAGTAGCAAGATCGTTATGCTCAATTGGTGCCCCGTAAGGCCGTAACAAATAAAATGCGATCACACCCCATCAGAATCATATCACATTATATGATGCAAGATTTGATTGGTTTTGAAAACAATTATATATTACTTGAATTAGAAATTGCGTTTTGTATATAATTTTGTTTTACGATGTCATATACTTGTTTTCTTGGTTCTGAAAATACTCCCAAAACGTTTTCATCTAAAAACCTTTTTATTCATGAAAGAACTGTTCGCCCAAATAATAAAATAATACCTCACTCACGCAGGTCAACTTCTCCAACTTTATATGATATTCATTACTTCAAACATTCTTTTATAACGCAGTTAAGGCACGCTTACAATTTCATAGAAGTGAACCTCGAGTAAAAACTTTAAAAATGGTGCCCTTTTCTGAAGGACTTTTTATTATTTTATTCTACAATGAACCAACTTTTCAATATTCTCCAGCAAAAAGAATGTATACTTGTAAGTTTGAAGGTGGTCAAGGAAATAAAAACTGAGTAGTAAACAGGGACATGTGCATATGTTTTAATGCAGAACGCGCAAGAAACTCCCTTCTGTTGGAAAGAACGTGTGTACAAAGATTCAAATATGCGGTTACGTTGTGGTTCAATACGTTTTGAATTTAATGTTGATGTAAGAGATTTTGTAGAAGATAATTGAAATTTTTATATATGTATAACTGAACAACTTAGAAGATTTTGGGGTGTAGAAAAAAAAATTTAGAAATATAGTTTATAAATTTAAAATTATAGAAATAAAGTACGAAAAAATTATTTTTTATTTACATTATTTTCCCATTTTAATATTAAAAACTGAAGTATTTACATAGGTTCACAACGTTATCATATTTTATATTGTCCATATATATCAAATGTATTATTACACCATTAGGTTTTAATGTCCATTGTTTTTCGTGTATATTTAATTGGAGTATTATGTGTCTGATAGATCAATTGTCGGTTTTCATAATATAGAATATCATGAATTACAGGTTTTTTTGATTTTCCTCCGCCCATTGTTGGTCCTCCAAAAAATAGCAGTACCTAAAACAAGAATATGTTAATAAATTATTTAATCAAAAAATGCTAAATAAAATATTACAAATTGTGAATTTAATTAGTTTAAATGTATTTACACTCATCGTATTATATCATTACACCATAATAAAAAAAAAGTCAATATTTTCTCAACATGATTAGTTATTTACGTGAGTAGTTGATCCCATCATAACCAAATTTATAACTACAGTACATGCTAAATTTAAGAAAACAATAATCTTCATAAAATTTGCGATATTGTTCACGATTTAACATGTCGTGTGACTCATGTCATGCTATTTTTATACATAAAAGAATTGAAAAAAAAAATACATAAGGCTTCTGAATATACTCCAAAGAGAATTTGGATTTGTTCATGAAATTGTACCATGGTTATGTCCAGACTTTAAAACCAACTTCATCGATCAAATCAGATGTTAATACAAAATATTATATTACTTTATACATAGAATACATTGAATTTTGAAATTTAAAATGTCATTACGTACACAATGGACGTTATAAATAATCGATGGAAATACAATGGAAGGAGAATAACAAAACACATTTGATGATATTTCGGGTTGCCATCCTATTCCTAGGAAAAAAAAAGAATTTACGTTGTGTGAATAGCAGTATAGCACGTAGTGAATTTATTATAATTTCGATACTCATAAAAAACACGTCATTCATTGTAAATTACCGTGTCTGGGTTTCTAATTTCGGCCGAAAGTTCACATGATTTTCTCCTAATTTCCTGGTTTGTTATTCATTCTGCAACCCTTTTATATCAAATAATTTATATGAGGACCAATGAAAAAAATCCCATAAACTTCTAAACCATAGATAGAAATAATCTGTTTTTGAATTATAAAAAAAATGAGTACAATGAAAATTATGATTTTCAATACATCATGTTCAACTAATTAACTATTTTGGAAAGTTGGAGTTATTATTGATGCAATTTATTAAGTTAACCAAGAATTGATTAACATGCGGAATTTAATGCACAGATAATTAAATACTTCTCAGTTGATAGCTAAAACCCGATCATTGTGGTACAACGTAAGACTCAAAAGTATGTATATAAAGACAAATTTTTTCTCACTGTTTTTTTTTTATAAATTTCTTCTCTCAATATATATATATATATACATATAAGATGATACCTTTACAAGTAAAAGTAAAAAGCGATGGCAATAATACCACCAGTTTATCTTTTAGCGATGATGTATTATTGTTAGAACAGAAAAAGAACTCTGGCGGTGAATAAAAAAAATTTTATTTATTCTATTTTTTTTGTGTATATGTATATATAAATTATGTATATATAAATATATATAAATAAAACTTCATTTATTATTTATTCATTGTAGTTACGAACAAACCGATCAAAATATCTGCTAGATATATTCTTTCTGTTTATCTTGATAAATCAAAAGAAGTTCGAATAATAATAAAAGCATTAATTCCACAGGGAAAGTTAATATTAAAATTAGATACATTTTCTTTTGAGGTTATCGATGAAGAAGCTGCCACATTATGGATTAAAGCAATAAATGACGCCGTATATAAAGGTAGATTTAAATCATAAAATTTTAATGAAAATAAGTTATACTTTTACTAAATTTATTTTATTAGATACGAAAAAAGCAAAACATCTTAAAATATTCGTCAATCCTTTTGGTGGAGCTGGTAAAGCTGAAAATGATTTCAATCAATCCGTTATGCCAATATTTGACGCAGCAGGATGTACATGTGAAATTACTAGTTAGTATAATTGAAAATTTCTTGTTATCAAAATAAGGAGTAAAATTTACTGCATCACGAGATCTACGGACTTGGCATATTCCCACGCTATATTCCTTTTATATAATCAACTCCTTAATTTGATGGAGTTCGGATCTCCTTAAAAAATTTCATTTTTTTTTTTTATCCTATAAATTAAAACGTATCAAATATTTTTCTGTTTATAGTAACAGAATATTCGGATCACGCTAAAGAGATTATAAAAGATTTAGATTTGAAGGCTTACGACGCTATTGTTACGGTTAGTGGGGACGGTATAATTCATGAAGTTATCAACGGACTTTTATCACGCGATGACGCACTTGAAATTGATACTCCGATTGGAGTGATTCCCTCAGGTAAATTTTGATTGTTTAATTATATTGAGTTTTTAATTTACTTTATTGATATGTTTTATACTTTACAGGAAGTGGGAATGGGCTAAGCTTCTGCCTCTTGGGTAATGATCATGGTAATAGCGTGTCTCACGCTGCTCTTAACATAATAAAAGGTAATTTCTATACCAATGTAAGGTATGACTACCCCTTATTTGTCGTTTTTATTAATTAAAATTTCTTTTTTAATTTAATCAGGTGTTCCAATGAAAATCGATGTATGTTCAGTCACACAAGGGGACGAAAGATATTATTCTTTCATGTCACTAAATTATGGAATTATTGCTGATTGTGATTTATCAACTGAACACTTGAGGTATCTATCTATCTATTTTTTTTTATAATAAATTTATATAATAATAATGGATTAAATATAATTTTTTAAATAATTTATTATTAGATTTATGAAAGATTTCAGATTTGTGATTGGCGCTTTACAGGCATTGTTAGCGAATCGTAAATATAGTTGCGAAATAGCAATGAAAATTGTTGAAGATAATATTGACAATATTAGACAAGAATATAATAAAATCTATAATTCTTCATCATCACACGTTGAAGACAAATCGAATGAAGTTGAAGATAAATCAAAAGGGATAGTAGACAAATATGGAAGCGTAAATGATCCAATTCCATCAGATTGGACAGTATTGAATGATGATGGATATATTTTCATCGCAGGGAAAGTTCCATGGTTATCTAGAAGTCAGATTGTATTTCCTTGTGCATTACCATCTGATGGACTTTTAGATCTGATGATAGTTAATTGGGATAAAATATCAAAACTGAAAGTCGCAAATATATTGGCTTCATTTGAACAAGGAGCTCATATTAATATGAAAGAGGTATGTCAATTAAATTTTTAATTAAATTGAAATTGCTGATTTCTATGAAAAAGATGTATAGTAATAATAAATTTAATTTTTTATATATTAAAGGTTAAATATTATAAAGTAGCGGCCTTACGATTAACTCCAAAAAATAAAGACACGGGATATATTAGTATTGATGGGGAGAAAGTTCCATTTAAACCTTTTCAAGTTGAAGTTCATCCTAAATTAATAAACGTATTAAATATAGATGGAAAATATGCTCCAACGAATGTTTAATTAATTTAAAAAAAAAATGGACAATAATTATATAGAATGTACTGTATTTTTAGTATAAATTATTGTTTTTTTTATACATGTAAAAAAAGAATTAATTATTCATTTCAATTCAAAGAACAAATCATATATGCACATATAAATTATTTGTTATATTTAGAAACACAAATATGAAACACAAGTGAAACAAATATAATGAACATATGACGATCTTGTGATTGTAATGTGATACAACTATTATGTTATTGTTAAGATAATGTACCAACAAATTACCGAATTTAGAATATGACCCCCCTAAAAATCTTGAGCGAAAGCGAAAGGGGACGAACAAACAATAAACTTATTGAAGGAACGTTTTAACAAAAGTAATTCATGTCAAGGTCCTTAGGTAGTCTGAAACAAAGATAAACTCGTTCTTATTGTTTTAGATGCAAAAAGGCGGGACAGGCAGGACATAAGACACACGACGTAAATTCAATCGTAATTGTCTTTCAACAATGTAAAGACGAAAACCACAGAATAAAGCGAAGAGGTCTTCGATAAAAAATATTACCAAAGAAGTTCGGACGTTATATAGTAACTATAAATATCAAGAAAATCAAGGTAATTTTCGTTACGACAAAATAAATAACAACATTGCAGGAAACAACTTTGAAAACAATTGGATATAATCTGATTAACCGGAACGAAAATACAAAATGAGTATGAAAGAAAGTGGACGAATATTTAAGTATAGCATCAAGCGTAGAAGGGGAAACTAAAGGGTATTACCAATAATCAAAATAAACGTAACGAAAAAAAACCGAGTAGAAAGATGTGCTTTAGCGATAGATCTTTTTTTTTTAAAAAGAGTAAGAACGAAGATAATAAAAAATTAGATTTACAACCGAAAAGATCAAGATACGAGTATAATAATAGATCAAGGAAGTAGATCAAAGATTTTGGAGTTATAATTATAGTGATTTCGGCAATAACGGCACAGAAACAAAAAAAAGACAATGATAAAGATAATTGATCAGATTAAATTTAAATAACGAAAATACGAATTAACAGAATATGCAGAAGCAGGTGTAAAGAAGACATAAAAAGTTACTGCAGCTCATTGGAAAAATTTGAGGGAAGGATATCAGAAGTAATAGGAGAATTAAAGGTCGGCCACATTATTGAAAGTATATTTTACCATTAAAAGCAAAACATAGGTTGTTAAATGAGAAAATATCGGTTAATCAATAACAGTGAGAAATAGAATCAACAAAGATTAAATAGAAAGAATATAGAAATTAAAGGGTAGAAAATCTTCTAAAGAAGCTCCATCATTATGGAAAAAAGTATCTGAACGCAAAAATTCTAATAAAGTTTTTTTATTTCTTTATGTAATAATTGTTATTATTTTGCCTAATTTTATTATTTATGCTGACACGTTGATCTAATATTGTTGAAAATACGTTGGTGAATAACTGATTAACCAACATAAAACTAGAATAGAATAAAGAGAAATAGAATCACAGTAAGAATAAGATATCGTATAGAATCAAGACATATGAATGTTCGGGCGTTCATGAAAAAGGATATTCAAGAAAAAGATTCTATCAATCTTTCAATTGTCCGCCTCTTCAACATTAAGGAGTCATGTTCACAGACGTTTACAATATTATGGTCTAGTCTAATAGAAACGGAGGATGACATAGTAACGTTATAAGGATAGAGAGATAATAATAAATAAGTGTGTGTAACAGATAAAAGAAGGGGGTATGATGAAGTACTGTAATCAAAGAAATTAATTTAGGCTATTATTAAAAAAAATTATAGTAAGAAATTTCTCGAGATATTACAGCTACGGCCATACACAGTGAAAAGCTCCGGAACAGTTTGATCACCGCAATTAAGCCGATGCGTCCAGCAATGGAGTACTAGAGAAATAATGGGAGAAGTGATCGAGGTACTTTTGCTCTTGGGATGAGAATAATAATCATCGCGTGAACTACTGAACAAGGTAAAAAAAGTTTGCATTTTTATATTTATTGCTCTCCACCTTATCCTGCAACTATCTCTAATTACGTTATTTGTTCATAGATGACCTTAATTAACGGTTCAGTAATACTTTTTACTTTTAAACTTTGCTGGATCGGTCGTCTGGTTACATCTTATGTGTTGCTAAACTCCATCTCGCCAATTATGTTCACTGAGTTTTTTGGTGACTTAAAATTAATTGAATCGATTCTTAATAATGATCACTGATAGATTGAGATGGAAATAAATGATTTCTACTTCGTTTCTCAAGTCTACGATATTGAAATCAATTGAAAGAGATGAATGAAATTTGATGAGATGACTACCCGGCTGAAAAATTGGGAAAGCTGTGACTATGTTAAAGCAATATATCATTTTACAATGATCTATCTCCATGAGACTTAACAGCCAAATCGAATGAAGAAATTCCTTCCTTCCGCGAAAAATTTGATCGGCTTGAAAGTGCATTTTGCGTGCAGGTAAATGTTTTAATAATTTTTAGTATTTTATTATAACGGAACACCATTCTAACTTCTGTTTGCATAGTAAATTTAATGACATCGTAACCTCATGTGATCAGTAGTTTATATTACATTTCGAGAACCATGGCGATAAATGGATCGTATAAGGAAAGAATTTTGATCCCGATTGTGATTGGAAACGGGTGGAAAAATTCTCACCTAGTTAATTATAGAATTTACGATACTTGTCATATTTTGATAGGAATAGTTGTATAATTTCAGCAATATTACATTTTTTTTAATAAAATTTTTTAGTTTACCTACATCAATGTATGGCTTGTTGTGTGCATAGGGAATATAATTATTAACTAATATTCTTTATTGGTTGATTTTCGCGAGATACAATGATCGTGAATCTTTAATAATACTTATATGTATGCGACACTCTCGTTAATAACCATGTCAGCAAGAATTTACAATTCTTGAAAATCCTAAAGTAAATTCTAGTACTAGAACATCTCGATTTGTTGAAAATTTGTAAGAATGAATCCTTCTTCTGAAGTCCCAAGTGGGTTGTAGTGTTTGTAAGATTGAATATACATCTAAAGGGAACCTCGGGAGTTATCGTACGGCATATCAGATTATAAATTAATACTTCACGTAAAGGCTAAAGTTTACGAGAGTTTAATCGAACCTGATGAAGATAATAAATCTAATTTTTGTTTGTTTAAACTCACTTCAAAACATTTATCTTATCCTTTATTGTTGTTTTATAACGACAACTGAAGTTACAAGGGATCGATGAAGACGCTGGAGAATGGAGCTCGAAAATAGTACTGAATTAATACGTAAACATAATTTGTATTATGTAATTATTTTTTTTTTTTAATTCGGTTTTTTTAATTATCCGTTTGTGTATTTATAGGTTGACCTACGTTACTGATGTCATTGATATATTATTTTTTTTTCGTAAAATATTTTAGTTTTAACTTTTAAGCAATATGACTTTTAATTTTCTTTGCTCCTTTAACCTCCTTAACGAAATTTTTTTAAGGACAGATGCTCGATATATCCTTTTTTTCCCTCACAGCCTAGCCACTAATTATTTATTTCGTCATGATTATATTATAAATTCTGACGTTTTACTATGAGCCGCATTGGAGACCTTTATTATGTAATCACATGAACTTTTAATTTAAAACCGATTTTGAATACTTATATAATATAGGGTAATATACTTAACAGAAGATGCACAGATCAGAAAAAAACCAAAAATTATTACATTTTTTATTTTGTAGCTTTCTCCCAGTACCGTATTGCGGTGGCTATAGTCTTCGACCCTTATACCCCCCTTTATTGCGCGAGTTTTTACCATTAATGAAAGATGTTTATAACCTATATAACAATTGTGTTCATATACGATGTTTATTATATTATTTAGTTAACAAGACCGTTAGTTACTAATTTATTTAATTTATTATAATAGAAAAGAGATAGTTACGAAAAAATGTTTACTATTGTTGAAAATTAAAAATGAAAATTAATTTAATACATCAACTATTAACTAAAAGCTTTTTTTTTTTGAAGCTTATAATGAAAATTTTACACATAAATTAGGATTATACAGATACATGACCGTGATTATAGTACTGAAATCTACTTCTAATGAAGTTTCCGATGGCTGACGAAAATTCTTTATGTTGCACATTATATAATTGAGCAAGAGCTTAACGACTATACCGTTTCTTTACTCAATCTCATATTGCCTAGTAGTTTAAGCTTTAATGAGAGAGAAATTATTTAATTTTATTTATGATTTGTCTGTATATCATATTTGATATTTTGTAAGCAGCATATAATTTTGTCCGTAGATCTATCTATGCACAGTAACTTAAATATAAAACAATAATTATTTTAATAAATTTTTCTTTCATATTTTGAATTTTAAATTTTAAAATAATTCAATTACAATTTTTTGTAAAAGAAATCAATCGCAAAAAAAAAAGAAATCAGAATATTATTTATAAGCAATATGTAGTATGATAATCTATTCTGACTTTGTGATTTAAAATATAGAAAAGAGGGGATTGCTTCTTTTTATCAGTCTCATTTTTTTAGAACATGATTTGCAACCACACTATACTGTCAATGAGGCACCAACGATAAGGAAAAAAGACTGGTTCTCGATCTTGGTGATTCTATGTTCGATAGACTCATTTTGACGTTTATCGATGTCATTTAAGACTAATACTTTTAAAGTACTAAAATCTGCTTTATTGCCACATTGAGCACATTGAGGAGACTCAAGAATCTTTTTTTCCAAGAGAAGGTTCGAAAGTAACATATCTTCCGAACTCTGAATAGACAAGTAAAATGATGAACATTATAAAAATACAACAGATAACAAAATATGGTGACATGCCACCAAATGGTGATTTATTGCCAGAACCAATGTTGGAGGAAAACTAGAAAATGAAAAAAAATGAACCTTATAATAAAACAAAGTTATATGAAAAATGTACTACCAGGGAACCTCGAAATTAAAATTTTTGAACGAATGTGAGTGACATAAGTGGCAGGTGAAATTGGCTCTGAATATCTTTACAGAATTACAGTTACGGAAATATAGCTCAAAATTTTTTTAGAGAGAAATTTGATAGGTTTTTTTTATCCATTATCTTTACCCTGATGTTATGACAAATGATGTGATTTTCTGATTCTTGGAGTATTTAGTATTAAAAAACTGAAGTTACGTAATTTTTCTTATTTACCATATTTGACTAGTCAGTATAAACACAAAAAATAAAGTATAGTAACAAAAAAGATACTAACCTATTTGGACACAATATAATTATATTATGAATCTAGTACTACACTTATTTTATTTTTCTACTCCATTATCTAACAATTTGATTTTTCTGATTTGGTAATTGTTTTACCATGAACTTTTCAGTCAATTAGGAATATGCAGGATTTTACCGACCGATATTTTTAACTTTTATAAACCAATGTTTAATTATGATGATTTTTTTTTTTCGTAGTTCAAAACATAGAAAATCATTGTTTAAATTTGATTTCTTTCAATGTGCTAGTTCTAAGAATGTTATTATGGAAAAACTTGCAAAATCAAATAGTCTTAAAAAATTAGCAAATTATTTATTTATATGAAATCAATTTAATAAATTAATAAAGTGAACAAATCGATTTAATCACTGAAAAGTAAGCATAATAGCTTTTTAGCTTATTCTATGTTTGTGAAATTGATCATTAATAAAGAACTTGATAAAGGAAAATGCATCATATGAGTTTAATAAGGATACTCAAGCATGCATTTCAGTACTTTGAAAAATTGAAGAATCTAAAAATAAAGATGTATTCTTTGAATATGGCAATTCTTTAAATTCTTTAGTAAATAGAGATTCATCAATTGCTAGATGTTTGTTTAGGTTTTCTATTATCACACAATCGACAAAAATAAGTCTAAAATGCTTTTAACTGAAAGACAAGAAAGACAAAAAATTAGAGAAAAACCGCAAGTGCTTCCTAAAAACAAATATTCTAAACAATGGACATTTTCAAGTGACTTATGAAATATGTAATTACTATTTGTTGCTGACTTAGCCAAGTCTTTTAAAAAACTTGTTGTCACCCGATCACCACGTTGAGGTGCAGCAACATTGATCAGGGGGGAAAGGGAAAACGAAAGGAAAGGGAAAACGAAGGGGAAAGGGGAGAACGAAGGGGAAAGGAGAGAACGAAGGGAAAAGGGGATAACGAAGGAAAAGGGATAACGAAGGGAAAAGGGATAACGAAGGGGAAAGGGATAACGAAGGGGAAGGGAAAGGGGATAACGAAGGGGAAAGGGGATAACGAAGGGGAAAGGGGATAACGAAGGGGAAAGGGGAGAACGAAGGGGAAAGGGGAGAACGAAGGGGAAAGGGGAGAACGAAGGGGAAAGGGGAGAACGAAGGGGAAAGGGGAGAACGAAGGGGAAAGGGGAGAACGAAGGGGAAAGGGGATAACGAAGGGAAAGGGGATAACGAAGGGAAAAGTATAACGAAAGGGAAGGGAAAGGGGAGAACGAAAGGGAACGAAGGGGAAAGGGAATAACGAAGGGGAAAGGGAATAACGAAGGGGAAAGGGAATAACGAAGGGGAAAGGGAATAACGAAGGGGAAAGGGAATAACGAAGGGGAAAGGGAAAGGGGAGAACGAAAGGGAACGAAGGGGAAAGGGGAGACGAAAAGAAAAGGGAATAACGAAGGGGGAAGGGAATAACGAAAGGGAAAAGGGAATAACGAAGGGGAAAGGGAAGAACGAAGGGAAAGGGAGAACGAAGGGAAAGGGGATAACGAAGGGAAAGGGGATAACGAAGGGGAAAGGGGATAACGAAAGGGAAAGGGGATAACGAAGGGAAAGGGATAACGAAAGGGAAGGGAAAGGGGAGAACGAAAGGGAACGAAAGGAAGGGGTAAACGATAGGGACAAAAATACATAGACATACACACCGTCAACGCACGAGTCCACACCCGAGCCGTAGTCTTCGGAGATTCTTACAGTTAATATGATCTACGCAATTTAGGTTTCTTATAATGATAAATAATATATTTGTTATTATTTATTTATTCATATCATTTATACCATATTACTTTACAATATTATCTGGAAAAAACAAACCTTCTGTTGGCAGCTGCGAAAAATTTGTAGAGTCAAGGAGCTCTAGTAGTAAAAGAGGGATCGGAACTAGAAGCTGGAGCGTGAATAGAGACTTCAAGAAAAAAGTTTTCGGAGCGGTAAGTTCGGTGGGAATAGTACAAACCAGTCTTATAGTCGTCAGATTGTTCTGGTGGCGTCAATACAAGCTCTATTGAGAAGGGAAAAAAGTGAATATTCGTTCGTGGTGCGTAAACTAAAAGAAGAATGATAACAGTAATAAAACTGCAGAACCATAAGAAACAAAATGCCCCTATATATATATAAAAAAAATATGAGGCTTAGAAATGTATTACACTATCGCACTTTTACTAACTGTGACTCAGATGCGGTGTTTACTGTTACGTGATTCGCGATTATCAATATCGCATAATCATTCCGATTTTAATATTGTTATTTTACTATTAGATTCAATTTAATTCAAGATTATTAATTGAAATAGTAATATTAGTTATACCATGCAAGCAAGTATATTGTCTCATGCAATTTTTAAAATCCGTTACTAATTGTTATTATACGGGAACTCCGTTCATACTTTTTTTTTAAGTATCACAATTTAATAATTTTGCCTTTCTTTTACGCAAAATTTAATATATTATTTATATATAATATACTGTATATATTAGAAAAAATATTATTTATTATTATTTGTTATCAAAAAAAAAAGAAAAATGGCTATTTATTTTGATAACCTTCAAAGAAACTATACTGATGTATCTATTATGGAAGACGGTATTGAAACTATATCTATTTTCTTAAGTAACCGATGGTAATCTATTTCTTTCTTTAGAATATATAGAATTTAATTCTAATAAACTTTTTAGACTTACTTGGTTAATGTCGTTTAAAGTGATATATGGAAACATTGAGGTATATTTTAATCATTTTAATCGTGTTAATTGTTTTAATCAGTTAATAGTTTTAATCGTTTTAGTCAGTTTAATGGGTTTAATCTGTTCAATAGGTTTATTCTTGATGCTGTTCTAACAAAGATTCATATTCCAGAAAAGTTGGTTAACGAACAAGGTAAAAAAAAATCTCCCGCTACTGATCATAAATTTCATATAATGTAGAGGATTGGATTTACTTTAGTAACATTAAGTCGTTCCTTTCAGTTTCTTTTACTGAGGCTTATAGTGTTACTTTGAAACCACTTCATGGAATGCTCGTCCAATCTAGAGCTCCGAACTATGTGCTTATCGTTATATATGATGTTCTTATATAAGGGTGACTATGTGGAGCTACGACTGTATTTAGATCCACAATTATGTAAATTTGTTTTTGAGGGTTTTACAGAATAATAAAATTTTTTCATACCAGAGATTATAAGATTTTTAATCATGTTGTACCGATGTTCCTTAAATTTTAAATTTTTTTTACTTATAATTAATCACGTAGTGCGGGTCGTTCATGTAATTTTTATATCCCGTTACTATTCAACAATTTCTGCATAAACAACTGAGATAATTGATGATTGTCTTTACAAGATGTCTATTGTACTAATATAATAAGTATGTATATAGTACAATTTTTACAGTTCTAGAATTACGGTAAAAAAGAATAAGTCAGTTTAAGTTACTTATGTATTAGGCCAAACAAATTCGATTTTTCAGTTCACTTCACCCGGCCGGGTCACTTTTTTAAAAAAAGTTTATATATAAAAAATGTTTATCACGTGATCAATACGTAATTTTATTGGCGGGTAAGTTTATCACGTGGCTGAGAACTTCTGGAGCGAAAAATAAATTCTTAATTACCCTCTCCTTTAAAAGTCAACCAATCAGATGTCACGATTTTATATATATAAAACTTTTATTAATAAACAATAAACCCGGGTCCCCGGGTCAATTTTAAATTTCAACCGAAAAAGTGGATTTATGTGGCCTTAGGATCACGAGGATATACTAGATGCGTAAGATGCTGCTACTTCAGATTCATCGTCTCAAGTTTAAACAATAGGCGATAGCTATATTTATCTTTTGTTTTACGCTACGTATCACAGGTTTTATTTAAGCGGTAAGATATATTTCTAATGCGAATAATTTTTTGGACTAATTAATTAATTAATATTTTATTTATAGACAGAACCAGTGTGTAATTTCTTGGTGATAATATATTTCAAGAGATGTTAATGGTGTTTCTAATTAGTAACCAATCCTAGTGTGAATAGAAAATGTTGTTCATGGGACACATTATATATATTATATGTTATACAATATTTAATGTATGGGACATCCAATATTGAAATCAGTATTTGTATTGGTCACTGCAGTATTCCTAATGACCAAACTATAACTCAGTTACTGAATGGAGGATATCAGTCTTTGACCGATATCTCTATTCTCCATAACTATTTATTATTAATTTTTTCTATACAAATAATTAAAGTTCAAACAAATTTTTACACACCAATAATAAAATAGAAAATATATTTATAAAAAATTATTTCTCTAAAAACAGTAAACCTAATTGTTTTGGTAATTACTGAACTAAACCGATTTCGTCTATTGCTTTTTATCAATAACTATAATAAAAAAAAAAGGAAAAATATCAATGAATCGAACAAATTTTGATGATCATTGAATTGTGCGTAATTATCTTTTTTAGTAACTCATGAATATACACTGTAAAAAAAAAAGAATAAATAATATTTCGTTCTATGAAAAAAAGATAATTTTATTTTTCTTTTTGAATACTGTATATTACGAAAATAATCTAATGGAAACCGAATTTAGTAAATTAAATAACTCAGGTAGAAATTCCAATCACAAAAATTTTTCGTATTGTAATAAACTCTTTACTGGAGAATTGTGGCGTAAGGAATGTGATCCACTTAGAATAATGGAAGGATGGACCAGTGGAAATTCTGATATTGATAAGTTTATAAAAGATACAATGTATAATATAAGAAATAGAAAAACTTATATCAATAAATTACTTGAACAGGTAACATTTGGTAGATTTATAGATATAAACGAAATTTGGTGAAGGTGGATTTTCCAAAGTATACTCCACAACTTGGATTTATGGTAACTCATATAAAGTGATGGAAG
Source organism: Rhizophagus irregularis (assembly GCF_026210795.1). Lineage (NCBI taxonomy): Eukaryota > Fungi > Glomeromycota > Glomeromycetes > Glomerales > Glomeraceae > Rhizophagus > Rhizophagus irregularis. Next base: position 2,719,915 of record NC_089452.1, read on the forward strand.
TTAATTCTAATTCTATTATGAAACATGAAAATCGCTTTGAAAAGGCACAGAATTTGTCAAGATAAATATTTAAATGAACGTTTTTATACTATTTTGTATCTTATTTAATTTATTATTAAAATATAGCTTAAAATACATTGAGAAATTTCTGATAAAAGTGGATTAATACTCAGAAACTAAAGAATTTATGATGATTATAAGATTTATTGCTAAAGGAAATTTGAGAAGTGATCTTTCAATTAATTATCTATATGGTATACTCATAGACCTACAAAATAGAATATTGCCGCAAAATTTTCATAGTGGAAATATCTTAAAGGTTATTGATCGCATTTCAGACTTGGATTATCAAGGACAAAGAAATGAACAAGAATCAGATGATAAAGTAGTATATAGGAGTAATAGGACGATGCTATATTACGATAACAGATTTTATTATTATTAGTTTCTACTGGTCTTATTTTCGCCAAGAGATGAATAGAAATAAAATAATCTAATCACGCGACACAAATCAAGTATTAACAATAAATCTTGAGAATGAAATCTTCAAGAGCAGAAGACTGTTTATAACTCTTGACAGAGCATATAAATTTTCGTGAATTACATAGGGAAAATATTTAGAAATAAAATATTTAAAAAATAATGACATGATGAAAATAAAAAAAAAATAATATAGTTTAGGGGTACGATGATGAAAAGTAGTAATAAAGTGTTGTCTTTGACTCGTTACTATTTGTTCAGTTGTTTCTGGAAAAATTCATTTTGTTTTCAATGACTTTCTCTTTCTCTCAACGTAATTGCTCTTTTTAATTCTTCGGTTATTTTACGATTTGCTTCTTCAGTTTCTCTTTGTATTTGCTCAAAATTGGTCTGTTGTTGTTCAAGTAATTTCCTTTTATCTTCTTCATTTAATCTTTGTTGTTCAAGCATTTCGTTGTGCAATTGCTCAAGTTTCTGATTATATTTTTCAGTCGCAATATCTCTTTCTTTAATTAAACGCTCTTTCATCTCTTCATGTGATTTATTTTGTTGGTCAATATTTGCTTGTAATTCTTCCATTTTCGTTTTGAAATTTCTTTCATTTTCTTCGCGCTCATATTTTTGTGCTTCTATTTTCCTACGGAATTCTTCTTCACGTGCTGATGCTTCTAACCGGAATGTTTCAGCCTCTTCTTTGGCTTTCATTACTTTTACTAATTCTGCATTCATTCTTCCTAATTGCGTCATGTATTCAATTGCAGTAGGGTATTGATTCTGCATATATGAAGCGATTATTTTATCACCTTCGGGAGACTTCATCATTGATTTCTCGTAAGCTAATTCGAAAGCTTTGAGTGCTTCCTGAAATTCATCATTGCTCTATTTAAGAGAAATTATTAAATTCTGTTAATATTTGCCTAAATTAAAAAATCGAATAAAAAATTTAAAAAAAATATTCATACCTCAAATAAGGTTTCTTGATTTAATCCAATCTTTACGTATCTTTCCCAATAATCCTTCGCAATATTTTCATTATAAGCCGTTAATTCATCAGAATTTCTTTTCGTGAATTCTCCTTTAAATTTGAATATTTCTTCGTTTAGTTCTTCGACAAAATTTTCCATTTGAGTAGGACTTCCAATTACTTTTTCAAAAAATATTTTATTGGCTTCTGAGATACAATTATTATGTATTTCTGTGAATTCATCCCATAAAATTGGTAATTTTACTTCTTCATTTAACAAATGGTCCATTTGTTCTTGATAAATTCCTAGAGCTTCTTTAATTGCTTCTTGTGCGACAAATTGTATAATTGATTCATATTCAGAAGGAATTGAAAGTAATGATGATGTTTCTGATTTGTTCATATGTTCAACGATATCATTTAGAAATTTCACAAAAGCTGAACCTTTCATAGTGGAGGATCCAATATATTTAAGAGAAAGTTGAGAATAAATTGATTTTACAGCATTCTCTACTTCATCAACAAAATCTTCATCAAGTTCATCGGTAACAGCGTCTTCCATATGCTGTAACATTTTTCTTTTACATCCTGGATGCTATGTGAAAGTAAAATAATGTTAAATATAATAAATAGATTGATAATTTAAATGTTTAATAACCTACAGGAAACCTAAATTTATGAAAAAAAAAAATAGATTATTATAAATAAATAAAAATATTACTTTATAATAACTTATAAATTATATATTTGTATTTACCCGTATACATCAAAATCGTCAAAGAATTTTTTAATTCCCTTAACAGCTACAAAAATTTTTTTTAAAATTGATCAGTTTATATAACATTATCCATTATTAACAAATTACTTTATTTTATTTGTAACTCACCTTCGGGACTGACGTCATTTAATTTTTCCAAAAAATAATCTTTGAAACTCTCAGGACTTTCTAAATTAAAATCACGTAATAAAATAACTAATCTCGGTAAAAAGTCGCCTTCTTCCGGTTCTTGAATGAATTTATTTAGATCAGTCATTAGACACAATTTCCCGATATTACTTTTACCAATAATCCCACTTATATTATAAATAAAAGTAGAAGAGAGGGCCAAACATAAAATAAATAGTTTCGTCGCCCAATTTTGGTCCTGTTTTGGAACTTCAATTCCTTCGCTATCCAAGACAATAACTCGTTTCTGAATTATTTTACCATCAGGTTGTTCACTTTCTAACATGAATGGAAGAGACCACATGTATATACCACGTGTGCATCCTTCTACTTTTGCTCCCAGATCAAAACCGTCATGTCGTCCATGCAATACATTTGCGAACCAAGATTTACCACGGCGATAAGAGCCGACTATTAAAAAAAATAAATGGTATCATGTGAATATCAGGTGATTAAGTCTTAACAAATATATTTACTATTGTTTTCTGATATATTGCTTACCAACTGAAATAATCGCAAGAGGTTCCTGGATGGTTTGAAGAATATTTAATGCTACTGGATTAAGAACGATTTTACCGAATCCGTTTTCCGAATTATCTTCGACATATTGTAATAGCTGAATTGGAGAACCTTCACGAAATTCTATTTCTCTACCAAACCTATTACCTGCAGACATAATTTTAACAAACTAAAATATATAATATAGTTTATTTATCGAATTTTAAATTATTACAAAAAAATGTTTTTTTTTTTTTTAAATAAAAATTTGTTTTCGAAATAAATTTGTTTTCGAAGTATTTATAAAGAATTATTTCGAAATTGAAACTCCGAGATAACGAGATAACAACATATGTAATAAAAGCCTACCTGATTGTAAATTGCTCTTTTGTGCTTATGCCAAAAAAAGCAATTAAATTCTAATGTAATAATTTGCATTTTCATGCATTTTCACATTGTCTTATTTCTTTTTAACATTTACAAGATTCTCTTTTCTTGTTTTCCTTTTTTCTTTCAATTTTACGATGGACAACCATTTATAATCGGATATTTGTTTCCGTATTTTGGAATTGCTTCATTCATGTTTTTTGTTTTTTAACGCTATATATAGCGACGGCAATGATCATATGATTGGATTATCAAAGTTTATCTAAACCAATGAATTAGGGCCATCACATTTCATTTATCCGGTATAACTTGTTTTTTATTGCCGATCAACGCCGAATTGCAGTTTTTTTCCAAAAATGTTGATTAATGAAGAGGAGAAAAATAATGATATTAGCAAAGGATATGGAATTTCACCTCCGCCTATATCTGCAGAACCACGTTCTTTTCAAACGAAAATGAATTTCATACAAAAAATTTCGAACAAATCAATCAAGATATTTCAAACTTTCACCGATAAAGGCTAAAACCATTTCATTTCCTATTAAGGGAGCAAGAGAAACTTTGAAAGTTCAGGTTAAAAGATTTGTAATCTATTCTATTCATAATCGGTATGAACCTCGTTTCTTAGAAAGAAATATTGCTTTTTTAGAACTAGCACTTCGGCTTCGAACTCGGATAAAGAAAAAAACGATGAATTTAAAGAAAAAGTCAATAAGAAGATGAATTTTTATACGAAAAAATCCATTGGACTTGGATTTTATTAATATTAATCGTTTGTTCTTTTTAATTTATATGATACTTCGCTCAGTAAGTAAATCATTTTTATTTGTTTTACATATATATTTTTAATTTTTTGAATATATCTTTTACTAAAGTTATAATTTCATAATTAGAAAGAAATTTATGTTGATGATAAGAAATTTGTTAAAATTGGTTTATAAAAATGTGCATTAACCAATTTTTTTTTTGTATATTCTCAAACCTTTCAAGGATTTTGCGAGTTCGACAACAAAATTAGTTGAAGATATTATTCGAGTAGATTTGAGAGGAACTCTTTCGTCCGATCATCAGTTTCAAAAATTCTCAGGACGAAAAATAGACGGAAGAGTTCAAAAAAGTTTGATTTTAATGATTTTTAAAAGTTATAAGTAGTTTATAGAGTTGTTGCCATTGACCGAGTTTTTTGAAAAACCTTTGGCCACGCCATATTTTTAGGTATTTTTTTTCTTACAAACGAGTCGGAAAGAAGCAATATTGACTGATAGCCGAAAATTAAGCGACTTTTCTTTCAATACTTGGCCTTTGGACTTTTCGATCTTCTTTGGATTTCAAGTCTGCTTCGTTTTTCGGTGGCGCAGCACAAAGTTATTGCGGAATACAAAATTGGAAACTGGAGGTTTCAAGAGAACGAATAGATTTCGAGGTCAAAATTTTTCGGCAAAAATTTAACCGGATTCCAAAGCTAATACAAAATGACCCAACAATTATCACGTGGGATTATTTGATTGGATTATGGATTTTTTTGGAATTGATCGCCGTGAGTAGACGAAAATTTTTCGTTCTAAGAAATACAAAAAAGTTTTCGATATGGAATTATGAAAGATGAACGAGCTCTTTGGAAGTGAGATTTATAATATTTGTATGAATACCATATGATCAGTTTTATGATATTAAAGAAACAGGTAATGGAAGGACGGCCCATTACGTTATGATTATAGAAACAACTAAACAAGAAATGGAAAAGATCAGTTGATGATATAGTTGCTTTAAAATTTTTACATAACTCGAAAGATTTATCTAACAAATTTATGACGAACGAATTTCAAAATGAGGTATGTAATTTCTCTATGAATTTATTTTTTGTTTTAACATAGAATTTTTTTTATATATTTTTATTTGGTAGATTATAGCATATTCAAATAAGTATAGCATAATATTACTAAAAATATGGAATATCTCAAAATCCTGATACAAAAGATTATATTATGGTTCTTCAATATGCATCAGGTGAAAATGTTAACAATTACATGATTAAAAATCGTGAATTTTTTAATTGGAAAAATATAGTACGAACATTAATTGATATATTAATATAATGCTCCTAAAGAAATACATGAGAAAACGGTTGGTTCATCGTGATCTTTATACATATTTCAGATATGGGATTATGTGGAGAAGCTAATGATACAGATGAAACAAAATTTTATGGAGTTATGCCTTATATAGCTTCTGAAGTACTCGCAATAATTTTGTTCGAAGGAATGGATCAAAATTATAATTATGAAACAAAAAGGGAATTCGATGAAGCTGAAGAATATAGAAAAGCAAATCTTTCATCTGTTAAAAATAACCCATCAACTACTCATCCACAAGCTATATACATCTCGATTACTTAATTCTTATACGAAAGATATTCCAAAATATGATTTTAAGTTTAGTGATAGTTCCGCAATCGTACAATTTCTGCAACATGAATTAAATGAATCAAATTAATAATTTGATGGTATAAAATAATAACATTGCATCATATATTTGCTACATATTTTAATAAAGAGCGTCAAAATTATATTTTGTTTCTAGTTTCTTAATTTCTTGCATATTTTTGAAGGCTGGTTCGCCTGTTACCATTTCTGCAATATAAATTATTGAACGATGGGAATGTATTTACAAGGTTTTCCTTATCATCATGTAATCATAAAATCGAACTTGCGATATCCTTATATTATTTAAATTATTTAATTCAATTTAGGTTTCAACGCTCTCGTGTACAAAGAGCTATTTTTACAATTAGACAAAAGAGCTCTTTTATTTTTTATATTCATCTATTAATTTCTGACAAGGGATGGTAAATATTTATTTGGTCATGCGCGCCATCCTCGTGGGTCTCTTGAAGGAGGAAGAGATACCTATTACTATGGAAAGAGAAGTTAACCAAATGAACTACTCAAAAAGAAAAAAAAGTAAAAAACAAAAAAGGTCTTTCATGTCGGAGATACATAGGCCAACCCTCATCCGGGAAGGCCAGTCTCTCCATAAAAGCAGCTTCAGTGCTTACAGCGATCAACGCTTTGGTATATGTCAAGAGGGGTACTCCCCAAAGAAATCAACGCTTACAGCGATCAACGCTTTTGGTATATGTCAAGAGGGCCTTATAAAAATGAAATGTGTTAAATTTGTGTTCATGTGTAAAAAACGTCTAAAAAAGCACCTTTTTATCCGATTTATGTCTATTACAAAAAAACAAAATTTAAACAAAATGGTGCTTTTTTAGACATTTATTACACATGAGCACAAATATTAACTCATTTCGATTTTAGGTCCTCTATCGTATCCTCACGCCTGGCTTCCACGCTTTTGCTTGTTGCTACCACTAATTGGTCTCTTTTTAAATTACTATACTTTTAATAGAGTTAGACACTGGAAGGTATTCTAAAATATATTAAAGATTTTCAAAACTATTTACAATTTTAAACATACCTCACTATTATTTGTTTTTCCTGGGGCTTTTATATATAAAGTTCCATATCGACATAATATAAATTTTTTTTTGATTTTTCTCGTTGGAATCTCTACTGTCATGTAATGCAATTATTATTTTTCTCTTTCCATCCTAATGGCCATAAAGCGAAGAGAACGTTGGAGATGTGGAATCCCAGTTCATATAATTATAATACTTTAAATTTTGAGAAAAGTACTGTCTATAGAGTTATTTTATTACATTTTACAAAAATACTGGTGAGATAAACCCACCTCTACGTCCTGGATCACAGCTCAAACTAACTGAAAGAAATACATGTCACCAGCGTTGTCACCTTGTTCGTTTAGTAAAAAAAGATAGAAAAACTTCTAAATGTTTTAACTACTAGTAATAGATTTGTTGAATCAACATCATCTACCAATGTATGCTCTCGTACTATATAACGTTATCTACACAAAGAAGGATTTTGTGGCTGAGTTGGCAGGAGAAAACCCTTGGTAAATGAAATGAACAAGATATGTTTGGAATGGACAAAAGAACGAACCCTGTAAAAAAAGTCATCCATTTTTATATTTCGTCATTTTTCCGTAAAAGGCTCATAATTCCGGAATAGGGATTAGAATTGATTTAATCGAAAATTGAATCTTAAGAATCGATTAAAGATTCGATTTGATGATTCGATTTTCGATTTCGATTTTTTTATTTATTTATTTTATTACTAAAAGAGTAGTACTCCCAAAACTATTACAAAATAAGATCAAAACATCATTTACATGATGGTACAAATAGGCGTGTATAGAATTTTGGAAATTAATCCCCTACGGGACCCCACCCTTCGAACAATACTATTCAAACTACTAGAACTACGCTAATACTTCGAATGGGGAAAAGAAAAAAAAGAAAACCTAAAGACCCATCCGTAGAAAAAGAATCTAAAAATAAAACAATTATATATATAGAAAATTAATAGTTCTAGAGTAGTATACAATCTGAAATATAAAAATTAAAGATCCGTATTTTTCTTTCGGCCAAGGCCGCCACCTGTAAATACTGTAAGAGGTGGAATGATTCACACTATTTTAAGTTGTTTGTAAAGTTCAAAATATATATATGTGTATAAAAAAATGTAAAAAAATTGTAGATTAAACTACTTGAAAAAGGATAATTTGACTCTAAATGATAGATCTAAATATAAAATAAACTATTTCGAATTTGACGGTCCCGCTTCTGTAGAGTCATAATCATTATTTGGTACTAGACGGGATCGTTTCTGTGGTGTATCTATATGTGAGGAAAATAAATTCCTTCTGTCGTTGATGTTACGTTTGTTAGGACGTGATTCTAAAGTTGTGGTATCGTCTGAGACTACCAATTGTTTATATGAAGGGACGAAAATAGTATGTTCTCGTCTGATTTTGTGATCTTTGAGAAATTTCTTTAGGTCTCTTTCGAGAAATCCATATGATCGACCCGCGTCAATACGTGATTTTCTTTTCATCAAATAATCAGGAATGTATTTGTGAAATTCGTCTGTTGAGTACATTAAAAATTCCACTTGTGATTTACGAGTATCCAAGTGATTGAGACTAGTACCAAGGTATATCACCTCTTGTTTGCGTTCTTCTTTCGCTTGCTCCCTTGAAGCTTGTTTTTCTATACGCGTTCTCTCGAACGCTTGTTCCACTTCACGATGTACTCTTTCATTTAAGGTTGCTTGTCTAAACCTCTTCAAAATCCTACGATTAGTTTCGTCAAAATTTTACTATAGATTTATTATAGTTTCGGCAGAGTTTCAGCAGTTTTGGCATTTATAATAAGTTTCGGCAGTTTCGCCTTTCTCCAAAGTTTCGCCAGTTTTTTAATATAACTTTAATATAGTTTCGGCAGAATTTCGCTTTTCGGCGAAACGCCATCTTGCCTAAACCCCTAGGTTTCGGCAAGCAACCTTACTTTCATTAAAGTCTTGAAGCTCTTGTTCTCTGATAGATTTCTCCAAATTATACATATATGTAAACCATTCACGAGATCCTGGAGTAATAAAGCGATCGTCAATGTAAATGGGATCTTTGGGTATAATATCACGATATTTTTCAGGGATAAACATGTTAGGAATAGGGTTATATGGTTCAGTAGTGTCAGGAGGTTTTGGTATAATCCTAGGAGTATTAGGTTGATTTAGGTGTTTCGATAAGGTATTAATATTTTTCCAAGTTTTATTTTCGTTAGGGTGTCGTTTGGCGTAAAATGGAACCAAAAATGGATAATCCTCAGGATTTGGTTCAGTAAAACCTTTCTTGTAAACTAAATGTCGAATGGGGAACTTGACGTATTGATTTTTTAAGAATATGAACTTGTTTTTTCTAGCAGTTGCTAAAATGGCTTGGTGATCATCTCCTTTTGCTTTATTAAGAACGCGTCGACAAGCGCGAATAAAGCGTTTTTCTTGTTTTTGTCTGGTACGAAGGTTAGGACTAAAAATTCGTTGAAAGTTGGAGAAAACCTTTCTATACATATGTTTGTTGCCAAATTTCAGGATTGAATTAGCATCCCGAGCGTGGATAGAGCTAATATAAGAAATGCCCGTTCTTTTTGAGTAATAGTGTTTGGGCTGATTAGAAAGCCATCTATGATATAAAAGATTAGCATGAAAAGATTTGTCATTAATAAAATCTTCATTTGTTTGTCTATTAAGTATATTATTTTTTGGTTTAATATTCTTGTAAAAATTGTGTTTAGTTAAAGATTTTTGATGATTGATGCAAGCACATCGATCGTTTGACATAATGAAAGGACTGGGAATTTGACATAAAGGAGGTGTATAAGGATTGTTAGATTCATTATTAAATGAACAAGGAATATAAATTCTAAAATAAAATCTATATCTTTTATAACTAAAATTAAAAAAAGTTTTCGTCATCGTGTTGCATCTTGCCGTCAAAGAAGCACGTGATTCAATAATTTTTTTTCTATCCAATAATTTGTTGCGAATCAAATTAAAATATTTTAGTTGTACACGACGGGGTATAACTCTTTGTAAGGAAAAAAAATGTGTAAGCATGCAACTAATTTGGTATTTGTCATTCGGGAATGAACTTGTGTTGTTATAACTAATAGGTTTAGTGTTCATCTGATAATCATTTGTGTATATCTTTAAATGAATATTATTGGTATTCAGAACATGATCGGTGAGCTCAAAAAAGAAACTCCTCGATCGGCGTATTTCATATATCTTGTTAAAACCTGATCGATTTGGTTTGATCACGTGAAATTTTTTCAGGGACACCTGTAAGGGAGTTTTCGATAATTTTTTATCCGAAGGAAAAAATTTTTCGGAAGACATATGTATAGTGTATAATGTATATGATAATAAAGGATAGTAAAAATTATGTAAATGTAAATGTAAATGGTAAATGGTATATTTAGGCGACAGTAGGGAAAAGAAAAAACTCTTATATAACTGCTAGGTTGTATATTACGTAGTGGGGGTATTTATATAACGTTGTCTCTTGACTGTATAATTCTATTAAAAGTAAAACTTTTACCATATGTATATACTAAAAGATATGGAGTGACTTGTGTATATTCGCGAGTTGTTGTAAGTTAAAATAAAATGTAATAGCTAGCGAAAATAAAAAAAAAAAAAAAACGTTTATTTCGTAATAATAAAAGTAATTCTACTGCGCCATTTTAACAAAAATTGGGTAGAGCGGAAAGAGTTTTTTTTTACCATTTTCGATTTCGATTAATCGAATCTAAATCGAATTTATAATTGCGTCGGAGTCACGTGACGTTACACAAATTTCCAAAAAAAGGAAATTTTGCTCCCCGGAAATTTCGGAAAATCACGAAATTTTGGTTACACGGGTTTCCGAAAATGGATATTTTATGTCGATCACTTAATTCTGGCCGAAATTAAGGAATTAAGATTTTAATGGTGAAATTTATGTTAATCATCAATGTTGATCATTTTTCAGCAATTTTGATAATTCCGATATCTGATATTATTTTTTTTACCATAACGTAGTTATAGAAATGACATGACTACTTTTGTTGCACCATAATATATCGATTCTACTAGATACGATTCGATTTTCGATTAATTCGATTTTAGTAGAATCGATTCCAATCCCTATTCCGGAATTAGTAACCTTGTATCACGGAATTTATTGAATCATTTACATTTTCCGTGAATGGATCCGTGAAAGGCTCATTTTACGGAGTTTTTACAGAGATTTCGGATAATATTGATCAACTTCGCCTACGCAAAGTCCTGATTTTTAAACCCAATCGAAAATATTGGGGATAAATTAGAGTGTCACATTCGTAGGCATATCCCTTTGCCAAAAAACGAGGTTGAATTATTCAATTTGTTGGAGGAGGAGTGGTTTAAGATGAATCAATTTATCAAAATCTAGTCGAAAGTATGAGAAGATGTGTCTAAGCTGTAGTTAAAGCCAAAGGATATCCTGCCCGATATTAATAAATGTAGATAAAAGTATATTGATATGGTTTCTCAATAAAAAAATTTGAACACAAATTAATAGATCGCACACCATATATTACAGACTTTAAGACCAATAAATGAACAAAAATCAGATGATAAAGTAGTATATGGGAGTAACGCCATATATTGTGGCACTTACGATAATAGATTTTATTATTATTAGTTTCTATTTATTTCCACCAAGAGATCGATGAGCAGTAATAAAATAATCTAATCACGCGACACAAATCAAGCATACAATGATGAAAAGTAATAATTTTAAATAATTTATTATATTTCGACATCAAAAAAAAATGAACAATGTTAAATAAAGTATTTATTTAATTAAATATATAAATTTCTTTTATCGAGATTATGAAATTACACACAAAGGAGAATCCCTCCCTGAATTACTTATTGCACTCCTCAAACTCTCATTGTCTCTCCGCATTTGCTCTAACATTTGAGAGTGATGTCTTTCACTCGCTGCAATTTGTTCAGCAAGTTGTTTCTGGAAAAACTCATTTTGTTTTTCAATGGCTTTCTCTTTATCTTGGCGTAATTGTTCTTTTAATTCTTCAGTTCTTTTACGATTTGCTTCTTCAGCCTCTCTTTGTATTTGCTCAAATTTGGCTTGTTGTTGTTCAAGTAATTTCCTTTTGTCTTCTTCATTTAATTTTTGTTGTTCAAGCATTTCGTTGTGCAATTGCTCAAGTTTCTGATTATATTTTTCTGCCGCAATATCTCTTTCTTTAATTAAACGCTCTTTCATCTCTTCATGCGATCTAGTTTGTTGGTCAATATTTGCTTGTAATTCTTCCATTTTCGTTTTGAAATTTCTTTCACTTTCTTCGCGCTCATGTTTTTGTGCTTCTATTTCCCTACGGAATTCTTCTTCACGTGCCAATGCTTCTAACCGGAGTGTCTCAGCCTCTTCTTTGGCTTTCATTGCCTTTGCTAATTCTGCATTCATTCTTCCTAATTGCGTCATGTATTCAATTGCAGTTGGGTATTGATTCTGCATGTATGAAGCGATTACTTTAGCAGCTTCAGGAGACTTCATCATTGATTTTTCGTAAGCTAATTCGAAAGCTTCGAGTGCTTCCTGAAATTCATCATTGCTCTATTTAAATGGAATCATTAAATTCTGTTAATATTTGCTTGCTAAATTTAAAAAAAAAAATTAAAAAGAAATCATACCTCAAATAAGTTTTCTTGATTTAATCAAATCTTTACGTATCTTTCCCAATAATCCTTCGCAATATTTTCATTATGAGCCGTTAATTCATCAGAATTTCTTTTCGTGAATTCTTCTTTAATTTTGGACATTTTTTCGCTAAGTTCTTCGATAAAACTTTCCATTTGAGTAGGACTTCCAATTACTTTTTCAAAAAAATATTTATTGGCTTCTGAAATACAATTATTATGTATTTCTGTGAATTCATCCCATAAAATTGGTAATTTTACTTCTTCATTTAACAAATGGTCCATTTGTTCTTGATAAACTCCTACAGCTTCTTTAATTGCTTCTTGTGCGACAAATTGTATAATTGATTCATACTCGGAAGGAATTGAAAGTAATGATGATGTTTCTGATTTGTTCATACGTTCAACGATATCATTTAGAAATTTCACAAAAGCTGAACCTTTCATAGTGGAAGATCCAATGTATTTAAGAGGAATTTGAGAATAAATTGATTTTACAGCATTCTCTACTTCGTCAACAAATTCTTCATCAAGTTCATCGGTATCAGCGTCTTCCATATGCTGTAACATTTTTCTTTTACATCCTGGATGCTATGTGAAAGTAAAATATAGTTAGATATAATAAATAGATTAATAATTTAAATGTTTAATAACCTACAGGCAACCTAAAATTCATGAAAAAAAAAATAGTTTATTATAAATAAATTTATATATAATAGCTTATAAATTGTATATTTATATTTACCCGTATACATCAAAGTCATAAAAGAATTTCTTAATTCCTTTAGCAGCTATAAAATTTTTTTTGTTAGAATTAATCAGTTTATATTACCATTATTAGTAAATTTCTTTATTTGTAACTTACCTTCGGGATTGACATTATTTAATTTTTCCAAAAAATAATCTTTAAAGCTCTCAGGACTTTCTAAAGTAAAATCACGTAATAAAATAACTAATCTCGGTAAAAAGTCGCCTTCTTCTGGCTCTTGAATGAAATTACTTAGATCGGTCATTAGGTACAATTTACCGATATCATCTCTACCAACAATCCCATTTATATTATAAATAAAAGTAGAAGAAAGGGCTAAACATAAAATAAATAGTTTCGTCGCCCAATGTTGGTCCTGTTTTGGATCGTCAATTCCTTCGCTATCCAAGACAATAACTCGTTTCTGAATTATTTTACCATCAGGTTGTTCACTTTCTAACGTGAATGGAGGAGACCACATGTATATTCCACGTGTGCACCCTTCTACTTTTGCTCCCAGATCAAAACCGTCATGTCGTCCATGCAATACATTTGCGAACCAAGATTTACCACGGCGATAAGAACCAACTATTTAAAAAATTAAATGGTATCATGTGAATATCAGGCGATGAAGTCTTAACAAATATATTTACTATTGATTTCTGATATAATTTTTACCAACTGAAATAATCGCAAGAGGTTCCCGGATGGTTTGAAGAATGTTTAATGCTACTGGATTAAGAACGATTTTACCGAAACCGTCTTTCGAATTATCTTCGACATATTGTAATAGCTGTATTGGAGCACCTTCACGAAATTCTATTTTTCTACCAAACCTATTACCTGCAGACATAATTTTAACAAACTAAAAAATATAAGATAGTTTATTTATAGAATTTTAAATTGTTACAAAAAAATGATTTTTTTTTTTAAATAAATTTGTTTTCGAAGCATTTATAAAGAATTATTCCAATCCGAGATATCGATATAATGACATACATAGTTAAAGCTTGCCTGATTGTGACTGAAAAAAAACAATTAAATTCTAATACATATTTTGTATTTTCATGCATTTTCACATTGTCTTACAAATTTTTTTTACATTTTATAGGATTCTCAACTGTTCTTTTTTTCTTTTTTTCCTTTTTTCTTTTTGATTTAGTTAATTTTACGGTTTAGTGTTCAGGATTTAATGGAAGCTTGCGAACGTTCAAAATGGATGTCTTGATTATGCGACAATCATATGATTATAAAAGTTCATCTAAACCAATAAATTTAGGCCGTCACAATCGTCACGCACATTCATTAACTTCTATTGACGATCAATATCGGAAAGAGGATTTAATGAGTCACATTTTTTTCAAAAATGTTTATTATAATGAAGGGTATGGAATTTCACATCTGCAGAACCACGTTCTTTTCAAATGAAAATGTCATACAAAAAATTTCGAAACGTTCACCGATAAAGGCTAAAATTTCCTATTAAGAGAGAGAAAGTCAAATTTAACTTTGAAGGTTTAGGTTAAAAGATTTGTAATCTACTATGATTCTATTCATAATCGGTGTGAACCTCGTTTCTTAAAGAAAATTTGCTTTTTAGAACTAACACTTCGGCTTTGAACCACAAATACCTCGGATAAAGATAAAAAAAATGAGAAGCACGAATCTAAAGAAAAAATCAATGATAAGATGGGATTTTTATACAAAAAATCCATTGGACTTTGTTAGTATTAATCGTTTGTGCTGTTTTAATATGTTTTAATAGTATATTTTTTATTTTTTGAATATATTTTCAAATTCTTTTCACTAAAGTTATAATTTCATAATTAGAAGGTATAGTTCAAATAGGTAAATTGATTTATAGCCAGAAATAGAATCAATCAATTTTATGCCATGATCATATAATTTAATGTAATATAACTATATGAGCACGAAATATTTTTATATACTAACTTATTATAATATTCATCATTTGTATTAAATGTAATCATATCATAGTGATTCTTTACTAAAGATTTTTTAATTTAAAAAATTGCTTCAATTTTGTGGAGGGTTTTTGAATTATTGGATTCTTGTGCGACTTTCGGAACAGTCGTGTTTTACGACCAATGCCAAGTGTTCGGAGACTATTAGGATCCGATGCTTCGAAGAATTTGAGGATTAATGTATTGGATGGAGAGTAGACAAAAACATAAAGGGAGAATTTATAATATGCCAAAAAATACATAACTGCGCAAGTCTGTTTTCAGAGTCGGATCCACGTTATCCCACAGTTTGCGCGTGCAAATAGCGGTTAGGTTTGTTATGAGTATCGCCTGATGTAGGATTATGTAACAATTTCTTTAATGTTTTTTGGATGTGATTGTTATTTTTTTGTATAATTTTGGTAAGTATTTAGTATAACATTGGATAGTCCTTTAGATAGAATGGTTAGTTATAGGGATGTATCATTTTAGATGAGCATCTCTGTGTATTTTCTTTAAAATTATGTATTTTATTTTATGCTATAGATTGTAATTAATAAAGAAATGCGTTTAATACTATTTTTTTTTATAAAAAAAAAAATTATTTAAGTTGATTTACCATGCAAATATTTTCAATTTTTAGAGACTTACATGTATTTATTTTACAATGATATTAACGTTCTTTAATAATTTTTATTTTAGCATCGGGTTCTGTAATGGATGGAACAGTGACATGCCGCAGATTAGTAAATACAGTATAATAGAAAATAACAAAGAAGTGGGTTCATTCATTGCAAAACTTACTACAAGCGTTTTCCAACAAAGTAATGGATGCAGAAGTTGCATTGAGAAACATGTATCGTAATGGTCACATATTATTTTTGGTATTTAACAACGAAATTTACGAGATTATATCAAAGTTTAATTCATACAATGGATGGTTCGGGAAATTCGTGTACATAGGTGGTTAAAAGTATCGATGAATTTAGTGGAAAGGTTACTCATGCAATGAAAGCATTTGTTGATGCTGAATCTTACAGAGGCCTCGCTGAAAAAAAGTACGACAGGGTATTATCGAAGCTACTAAATTTATTCATCATGATCCTGACGTAAAGTATATTTTAAGGTCAAAGAGGAAAGATATATTCCGGAAAAATTATTGGTAATAAAGCTATTGCTTGATGCATTGAAATGCAATGGACAAATTGAAACACGCAGAAAACATCGACTTCAACCTTTTATAATTTGGTTTAAAACTGAGTTCATTCGTACCAAAAATACCCAAAACCGAACAGAATCGTAAATCGGTTCGAGGCCATCCCTAAATTGGGATTAATTCCAAAATTCCAAAATTCAAGATCTATAGACACAAGTATCATGGTTCGAATCTGAGCGTTGCCCGAATGCATGAGCGACATGATTAGTTTCAAAGGCTTAGAACAGCGTGGAATTACGTTTGTCTTTAAGAGCGCTTCGCTTATTTCTGCTTGCTTCTCACATTTAAAGTATGTAAATAATTTTTTTCTTAAATTTTATGATTACTTATAAAAAAGATATTTTCCTGAAGTATGATTATTACATACTACTATTATTATTAATAATTCCTCTAATATCCTCTAAAATTAAATATAATTTGTTAATTTCATGCCATTCAGATTTTTCATTGAGGTAGTCTTTATACAAACTTTGTTATTGCATGCAGTGTTGTACATTTTTGATGTCCGCAGCTTTTTTTGGTTGTCCCAGACATGTCCGCGCTCTGTCCGTACTCTTCTGTAACTTAAAACTCTACAAAAATTATATATATTTATGCATAATTGGATGCTAAAATTTTTGCTAAGTATCGAACAAGGTTATCATAGTAAGATTTTGAGGGGTCGGTTATCATTTCTTTTTTGTGTAACATGTCCCGGACTATACATGTTGCCGAAACTTTTTTTCAATTTCGGCCGCATTTCGGCACCAAAATATAGCTACTTGTAGATATATCAATAAAATTTTTTAAACCTCAGATAATTTGGGCCAGATCTGCAGCAACTTTTGGCAGACTTCAGAAAATTTCGGCATAATCTGCAATAATTTCGAATCAGACTTTAAAGTTTTGGCCATATATTAAATATATGTTGTCCGAAATTCCAGAGCCCTGCCGAAATTATGTAAGTTGGTCGAAATTCCTCAAAAGTTCTTTCATAGGTTCTTCAGACCCAGATTAACCTATTTGAAGCCTAATTTCAGCCAAATCTATGAAATCAGATGATCTTGCTTTGAAGAGTTTGTCACGTGGGCGAAATAGCCGAAATATTTCGGCAACATGTATATCCCGGACATTGTCCCGTGACAACACTGAATTTACATGTACGTGTACAATTAAATGAATTAATGCTTTCGAGTTCATCGAAATTATGCTCATATTGATACAGCATTAAAAATGATCATTACATCGGTGTTCATTCAAACAAGATTAATTAATAATTTTGTATAAGCAAAGAAATCAGAATTTTTCAGCATTTATAATTTCAATTTGTAGTGTATACAGCAACTATATTTATTATATTTTATAAAAATTTCCGATATTTAATAACTTAGAATTTATGTCTAACATGTTCCTCCCTCCATTTAAAATTTAAATTCCCAGATGAACTGATCAATTTTGAAATATTTCTCCTCTTCCTAATTTTTTAATTACTCAGAATAAAGTGAAGAATATGTGGAGTATATTAATCAAATTAATACTTACAACTAGTCATATCAAAGTTTTCATAAACTACAGTACACGAAGAAAAAGGACATAACAGATAAATTAACGGGAAAAGGAAGAGAAAGTAATTTACCACTTGAAGCCCTTTGAAGCCCATTGCCATTATTGAGACTAATAAGGCAACAGCAAGAAACAGCCAAGAGGGAATAACACCACGGATTAGAGGTAGACAGAGAGTATTATGTGCAATTAACCAAGAAAGAAACTTCAGACGATGAAGTATGATCTGTTTGTTTTGAATTGATCGTGTAAAACGTTGAACTTTCTTGTAACCACTGCCAAAAAAGATGACCTTCATTTTCAAATCGCTCAACAAAAATGAGTTATCCGGACTTTTCGCCGAAGTCCATTTCACCGAAACCCATTTCGCCGAAGCAATTTCTCCGAAGCAATTTCACCGAAACAATTTCACGGAAATAAAACACCACATTTGGGTTGATATACATACAAAGACTATCCAGATTAACGTCTAATCTAAATGTGGCATGGAAAATTATATGCAAGTTATCATGAGAGATTCTCAAGTAATAATCCATTTCGGCTCTGTTTTAGTTGATATTTCCGAACTAAAAATAAAAAGTAATAAGTAATATGATCATTTTAAATAATTATTAATTGATCATAAATGAACAGGTCCTAATAAATTATTATAAAAGGCGACGGTTTCGATTTTACTCTGAATTCAAATTATTGATAATTACATTTTAATCAAATTTATGAAACCATGAACCGAAATTTTATTTTTGTATTCATATTATTAGCTTCGCTTTCAATAGTCAATGCTATTCCTATTCCACATAAACTTCTTAAACGAACAACCGAATTTATACAATGTAAACATTCACCAATGCCGCCCCCACTCTCTATAGTGATTTCACCTGATCCTGTCGTATCTGGTAACACCGAGACTTTTACTGTTTCCGCAACATTTGACCAAGATATTCCCGATGGAACTGATCTTACTGTTTTCTTTGACGATTTTAATACTGGATCTATTATAGGGGATATCCATAGGGTGCCTTTGTGTGATGATGATGGATGTCCAAAAGCTGGAATTCAATTCACTAAAACACTGGATTATTCGGATGTACCTGAATTACCTAACCCATATGATATTCTAGTTGGTATTATGAAAAATACTGATGTATTGGCCTGTGCAATTGCTCCTTTTATTTTCAAGTAATCAAGTTTCTCTTACTTCTATAGCTTTTTACAAGTCTTCTTGATAAATTAATTTTCCATGTTATTACATTTTTTTTATTTAAAAGAGAAATTTATTTAATTTATTTTATTTGTTATTGGTTAAATTCATCTTTATAATCTAATTCATTATACATTATCAACGACTGAATTCTTCAGATTTCTCGAGATTTCTTCTATACTTCTGAAAGAAAAAATGCTCCACTGAGAATTTACCCTTTTAGACTAACCTGTGACTTCACGATCATATACTTTTTTGAATTCCACACTTTCAAAGAAAATAATTTTACTTTTATCGCTTAAAGAAAAACAATAATATAAAATAAAAGAACGTTCTTTTATAATTACTATTGATTAAAGAAATGTTCTATTTCATAATAAAGATAATAAGATAATTTGTTTTGTACTAATATACTTAGTGGTCATAATTTTTTTTTTTTAACGAATTAGCTGGGATAGGTGGCGAATACATCGATCATACTGGCGCTATGTGCTTGTTTTAGTGCGAAAAGGTCCTGTAATCAATGATCGGATACTATACGTGAATACTGTACGCTTTCTAATAGAAAAAAAATTTCGCTTTGGCACAAATAAGTTGAAATCTAATTCAGACCTAACATTATTTTTTTAAATAAGTGAACTACTAGGACTGTACCCTAGCGGCGACCTTCAAAATATAATTAGTTTTAACATAAACTGAATGTAACATAGTAAAACAAAATACTTTTTTTTTAAAGAACCCCTAATTACTTTATTATACTTATATAATAACTGATAAATTGTATAAAAAAAATATTTCTAAGTTTGGATGAAAAATTTTATCAGTGTCATATTTAGTTATATTAATACGAACAAAAATTAATTTGTTTGATATATATAATTAGATTGTAACTAATCTGTCTTAATCTGATTCAGTTTTATTATTAATTATGACTTAATGTTAGTAATAAATTATTAGTAACTGCTAGAAAAAATTATTTTAGTAATCAAATTATTACGAAATCTTTAATAGTTCGTAAATATTTGATAACATATATTTGTAATATTTGATTAACAATTAAATTTTACAATAACTCCAAATTTTTTTTAAAAAAAACAATTACTTTTTTTTTAATATAATAAAAGTAAATAAACATAATTTCTTTTATTTCATTAAAAAAATAAATATAATGCTTAATAATTACACAAAAAAAATACCAGGTAATAAAAAATCAGTTCGTATTTGTCAGGTGATCTATGGCATAACGTAACACGATCAGCAATTAAATTTTACGTTAACCAAATTTTTTTTTTAAACCAACTACTTTTCTTTGAAATAACGCAACTTCTTTTATTTCATTAAAAAATAAATTTAGTACTTATTACATATAAAATATAAAAAACAACAGATAATAAAAAAAAGAATTTAAAAACAGTTCGTATATATTTGTCAGGTGATTTATGACATGTATGTAACACGATCAGCAATTAAATTTTTACGACAACCAATTTTTTTTTATATATAGTACTTATTATTACATATAAAAAATATAAAGAACAACAGATAATAAAAAAAATCAAAAAAAAAAAGATTATTACCAGGTTATTTTAGTCATAACAAGTTTTCGATATATATACTGTAGGTTCGGCATAACCAGTGGGCGACTGTATTCAATTGATTTTTTCATGAGATATAAATAAATTAATCGAAGGTATATTTGGTGATATTAATGATAAACAAATCTTTATCATCATTTTTAACTCTAAAGATTTATATTATAATTTGCCTTGAGGATATAATTCTTGAATTATCAAAAATCTGAATCTGAAAATTCAAAAGCCTTTCATTGGTGTCAAAAAGCAGCAGAAATTCAGTTTCGAAGATAAATTACAATGTTAATATAATGTAAGTGCTATTTATTTTTCTCACAAAATATTTGAGAGAAAATAAATTTAATCACGATAATTCTTATTATTCTAATTCTTTGAGAATTCTTGAACTTTGTAATTGCGCTTTAATTATTCAAACAATTTCGATTCGCGGAATTAAAAATTTGTTTTCATAGTTTGTTTAAAATGAAAATAGTGTTGATGTTAATAATTCAAAAAAATTGGCTGTAAATCATCATCCTCCTTATTCATTTAATTGATGAATGGAAAATTTCTAATTTGGAAATTGAAACTTTCTCAATATGAAAGAAATGAAAAAAAAACCTCTAAATTTTTTTTAAAAAAAGGTAACATTTATTATATTTATATTATTCTAAACAACAATATAAATGTAAACTATGTAATGATACTTTTGATAAATCAGAATACTCTTTCTTTCATCTTATAATAAAACATTTTAAAAAAAAATTCCAAATATACAGTATTGTTGGAATGATTGTGATAGGAATCATTTATTCAATTTTATTTAAATAACGTAAAAAAAAAATTTATCATGATTTTCTTTCTATGAAAAAAGTTGTATATATTCTATAATAGAACCGAAAATAATTATGTGACTTATAATATTTTTAATTGAAAATAATAATACAAATTATAGTATTTTTCAATATACCTTCAGGACTAGGGAGTTTATCTTCGTTATTTGAGTTGACCATCTTAAGAGTTAAAAATAATAAAAAAATTGATTTCAAGTCTAACAAACTTAACTATTTCGTATGTAAGACTAAAGTTAATAAAAAAGAATCATAATTTTTTTTTTTTGATAATCTCTTAACAGATTTATTTTTTTATGAAAAAAAAATTTTCTTAAATCTTGCAAAAATAATAAATTTTAACGATGACGTTTTATACGTTTTATATGTAAATTACTGCGGTACTGCTGCGGTACTGCGGTACCATGGCTGAAGTATTGACTTTTTTGTTTGGTAATACTAAAAATCACGCTGTACGTTGTGCGACTATTCGGAGAAAAAAAATTTATATAATAGGAAAACTTTAACAATTTTTACTTTTCATTTTTTTTCAACTTTCTGTTAGCTTATTATTATTCAATACGTTCGATAATATCAAAATGCAAGATACTGAAAATACAAATAATACAAATGAATGGATTAATTGGATTGAGGAAGCTGTTGATAAAGAACATTTAAAATTTTATGAATATGAAGAATTTAATAATATTCAACATATTGGTACTGGAGATTTCGGAAACGTATATCGTGCAAATTGGAAAAATTCAGGAAAACTAGTTGCATTAAAATCGTTTATTAGTCTTAATAACTTTGCCATGAAAGAAATCGTTCGTGAGGTATTTTAATGCAGTATAATACATTTTTTTTCGTCTATGAATTTTATCTAATATATTTATTTCAAATATTTTATTTTTTTATTCAGTTAAAAATTCAACGCAAAGTTGATTTCCATGATAACATTATTAGTTGCTATGGAATAACAAAACTTGAGTTAGGTATTATTAACATCACATTGATAAATATAATATTCTTTTAATCGCAAAATTTTACAAAAATTCATTTAGTAATTACTTCTTTTATTCATTAGAAAATCATAATAATTATCAGTTAGTATTAGAATACGCCGACGGTGGTACTCTTCGAAGTTATTTAAAGAAAAATTTTAACAAACTTACTTGGGATGACAAATATAATATGGCATACCAGTTATCTTGTGCCGTATCATGCTTACATAATGAAAAAATAGTGCATCGTGATTTGGTAATTTATTTAACATTATTTAATCATTAATCATAATGTATTTGTATTATTAATTAAAAAAAATTGAATATATATATATGTTTTTTTAATAGCACTCCTGTAATATACTAGTCCATAATAACACAATCAAATTAGCAGATTTTGGATTATCTAAAAGAATTGGGGCATCGTCTAATCTTCAATCTAAATTATTTGGTGTGGTCCCTTATGTCGATCCAAAAAGCTTTAGTAGACAAAGAAATAATAATAATCAATCAACACAAATGTTCTCATTAAATGAAAAAAGTGATATTTATAGTATAGGCGTATTATTTTGGGAAATATCTAGTGGGCAGCCTCCTTTTTATGTTGAGGATGAAGAATATGATGTTGGTTTAGCTGTGGAAATTTCACAAGGTCTTAGAGAAACTGTTGCTCCTGATACTCCTGAAGAATATGTTAAAATTTATACTAGTGAGTAAAATTTTAAATTTTATATATTCTATATTTCATATTTTTATAATTTAAAAAATATTATTTAATTAATCTTAAATTAAATTTTATTTCTTAGAATGTTGGAATGGGGAACCAGATAATCGTCCAACTATATATCAAGTAGTTGATTGGTTAAATGCAATAGTTACAAAATCAGATGTAATAGTAGAAAATCATCAAATATCAAATGAACAAGAACTTAATGAGACTTCTTTAAGTACTAATAGTTCAGAATTACAAGGAGATTTATCTCAACTTATTCAAAATTTTGATAAAATG
This sequence comes from Rhizophagus irregularis, assembly GCF_026210795.1. Lineage (NCBI taxonomy): Eukaryota > Fungi > Glomeromycota > Glomeromycetes > Glomerales > Glomeraceae > Rhizophagus > Rhizophagus irregularis. The sequence continues at coordinate 2,743,442 of NC_089452.1, forward strand.
AATATTAAAGAAATTGATCCTACGGCAATAGAAAATTTTTCAACTGAAAAAGATTTTAACATTTTAGTTGATGAAATCAATGACCTTACTTATAAATTAAAAAATAAAGGAATTGGATGGAAATTAGAAAAGCAACAAACTATTGAATATTTTAATAATCATAATTTAAATTTACAAGAATTTTATAATTGGTTATTAACTAATCAAAATAGTTTAAATTCTATTTTTATTCTTGGATATTTTAATTTTCATGGAATTATAACAAGTGAAAATAGTGATAAAGCATTTAATTTGTTTATTAATGCATCAGAAAAAAATCATGCATTAGCACAGAATTTTGTTGGTTTGTGCTATGATCATGGATATGGAACTATAATAAATGAAAAATTAGCTTTTGAATATTATGAAAAAGCTGCAAATAATGGAGATATAGGTGCAATGTATAATCTTGGTATTTCATATAAAAATGGAGAGGGTATTGAAAAAGATCATAATAAAGCTTTTGAATTGTTAAAGCAATCAGCTGAAGAAGGACATATATCGGGATTAATGATGTTGGGATATTGTTATAATAATGGTATTGGAACTGAAATTGATAATCAAAAAGCATTTGAATTATATCAAAATTCTGCAAATTTAGGAGATGATGTAGCACAAAATAATCTTGCTTTAATGTATGAAAAAGGAGATGTAATTGCAAAAGATATAGATAAAGCGATTTATTGGTATGAAAAATCTGCCAAACAAGGATATGAGTTAGCAAAAAATAATTTAGAAAGTCTTCAAAATAAAATAAGTTTTTAATAAACTTTTCTCATTCAAATTTTAAAATTTTAGATCATTAGTTTACAGTATTTATTTTTATAAAAATTTACAAAATAGTAAATACATTGCCCTAAAATAATGATAGTTAAAAATTTTACCTATTTTATTATATATACTTTCTTTTATAATTAAACATAATCGTAAGAAGACATTTTCGATCTAACATATCTATTAATAATGGAAGCATATTGAGACTTATCGCGAACCTTCTATTTTTCAACGGATTTTCTTTTTATTAACTACAACAAATTAAACAAATTATAGCCAATGAAAAAAATGAATAAATTTGCCAAGTAAGAAATTTATTAATCAGAATTTTTTTATATAATAATTGAAATACTTTATTTATTATTATCTTATAAAATTATCCTGATTTTCTATTCCATCTATTATAAAATGGTATAGTCTTCTTTTTTTTCAATAGGATCCATTTGATAGTTTTTTTTTTGATAACTGAAGGTCCCATATGAAAAAATGAACACTACATATTTTTAAAACCCTTATAAGTATTATCTTTACTAAGACCTTTTTTAACTAAAATTTTTAATGATCGCTTCTTTTTTTCAAAATTAGAATTTACAAAATCATCATAACTCTAAATTTAATGCAACTATAACTAATTATAGTGAGATATTGAGAAATTCAAGAAGAATAAAGACATGAATATTTGAATTTATAAAAACACTTTTTAGAGAAAATAAATTAAAAATAGGAAATGATTTCCAATTTTATTTGAATTTTTTTGAGTCAACTTTTTTTTATTATGAAATAAATTAAAAATGGTATGTGATTTCATAATGGTGTAGTTAGCCGAAAAACGGAGCCTAATTCATGATTGCTGATCATCCGGACCCAGTTTAATCGCAGAAAATCCCTTGGAATTCCACGACGATCCACGCCTGAGCCGGGTCCGGATCACGTTGCGGCTAGTTATTTTTCGATTAACTACACTATTATGGTGATAAACCTTTTCTAACAAAGAAAAAATTTCATCTATACTAATAACAAGTTGCCTTAGTCCCTGATAGGGCGTTTTTAAACTGTTTAATGTGAGGCAATAACTTGAAATGAACAATACTAATAAATAACTATACATTGTATTAAGAAATGTCAAATTTTGTATTTATAAAATGAATGTTTTTGGTGAAATCATATAGTTTGCCAAACCATTGATAAATCCACCATCTAATCCTTTGTATTTGTCTTGACATAATACAGATACTGCTGATGACATTTTTTTTTTCTTTCTTAAAAAAAAAATTCTAAAGTGGAATGAATTATATTATTTTTTTTTTAATTACTAGCAGTCACCTGTTGCTTCTCACTGGGACCAATGAGTTTGTTTAAATAGAAAAATTTAGTATTATAATATAATACTAAGTAAATTAAAGATGGTTATAGTACTTTTTTGTTTATAATTAGATATTTAATATGGTAATAATTGTTAACAAAAAAATAACAAAATAATATGTATTAATGATATAAATTATATTTATAATAATGTATGATTTGATGTTTGAGTGTAGAATGAAATTTTCAAAAAAACTTTAAGATTGATGTAATATAAAATAAATTATAAAATTTATAATTAATTAATAAAATATTTGTAGTATTTTTATAATATTAAACTTATAACCAACTTAGGAAAATATTTGAACAATTAAATGTATTAGAATCTGTTCATTTCATTTATTATTATTCTTTTTGATACTCATTTTACTCAATAAATTATTAATTTAACTATATCATTTGAATTAAAATCTTTATTCAAAAATCTGGTGTTTATTTAGAGAATTTCGGATATGGATTTGGTTATTATAATCTATAATTAAATTAACAATTTCTTCAAACTATTTATCCAGCATTTAATTTAATTGAAAAATCTTAATCATCTTTCTATTAACGTCAGTCAATTTTCCTATATATTATATTGATTTTTTTAAAAAAAATAATAATTTTGTAAATATATTTAATATAATATTTTATTTTTTTATTTAATAATAAATAAAATAATAATAATATATTTGATTACTAAACTTTCATAACCAATTTTTTTTTTAAATTTTTTATTTTATTTATTTTTTTTCAACTTTTTTTCGATATTTATTAACTAAAAAAATACTCTTTTTTTGGATATTGTTATTTTTTTTTGGTTTTTTGAACTGAAATGTTTTTTTTATTGATTAAAAATATTTATGAAAGTCTTCCCAATTCTACTTCCCTTTATGTACTATGGAGTTTTTGAATATGTTTAAATAGATATTTGTTGATGAGCAATATCCATCCATTGATTTATTGCGAAGAATTTACGGCTTTAAGCATAGATCTATAATCTATAATAATCTATATTTGAAGGAGGATCTTTTGGTTATAGCTCTAGAAAATTTTAAAAAATATCAGAATTTATAAATGAGGTATAATTGATTTATCATTTTAATAAAGTACCGAATTTGTTATTTTTTTTGTAAGTTGTTAACAATGTTGAGATTATTAAATTTTAAATTGAATTATCAGTATTCAAGATGTTTTGTCAGCAATTACCCAAAAACTAAATTTATGATAATTATAAAATTTGCTGTTGAAGGAAATTTGAGAAGTAATCTTTCAAATAACTTTAACATTATGTGGATAAAAAAAAAATGATTATCTATATGGTATTTATATGGTATACACATTAATTTACATATTGCCATAAAGATTTTCATAGTAGAAATATCTTGATCGCAATCATCGCACACCTTATATTACAGACTTTAAGACCAGTAAATGAACAAAAACCAGATGATAAAGTAGTATATGGGAGTAATGCCATACATTGTTGGCACTTACGATAATAGATTTTATTATTCTTACTTTCTCCTGATCTTATTTATTCCCGCCAAGAGATAATAAATAATCTAATCACGCAACAACAAATCAAGTTTACAATGATGAAAAGTAATATTATTAAATAATTTATTGTATTTAGAAAAAAAATGAACAATGTTAAATAAAAAAGTATTTATTTAATTAAATATATAAATTTCTTTTATCGAAATTATGAAATTACACAACGAGAACCCCTGTCCCTGTTTGAATTATTTATTGCACTCCTCAAACTCTCATTGTCTCTCCGCATTTGCTCTAACATTTGAGAGTGTTGTCTTTCATTCGCTGCAATTTGTTCAGAAAGTTGTCTCTGGAATAATTCATTTTGTTTTTCAATAGCTTGATCTTTACTTTGGCGTAATCGTTCTCTTAATTCTTCAGTTCTAACACGATTTGCTTCTTGTTCAGAAACTTGTCTCTGGAGAAATTCATTTTGTTTTTCAATGGCTTGCTCTTTATTTTGGCGTAATTGTTCTTTTAATTCATCAGTTATTTTACGATTTTCTTCTTGTTCAGAAACTTGTTTCTGGAACAATTCATTTTGTTTTTCAATGGCTTGCTCTTTATTTTGGCGTAATTGTTCTTTTAATTCTTCAGTTCTTTTACGATTTGTTTCTTCAGCCTCTCTTTGTATTTGCTCAAATTTGGCTTGTTGTTGTGCAAGTAATTTCTCTTTGTTTTCTTCATTTAATTTTTGTTGTTCAAGCATTTCGTTGTGCAATTGCTCAAGTTTCTGATTATATTTTTCTTCCGCAATATCTCTTTCTTTAATTAAACGCTCTTTCATCTCTTCATGCGATTTATTTTGTTGGTCAATATTTGCTTGTAATTCTTCCATTTTCATTTTGAAATTTCTTTCACTTTCTTCGCGCTCATGTTTTTGTGCTTCTATTTCCCTACGGAATTCTTCTTCACGTGCCAATGCTTCTAACTGAAGTGTCTCAGCCTCTTCTTTGGCTTTCATTGCTTTTGCCAATTCTGCATTCATTCTTCCTAATTGCGTCATGTAATCAATTGCGTCAGAGTATTGATTCTGCATGTATGAAGCGATTACTTTAGCAGCTTCAGGAGACTTCATCATTGATTTTTCGTAAGCTGATTCGAAAGCTTTGAGTGCTTTCTGAAATTCATCATTACTCTATTTAAGTGGAAATTATTAAATTCTGTTAATATTTGCTAAATTAAAAAAAAACTAAAAAAAAAATTAAAAAGATATCATACCTCAAATAAGGTTTCTTGATTTAATCCAATCTTTACGTATCTTTCCCAATTATCATTTGCAATATTTTCATTATAAGTCGTTAATTCATCAGAATTTTTTTTCGTGAATTCTTCTTTAGATTTGGATATTGTTTCGCTTAGTACTTCGACAAAATTTTCGATTTGAGTAGGACTTCCAATTATTTTTTCAAAAAATATTTTATTGGCTTCTGAGATACAATTATTATGTATTTCTGTGAATTCATCCCATAAAATTGGTAATTTTACTTTCTCATTTAACGTATGGTTCATTTGTTTTTGATAAATTCCTACAGCTTCTTTAATTGCTTCTTGTGCGACAAATTGTATAATTGATTCATACTCAGAAGGAATTGAAAGTAATGATGATGTTTCTGATTTGTTCATACGTTCAACGATATCATTTAGAAATTTCACAAAAGCTGAACCTTTCATAGTGGAGGATCCAATGTATTTAAGAGGAAGTTGAGAATAAATTGATTTTACAGCATTCTCTACTTCGTCAACAAATTCTTCTTCAAGTTCTTCGGTATCAGCGTCTTCCATGTGCTGTAGCATTTTTCTTTTACATCCTGGATGCTATATGAAAGTAAAGTAAACTAATTGTTAGATATATATAATAAGTAGATTGATAATTTAAATATTTAATAACCTACAGGCAACCTAAAATTTATGAAAAAATAGTTTATAAATAAATAAAATTATTACTTTATAATAGCTTATAAATTATAATATTAGAAATAAAAATTATATTTATATTTACCCGTATACATCAAAGTCATAAAAGAATTTCTTAATTCCTTTAGCAGCTACAAATTTTTTTTGTTAAAATTGATCAGTTTATATTATCCATTATTAGCAAATTTCTTTATTTGTAACTCACCTTCGGGACTGACTTTATTTAATTTTTCTAAAAAATAACCTTTAAAGCTCTCAGGATTTTCTAAAGTAAAATCACGTAATAAAATAACTAATCTCGGTAAAAAGTCGCCTTCTTCTGGCTCTTGAATGAATTTACTGAGATCCGTCATTAGATACAGTTTTCCGATATCATCTCTACCAACAATCCCATTTATATTATAAATAAAAGTAGAAGAAAGGGCTAAACATAAAATAAATAGTTTCGTCGCCCAATTTTGGTCCTGATTTGGATCATCAATTCCTTCGCTATCCAAGACAATAACTCGTTTCTGAATTATTTTACCATCTAATTGTTTACCCTCTAACGTGAATGGAGGAGACCACATGTATATTCCACGTGTGCATCCTTCTACTTTTGCTCCCAGATCAAAACCGTCGTGTCGTCCATGCAATACATTTGCGAACCAAGATTTACCACGGCGATAAGAACCGACTATTAAAAAATTAAATAGTACAATGTGAATATCAGGCGATGGAGTCTTAACAAATATATTTACTATTGTTTTCTGATATAATTTTTACCAACTGAAATAATTGCAAGAGGTTCCCGGATGGTTCGAAGAATGTTTAATGCTGCTGGATTAATAGAGATTTTGCCGAATCCGTCTTTCGAATTATCTTCGACATATTGTAATAGCTGAATTGGAGCACCTTCACGAAATTCTATTTCTCTACTAAACCTATTACCTGCAGACATAATTTTAACAAATTAAAAAATACAATATAGTTTATTTATAGAATTTTAAATTATTGCAAAAAAATGAATTTTTTTTTAATAAATTTTGTTTTCGAAATAAATTTGTTTTCGAAGAATTTATAAAGAATTATTCCAATCCGAGATATTGATATAATGACATACATAGTTAAAGCCTGCCTGATTGTAATTAACTTTTTTTCGTATTCAGGCTAAAAAAAAGCGATTAAATCCTAATATATTTTCACATTGTCTTACAAATTTTTTTTACATTTTATAAGATTCTCGACTGTTTTTTCCTTCTTTCTTTCCTTTTTTATTTTTAATTTGATTAATTTTACGGTTCAGTGTCCAGGATTTAATAGATGCTTGCAGGCTTACGATCGATCTTTTTCGGACTTTTGTTTCCGTATTTTCATTCATGTTTTTTTCACGGCAAAATGGATGTCTTGATTATGATTAAGTGTAGGGCGCAGTATTATATTTAGAATAGATTTATTTTAAATGACGTCGAAATGACGTAAAACTATTAGAAATAGAAATTTTATTTGTTTACGTTTTGTTTATATAAATAAGGATAAGGTAGATCACTATAAATGTGATATGACAAATAACTTGACAAATATAGATCAAATGATACAATGAACTTCGGAATTACGTTTGCGTAATGATGATCATTGTGATAATGACATTAAAAAATTTACAATAGGAAATTAATTTTAAAATTTTTGGGGAAATAATCGATAATTATTAGTAAGTGGGAAAATTTGAATATTTTAATAATGATTTTATTGTTTATTATTTTGTTAATGAAATGCAATACGAGAATAAGGGTACTTAAGGAAAACTATCGTAGTTTGAAAGTTAAATTTAGAATTTTGACATTTTATTATTGAATTATGAAAGTTGTAATACGAATATTATTGAGTATGGGAAAACTATCGAAGTTTGAAAGTGTAAATTGTGAATAATAAGAAGTTATTAATGAATGAAGAAATTTTGGATTAAGTTATATTATCTTTTATTAATTTATTTTTAGTTTTATTGTTATATTTTATATTTAGAAACAAAGCATAGAACTCGGGAACTCGGGATATTTTTAGAATTTTTGTATTAATTATTTTTATGAATAAAGAAAACAATGTTCAATGGCGTGATGGCAAACGTGATTTATTACGGGCACGTCATTACATCATCAAAGTTTATCTAATTTAGGTCGTCACATTCATTTGTCCGGTATAACTTCTATTGAGATCAACGCCGAAAAGAGGATTTAATCAGTCACATTTTTTCCAAAAATGTTTATTATGTAAATAATGAAGGACATGAAATTTCACATCTGCAGAACCACGTTCTTTTCAAGTGAAAATGAATTTCATACAATAAATTAATCAAGATATTTCAAACGTTCCGATAAAGGCAAAAATTCCTATTAAGGGAGAGAAAGTAGATTTGTAATTTATGATTCTATTCATAATCGGTGTGAACCTCTTTTCTTAAAGAAAATTTGCTTTTTAGAACTAACACTTCGGCTTTGAGCCACAAATACCTCGGATAAAGAAAAAGTCAATGATAAGATGGAATTTTTATACGAAAAAAATCCATTAGACTTGTATTAATCGTTGATAGTATATTTTTAAATTTTGAATATATCTATCATAATTAGAAGGTATGGTTCAAATAGGTAAATTGATTTATAGCCAGGAATAGAATCAATCAATTTTATGTCATGATCATGTAATATAACTATGAGATATACCAACTTATAATATTCATCATTTATGTAATTAAGATTCGGGATAATTATGTGCTATTTACATATTAAATATAGTTAGTAACATACATTTTGCTATAGCACCATCTCTAGTAACGGATTCCGGTAAAAAAAAAATCTGTTTCACTTTGTTTATTTCTTTCGTTAAATCATTTAGTTATTACTTCCTTTCTTTGAAGCTTTCCAAAATAACAATATTTTGTTTTCTGGTTTATTTCTTACTCTTAATAATCATGCCTTTTATTTTTTTCATTATTCTTTGGTATTATTTGTTTCTTTGTATATTCTATGTGATAATTTTATATTTTAGTAATTAATTCAAGATATTTCGAATTATGAATTATTTAAATATTTAAGTAATCTATAAAGTTTTATACTCTTAATAAACCAAAACACAGAATTTAACTTTCAATCATCTCATATTTAACTTATTTATAATGGTAGTACTAATTTTCTATAAATCTATATAATTGGAATTGTAAAAAATTTTAAATTAAGCATATCTTTTTATTAAGTATAAAAATATCTTTCTTGCAAAATCATTCATTGAGTGTAATTAAACTAGGAAAACGGAAACCGTTGAGGGTCCGTCGCTTAATATGCTTAATAGTAACTAATTTAAATTGTATAAATGATCAATTGGTTACCACCCACGAAATGTTTTTTAAATATAATATATATTATTAATAAAATTTTATAATCATTACTGTTATTTGTTTTATTGTTTATATAGTATAAAAATAATTTAATATTGTTAAAATTATTACAAGTATAAATTTTAATCGAAAAATGACAGATCGTCAAAGTACAATTTGCAAATCACGTGACAGGAAATCGCCTTTTTCACTCGCGTCAAATTCGTCAAATTGCAAATACTTTCAATACTTTCGCATACGTATTTGATAATTATTTCGCAATATCTATAAATCTTGTAATCCATTGATAAATTTGTTCAATTATTAAATCTTTTATTAAAACTTTTGCAATGTCTAATTTTAATATGGTAAGGAAATAATGTCAATACCTAATTGCTGCCCCTGTTCTTTTGCTCGCATTTTAAATACAACAGTAATGTAAATTGTAATTAAGATGAAAAATACATTTTTCAAATCATTTCAAAAGAACAATAAAGAGAACCGAATATTTAGGCTAATTGAAACGGAAGAGGTACGTTTGGCACGTGACCGTATAAGAAAAAGGCGTAAAGTGGCTGAAGAGTCCAATGAGGAACGAAAGGCGCGTCTAGAATGTGACCGGGAAAGGAAGCGGCGTAAGGTGGCTGAAGAGTCAAATGAGGAACGAGAGGCGCGTCTAGAACGTGACCGGGAAAGGAAGAGGCGTAAGGTGGCTGAAGAGACTAATGAAGAGCGTGAGACTCGTTTAGCACGTGATCAAAAAAGAAAAATACCTGAAGAGACCCATGAAGAATATGAAGCACGTTTAGAAGCCGAAGAAGAAGTTCGACGTGCTCGCGCGCGTAATAAATACCAATTAAGAAAAGCAAGAGAAACTCCCAAGCAATTTGCTGCAAGACTTTCTCAAAATAAGCCAAATATCCGCAGAAAACGTGTCTCGGAAAGTTCGGGGAGTATCCAACCTTCTGATCGGAAACTTCTGCGCAAGTTTAGAAGTACAATCAGCAATTTCACGAACAAACTCTGTAATATATGCAACGAGAGGTTTCCATCCATTACACTCATTGGAGACGAATGCCGTCGATGCCATCTTGAGGGAAGTCCTAAAAAATTTTCCGCTGAAAATAATATGGATCCAGGTAAGTCATTCGCTTATTCTTAATATAAGAAAATCAAGATTCAAATGTTTTTTTTCTAGGCGAAGTTCCACAAGAACTTCAAGATTTAACCGATATAGAAGAAATGTTGATCGCACAAGTATTTCCTATAGTTTCTGTGTATAACCTTCCTGGAGGACAGTACGCATATCGTGGAAATATTATCAACTTCCCACAGGATGTACAAGAGTTTGTAACGTGACTTCCACGTAACCCATCAACATTGGATTTGGTTATCATTAGACGTTATACTGAAAACGGATCCAATTTTCGTGACTTTCATGTTCGATGGGAGAAAGTAATGCAAGCTCTTCGGTGGTTAAAAGCCAACAATAAATTCTATCGGGATATTGAGATTGATAGTGATGTCTTGCAAACGTTACCCGAAAATGATTCGATTGAGATGCACCTTCCACAACTAATAGATGACAATGATAGACCAAATGAGCAACGTTTAGACCAGGTTGACGATGAAAATAATGAAGATAATGAAGATAATGAAGATAATGAAGATAATGAAGATAATTTCATTTCGCAAACATTTGTTCCTTTGTTACCCAACAAACATAATGAGGAAAGAGCAATTAATGAAATTCTTAATCGAATGCATAATGATCGTGAAAGGGCAGTAATTGATTGGCCGCGTAATGAAATTTTTCCAATTGATGAATTTCATACCTGTGGATACATAGCACGAGCATTTCCTACACTTTATCCTTGGGGAACTGCAGATCTTAATGACTATCGGGTAAAAGAAATAAAGCCGGCAGAATACTTTAAACATCTTTTAATTTACAAAGATGGCCGGTTCGCTCGTCATCCACGGTGGTGCTATTTTGCGCTAAATACTATAATGAGATGGAGAGCATTATCAGAAGGCAGAGTATTTGTCCAACAAAATTTAGAGGAAGGGCAACTTACCGTGTCTGAAATCTTAGATTTAATGGAAAGTGATGCTCATATAACAGATAAAGTGTTGCGGTATGGTGAAGGATTGCGCGGTACCTGTCAATATTGGTTGCGTCGTAGAGCAGAACTTTTAGACATGATAAAACAGATGGGATCCAAAGGAATGATATTCTTTACGTTTAGTGCAGCTGATACACATTGGCCAGACTTACATGATCTCATGCCTAATGGAGAAAATCCCGCAGAGACTGAAACAATTCAGGAAGCTGCTAAACGTCGAAGGAAAGATCTTATAGATAATCCCCATATTGCAGCATGGTATTTTGAAAAGCGATTTAAAGCTTTTTTCGAAAAAGTTTTGATTCCCAAATGGGGATTAGTCGACTGGTGGTATCGATTTGAGTGGCAACACTGCGACAGTGTTCATGTCCATGGTATTGCCAAGCGAAAAGAAGCACCTGAAATCGATTGGGAAGAAATGATTAATAATCAAGAAGTAATGGAAGAAGTAACATGTTATTTGGATTCTTTAATCACCACAATTAACCCTGGTCTGGATGCATTTCTTCCTGATCATCACCCATGCCAAAAGCAATTGGAGAATCTTGATGACGATATGCAGGATTATATTGAATTGATAAACAAATTGCAACGGCATACGCGTTGCAGTTCCTACTGTCTTCGAATTAACAAACAAACTGGTAAACAGGCCTGTAGGTTTGGATTTCCTAAAGAAATAGCAGAAAAAACAACCATACACAATGAAAATGGTCACCTAGAATTAATAACGGCCAGAAATGATCCACTGATTAATCCACATGACCGTATCCAACTGCAGGGATGGAGAGCGAACGTAGATTTGAAGCCCATCCTCACAACCCATACTGCTTTACAGTATGTTTCAAAGTATGCTAGTAAGGCGGAGCCAAGATCTGTGGCTTATTCAGAGGTGTTAGATAAAGCACTTCGTAGTGACAATCCTGATGATCCAGGTGTTAAGGCATTTCAGAAGTTGCTTATCCACACAGTAGAAGAACGCGATTTTTCGTTCCAAGAAACCTGCCATCTCCTCCTTCAAATACCGCTTTATCATAGTAGCCGAAATTTTGTATGCCTAAATCTTAACAAAGAGACAAATCGCATGCTTCGTGATAATGACAATAACACAAATAGTGAGGATTGTGGAGTTAAAAAAACTGATCTCTCACCTCTGCAAAGATATTGCAATCGGCCTATTGAATTTAATGAAATTTCGTTGTTTAGATTGTACTCGCAATACAAGCTAGTTAAAGACAAGTGGGTAAAATGCGATAAAGAAAATATCGTACGTGTCTGGCCGCGCCCATCTCCAATTCGTAATGGTCCTCAATGGGAAGAGTTTTGTCGAATAAAAGTTCTTCTACATGTTCATTATAAGGATCTTTTTAGTCTCACACAGAATAACACTCGTTCATGGATAGATCTGTATAACGAACATCTTTCAGAGATCAATGCTGATCCTGCCGATTTGATAGGACCTGCTGTGGATAATCTGTAAAAAACCGATGGTTCTGAGGACGAGGAAGAAGACATTACTCAAGAACAATATGAACCTCGACTTGACTGGATGGTATTGTCCGAGATGATGCCAGAAAGACGGGAACGTAATTCATCTGATTTTGATGTCCGTGATATTGATATTAATCATGATTGGGTCAATGAAAGTTGGTTACGATATCCTGAAATGGAAGAGGTGGAAAGCTTTATCCAACGGGCAATTAATGATAGCGACGTAAATCAAGTTAGAAAAAACTCGGCAAATATTAACTATGAAACCCTAAACGAAAAACAAAAGTTAATATTTGAAAGAATAGAATCGCATTATATTGCAGCGACCTCAAATCAATCTATGGAAGCTTTACGAATCATTGTTATGGGTACTGCTGGCACCGGCAAATCTTACCTCATTAATGCCATTCGGGAAAGACTGCAACAGGCCACCATTGTACTCGCTCCAACGGGAGTTGCAGCGTTCAATATTCAAGGCAGCACAATCCATTCGGCGCTCTCAATTCCAATAAGTGGTACAACATATAAACTTGCAGGTGAATCTTTGAGGAAACTCCAAAACAAACTAAAAGATATACACTATTTTATCGTTGATGAAATGAGTATGGTAGGACGTCTATTTCTCGCTTTAATCGATCTGTGGCTGCGTCAAGCATTTCCGGAATGTTCCAATATTCCCTTTGGTGGCCGCTCTTTAATTCTTTTTGGTGATTTTGGACAGCTTCCTCCAGTACGTGATCTTCCCATGTATGCAAAGGATCCTCGTTTGTCAAATAACTTATCTGAGGATGGACGCAAAGCCTATAGCCAATTTCGAGAAATTTATAAACTTGTAGCCGTGCAACGACAAAGTGGTAACTCAGATAGACAACGTAAATTTAGAGATCTCCTAACTCGCATGCGTGATGGAGAATCTACACAATCCGATTGGGAATTATTAATGACACGAGTTCCTGAAAATCTTACTGAATCAGAACGACGAACTTTTTTAAATGCAATTAATATTATTCCAACATGGGAAGAAGTCGATAGAATTAATCTAGAGAAGCTTCGATCATTAAACCAACCTATTGCCAAAATTCGTGCGGTTCATACAGGCGGCCCTGAAGCTTCAAAAGCTGATTCGGAGACAGCAAAGGGACTTGAATCTGAATTATTATTAGCCAGAAATACACGTGTTATGCTCACTGCGAATCTTTGGGTTGGTGCTGGTCTTGTAAATGGTGCAATAGGAACAATAACAGATATATTATATAAGGAGAAAGCTGAACACACTTCTTTACCAACCGTTATTCTGGTTTCATTTGACAAGTATGATGGCCCAACTCTAACAAACATAGAAGGAATTCCGGTTGTACCTATTGTTCCGATACGGCGTATGTGGGAAGGTAAATCCGGAACTTGTTCTCGCCTGCAAATTCCACTTTCTCTTGCATGGGCTATTACAGTTCATAAATCGCAAGGTCTGACTTTAACTAAAGCAGTTATAGATCTCGGCAGGAAGGAATTTGCGGCTGGTTTATCATTTGTAGCGATTTCTCACGTTCGTTCTCTTGATGACATTCTTTTCAGACACTTTACTTTTAACAGACTTCAAAATATAAAAAGTTGCATAAGATTAAAAGAACGAATAGCAGCAGAAGAAAAGCTACTCGAGATGGAAATCACGGTTTAAAATTGTTTTTTTGTTTTTGATAAAAAAAATCTTCTCAATAAAGTGTTACAAAAAAATGTGACAAAGTGTTACAAAATGGGTTGCTAAAAATAAAGCGTTACAAAAAAATGTGATACAAAACATAAAAGGAAATAAGCAGGGCTAAATTATAGTGACGTAGGTGGAAGGAAGGAAAAAATACATGGGTTAAACCGGTACTAAAAATTTATCTAGTTCCGTACAATAAATAGTCCTTCGCTACGCTCCGGACAATTATTCTAACCACAGGTTACATTTCTATAAAATTAGAAAAAAAAGCATAGTAGTATATAAAATCTAAGTAGCAATAAGAAAATTAACAATATTTAACAATATTTTGTTAATGGAAATAATAAACTACCCGCAATTAAGCAAAATGTTCTGTTTATTATGTCAACTATTCATCATGATTTTTTGGTTCAATAGTACTCACTTTCACTTCTTTTTTCTTTAAATTAAAATTACATATAAAGTGTTTAAAATCAACCCTTTGGCTAATCAGCTTGCTTCCCAGTAAATCAGCATTCACCAATAATATTTTAAGGATAACTTACATAATAACATTCAATTAATTATTCAATTTTATAATTTATTATGTTTTATAAAATGTTAAGATTATCCAAAGCAGTTTTTTCATATTTATTTTCAATATCACAAAAGAATTACAATCGGTTATACTTTTATTAACCCATTCTCAACTATAGATAACGAAAAAACTTGCCCGAAAAAGAAGTAAAGGCATGTATCTGAACATTAGCTCATAATTCAATAACAATATTCACGTTTATTTCATGCTTTTTAATTTACCCGCCATGATGCTTCAAGACAATTATATCGCTACTAATATGCTTTATGCCATAAAAACCAATGATGTTTGATTCAGCAATAGTTAGTATGCAGTGAAATGCCACAGATATTGACGCAACTGCCTGGTTGTAGAAATGATGTTGGGCAAAGGGAGGTAACAATTAGAAAAATAAAAGACAAGTTCAAAGTGAAACCTCTGGTGAACCTTTGCTGGTCAAATATTAAACGCTATAGTCTCTCATTTTACAACAAATAGAAGACATGTTTGTATAGCAATGCGGGAAATTATATTAAAGTTTGAAGGTTTAAAGCATTTAATGGGTATTGGTAAGTTCTCCTTTTATAAATTAAAAGAATTCAGTTTTTCTAGTTTACATAGATTTTAGTTTATATGGAAGACGTAAAAGGGTGTAAAGTTTAGTGTTTATTACTTTTTCATTCCTTTCAATTTCTTTCAGTAGCCTACATCGTGCAAGTACTAGGGTTAGATGATAGGACTACCAACAATAATGATAGGGAGAGAATTTAGCCTTTTCATTCATTTTCTTAAATTATTTCATTACTCTGACTTCATACTAAAATTCTTTTTATCATTACATCTTCTGCAATGTGATGGGTCTTGCGAAGTATGATCGAAACGTATTAATTTCACATGAATTGCAGGCTATTTGAGACGTAATTATTTAAATATCCGCATACAAAGAATGATCATTGATTTCAAGAAAATATTCAAACTAACGAGATTGCATTTTCTTTTGTTCTCTAAACCAAGCGACGCAAAACCTCTTTTCATCCCATAAAACTTTCTCTTACGGAGAATACATCGTTAAGTTTAGAATTTTTCTTAAAAGGACTTCTGGATATTTGTAAAACGAATTTATTGGCGAAATTGTTATATCATTATATCGATCAATACTCGATTGTCACGTGATAAATAACGCAATCTTGACGCAAACCATTTAATAAATAATATATTTACTCTGTGAAATAAAAATAAAAATATTTAATAAATAACAAATAATAAAAATATCACTATACTCTTCTATGAACTATAATCTTTCACCAAAACTTCTTCTGATAATTTATCTAAAATATCTACCAATTTTTTTATATCATCTTCAGTACTTTTAGTTTTAGCTAAAGGTAAATGAATTGGAACAACCTTTCTATCAAATAAGAAAGAACCAGTTGGAATATCATCAACTTCTTTACTAAAAGCGGCCCAAAGAATTGTATCAGCACCTTGACCTGTAGTACGCAAATAACTTTTTGTCGTTTTATAAAAAGTTTCCATATATTTATTAAGTCCCGGCGTATCTGACCAACCCGGATGCATTGAAAGAAATTTTATTCCTGTTGTCGATTCTGAATATGTTTTTGCCCAATATTCGTTAAGTTCAACTTGTTGGCGCTAAAAGTAAGTTTTGAATGATAAGGAAAAAGTTTTGAATTATTTTATAAATCGCAATATTTTTTTTAAAAAAAAAAAAATTATTTTTTATCATTTACCTTATTTTGAGCATATGCCATTGTTCCACGAAACGGCTTCATTCGTTCAAATTGTAAATCGGATGTATCAAGTTTATTAAGGTACATACCACCCGATGATATAACCACCTAAATTTTTTTTTTTTAAGAAAAAATGTATGAATATAAAAGTATATGTATTAGTATATAGTATTGGTCTGGTACAAAATCCCGAATGTCAAAATCTCGAAAATCCCGAACCAGCCAAGCATTAAGCAATTAATAATTTGCATACCGTTCTAGAGCCAGGACCAGATTTTTGTAAGATAGGAACCATTTGTTTAGTTAAGAAATGAGTACCCAAAGTATTTATAGCGAAATTTGTTTCAACACCATAATTGGTCAACGTTCGTTCATTATTCATAACACCAGCATTATTAATAAGAATATGACAATATTTTTCCTCTTGTTCATATTGTTTAATAAATTCTTTAACTCTTTTTAAATCACTAATATCAACTTTATGTAATTTCAACAGATTTACGTCAACTTCTTTATTTTCAGCTGTAAATGAAGTTTTAACTTGAGATAAAATATCTTGACGAGCTTGTTCACCTCTTGTTTCATCTCTACATAACATATGTACGGTAGCGCCACGTCTGAATAATTCAGTTGCGACATATTTTCCTAATCCTGAATTTGCTCCCGTTACTATCGCAATTTTACCTGTTAAATCTACATTTAACGCTTCATTATTAAAATTTTTTGAATTTTTTTCGTAACCACGTTTCGTATAATCTTTAAAACCGAAAAATGCCCAAGCTGAATATCGATATAATGAGCCCATTCTTTCAAGAAAATTATTTTATGAAAAAAAAAAATGATGAAATAAAATAAATAACATTTATAGCATTTAAAATATTTTGAAACTGTAAACATTTCAAACATCTAATACATTTCATGAAATAAATTATCATACAAGATTTCTAAATTAAGATAATTATTGGGAAATTATACATAAATACTATAATGCATATAATTTAATTATGTTGTACATCATCATGCACCTATGCATATTCACATGATATAGAAATTTAAGAAAAATTCTACCACCACTTTTCGAATAAAATTCTTTCTTCATCTACACCAGATTCATTTAAAAATTTAATTATATCATCTTCCATCGAAGAAGGACCACAAATAAAACACTTTAACTTTTCTAAATAATCTCCTTCTTTCTCAATAACATCATTGATAATTTTTTTATCTATCCTTTGTTTATAATAAAATTCACTTTTATGAAGAGGATCATCTCTAGTCAAAAAATAACTACATTCTAACATTTCTGGGAACTGTTTATTTAACCCTTCAATTCTCTTATAGAATAATAATTCACTAAAAGTTCTTACGCTGTAAAATAATCTAATTTTCTCAATAAATGATTTTTTTTTATCCAATAATTTATCTTGACAAATTGATTCTAACATACTAATTAAAGGATTAATTCCAACACCACCAGCGATAAATATTACATGTTCGGTTTGTTCTTGCTTTTCTTTTAATGAATCCCACACAAATTCACCACCTACTCTAACACTAATTTCATCTCCTATATTTGCCTGTTCATGAAACCACTTTGCGGGAGGATGATTTGAATATTTAATCGCTAATTCAAATGTATTAGTTTCCTTATATGATTGTGGTGTTGATGTTAATGAAAATCCTCCTACTATTGATACATTTGGAATAAATACATCTAACCATTGACCTGGTAAAAAAGAAAATTCTGATGACGAACTTGTTGGATTAAATTTAAATGTTTTGACCGTTGGCGTCTCTTGTGTAATTTCTATAATTTTTGTTGGAATCCTTGACTAAAAGTCATAAGAAAAAAATAAAAATATAAATAATGAATATATGTGTATATATATATTATAATAGTATTTATAATATTTTGATTTTACCTTTTGTCTTTTCAAATTATTCGTTCTTTCTAAATGTGTAGTTTTATTCGTAGATTGGATATTATCAGATACAATATCCCTCTGCTGCTTCTCTTGTGACATTAATATTTTACTAAATGGATACTCTTTCCTAATTCTTAAATTAGATAAAGTTCTTTTAAATAAATTATTTGTCACAAACATGTTGACAACTTTAGACGTCTATGAAAAAAAAAAAAAATTTTTTTTTTTTTTTGTAGTACAATAACGCCCGTTTTATGCTCTGTAACAAGGGGTGACATTTAATCTTCTTATTCCGGCACAGCAATTGATGATCGGAAACATTGGATCAGTCACACCGACTCTTCTAACTTAGATTGGAAATACTAAAATGCAGTTGATCAAGTTTACCGTAACCAATCAGAGTTTAAAAAAAGAACATTCCAATCAACCGTGATGATTATATCTGATGATTATTAAATGAAGCATTTTTTTTCTCTTTTTTTTTTAATTGTTGAAAATCTAAATAATTATTCATTGATGGCTACTAAAACAATTTCGTAAATAAAGATTTATTATTTATAGCCTTTTATATATTTTTAACATGACACAACTAATATAACTAATTATCCATAAAAAGATTTCCTTGTTGTACAAAAAAGAACATTTCATTTATATTTATATTCGTGAGCAAGAAGTTTATAATTAATTCCGTAATCTGGCAATTTATTCCAATATAAAATTTTCCGTGACGATGTCATTTTATTTTATTTTATTTTATTTTTATCTAATAAACTTGTTAATAAAGAGATTTAGTAGTGCATCCTTGTATCAAACGATAAACGTAAATTGTGTGAAGATCGCGCTGAGATAAAAATAATATCGTTTAGGCCGGGCAAAAAAAATTTTTAGATTCTCGTGACATAAAATTTTAAAAATGACCCGGCCGGCGGCATTTATTTTTATATTTGTAAAATTTTTTCATATGTAAAATTTTTTTACGCCACATTAGCCAATAACTTAAAACACGTGATAAAATTTTTTACTATTAAAAAAAAAATTCCATTTTTCGAAAAACTGACCCGGCCGGGTCACGAGAATCTAAATTTTTTTTTTGTCCGGCCTTACTACTGTATATTATTTCATAAGTCTCTTCTATCTTTTTTCTTTATTGCGCAAGTTAAGGACCGAAAATTCGGCCAGCATTAAAAAAATAGGTCAACGTGTCTTATCTGGCAAAAGAAGTACACACTGTGTAGTAAGACTAATAATACAATAACAAAAAAAAATTATATTTATGATTGCGCCAATTTCGCCTGCCTGAGTTATTGCTTGACAATTTTCGTTATTACATAAAGCTGTGCGGATTGATTAAGCTAAATTTTATTTCATCTATTTTTATAGTGATATTTAAATTCGAGATTAACAGTTGAACGAACCTTAATCGGATTTAATTCATATAATTATACGAAGTAAGTTTCTTAAGTTTATTCTTTTGCCATCTCCTTTATCGAAAATACTGTAAATTACACTACATTTCATCTTCTCTTCTCAGTACAGCACTATGTATGTATATTCATGAATCATAATACTATCGATTGCACTTTATGGTTTATGCCATTGACGGTACCAATTTAACATACTAAGTTATAACTTAATGGTGATAATAGCAATAGTTTGCCTGTCCCCAAAAAAGACGGGTAAAAATTTCTTATCTTTTAATCATCCATTTCAAAAGTAGTAAATAGGTTCAGAGTACGTATATTATTTATATTATTCAGTTATTATAGATTATGTGGCATATGTTATTTTTTTTATTGTTTACCTAAGCTTATTTAACTAACATACAGTATATTAATATACGAACGAATATGTAAAAAATTCATTATAAGATATAAACATAAAATTGCACACTCAAAGTGTTGTTATTTAATTTTGTTGACTTTGCGTATAATAAAATTAAAAATCAATTGAATTTCCCACTTGTTAGATTTATTATTGTGCACTTGATTTTTACCATATTTCTTGAATTTCCTATAATATTATCGACATTTGGATGTTTTCAATGTCTATTTTTAAAGTTGCATTACAATCGTAACATGTGTAAAACTTCTTTCACATACTCTTAATTATTTCATTAAATGTATAATTTTCATAAAATATGACAGGTGATTTTACGTACAATTTATATATAAACAATAAAAAATTCATCAATTCATCGTACAAGATAGAGTAGTATAACAATTATTCCTCGGAATATTAATCTTAAATTATGGTGCGGAAATTGCGGTAATAGGCAGCGTCTAAAATAAATTATTGATATTAAAAAGTTTGTCTTGAAATTTTTTGATTATTTGAAAATACTTTGTATGTATTACCTTGAAGAATATTTAATCTTTGAATACTTCCCAATCTTTGAACATTTCCCAAGTTAATATAACCATCATTGGTTATATACACTTCAGGCTCCACCCAATTGACGCGACAATAAACACAAGTAACCTAATAGATAAATCAAAAAAAAAGAAAAAATAAATTTTAAAAAAAAAAATATTAAGAGTAAAAAAAGCATGCTTACCCTGCCACCGTATCTTGATCTCTTCCATTGCTCAAAGCAGTCTTTGTGAAGGTTATTTCCGCAACCTTGTCTACACCATACGATTTTATCACGATCTTTTTCTTCTAAGGAATCATAGCTATTAATATTGAGTTCAATGATGTTAAATAATGTGATTTTAGGATAATATGGAAATGATTATAGGACGCCTAAGTACCAAATAGGGCAATTTCCTTCGATTG
Source organism: Rhizophagus irregularis (assembly GCF_026210795.1). Lineage (NCBI taxonomy): Eukaryota > Fungi > Glomeromycota > Glomeromycetes > Glomerales > Glomeraceae > Rhizophagus > Rhizophagus irregularis. The sequence continues at coordinate 2,764,721 of NC_089452.1, forward strand.
GTCGACGTTTTTCGTTTTCATTTTCGTTGACGTTACTTGAAGTGAATTTTTTATATCTATCGCGAATTTTTCTAAGAGCCTAAATATAAGAAATTTAATATGTTAGTGGAAATTTGATTTTGTACAGTTAACCAACGAATAAAATTACCATAACAGCCGGACTAGGCCTTGCATTTGTAAAGATTGAACGAAGTTCTTTAGACAAAAGCGCTTTCTGATAGATAAGCGTGCTATCTCGATTTACACCCAAAACTTTGAGATAAACAAAGAACTAAACAAATATAAACGTAAAATGATGTCATAATTCTAGATCTCGATTAAGAAGGTTTTAGATTTTCTCCAATATACTTACAATATGCTTACATATAAATCCTTTCATGAAATCTGGACAAGTGCAATCTGGTAAATGCGCAATAGTAACTGTATAAACCTGAAAATTTGAAAGTAAAAGTTTCGTTGCAGGTTAATTAGTCCGAAGTATAACGAATGATCCACACCCCATTCGCACAGGTCTCTGTACAACAATAAAACACTTCCTACATTGCCAGTTGGTCCTACGATAACGAATTTTTCGCGGAGATCGGTAATTTTGTTTCGTTCAATCAAGTAAATTCGTTGTTGTTCCGCACGAATCATACGTTCACGGTAACGCTGTAATTATCAAAAAAAAAGAAAAAAAGAAAAAAAAATTATTCACGTAATGAAATTTGATTTTTTAAAAAAGAGTTCAGTCTTACAAGTGAGCAACATGTTTTGAAACGAGCTAATCGTTTTTCAGCCTTTGATTTTCTTGATTTTTTCTTTTTCTTTGCAGGACGTGCTTCCCGTTCTTCATTATTATTTTCATTAGTCGCTCCTCTAATACTAGGAACTTCAACAGGACCTGTTCCTGCAGGTTTCTCATTTAGTGAAGTTTCTCGTCCAGGAGTTTCAGATTCAGTTCCTACTGATTGTTCACGTTGTTGAATAGAACTAGTACTAGCCATAACCACGTCAGGAGGTAATTGTTCAATAACCGTGAGTGTTGTTACTTGAGTGGTTATTTCTTGAATAGGTGTTTCCTCAAAACTTGTACTAGGCATAGCCGCGTATGGAAGAAGTTGTTCAATAGTTGTTGATGTTACTCGAGCAGCTGTTTCCTGAATAACAGTTGTACCTTGAGTGATTGTTTCTTGAATTTGAAGAATTTCATATTCGGTTCCTACTGGTTGTTCATATGAAGAAATTTGTTGAGTAGAACTCATACTAGCCATAGCTGCGGTTGGAGGTAGTTGTTCAATAACCGTGGGTGTTGCCATTCGAGTAGTTATTTCTTGAGTAGCTACTTCCAGAGTGGTTATATCTTGAGTGGTTGTTTCTTGAATTTGAAGAGTTTCAGATTCAGTTCCTACTGATTGTTCATGTAAAGAAATTTGCTGAGTAAAACTAGTACTATCCATGGCCGCGACTGGAGGTAGTTGTTCAATAACCGTAGATGTTATTGCTCGAGTAGCTGTTTCTTGAGTAGTTGTTTCTTGAATTTGAAGAGTTTCATATTCGTTTCCTACTGGTTGTTCATGTGAAGAAATTTGTTCAGTAGCCGCGTCTGGAGGTAGTTGTTCAATAACCGTAGGTGTTGTTGCTCGGGTAGTTGTTTCTTGAGTAGTTGTTTCTTGAATTTGGAGAGTTTCACATTCGTTTCCTAGTTGTTCATGTGAAGAAATTTGTTCAGTAGAACTAGTATTAGCCATAGCCGCGTCTGAAGGTAGTTGTTCAATAACCGTAGGTGTTGTTGCTCGAGTAGTTGTTTCTTGAGTAGTTGTTTCTTGAATTTGGAGAGTTTCAGATTCGTTTCCTACTGATTGTTCATGTGAAGAAATTTGCTGGGTAGAACTAGTATTAGCCATAGCCGCGTCTGGAGGTAGTCGTTCAATAATCGTGGGTGCTGTTGCTCGAGTAGTTGTTTCTTGAGTAGCTGTTTTCTGAGTAACAGTTGTACCTTGAGTAGCTAATTCTTGAATTTGAGGAGTTTCAACTTCGGTTTCTACAGGTTGTTCAGGTGAAGCATTCTTTTGGTTTCGTAAACGTTTTGAACTTCGAAATGTTTGAGTAGAACTCGTGCTAGGCATAGTCGTATCTGGAAGTAGTAGTTGAAGTGTTTCAGATACAGTTCCTACCAATTGTTCAGGTGAAGAATTCTTCCGTTTTCGTCCACGTTTTGGAAGAGGAGTTTGTTGGTCAGAACTTGTACTAGCCATAGCTGCATCCGAAAGTAGTTGTTCAGTGATTGTTGTTGTTACTCGAGCAGTTTTTCCTTGAATCTGAAGAGTTTCAAATTCGGTTCCTATTTGTTGTTCAGGTGAAGAATTCTTTTGGTTTCGTATACGTTTTGAACGTCGAACTGTTTGAGTAGAACTCGTATTATCCATAGTATTCGATGTTCCTCGAGTAGCAATTCCTTGATTTTCAGATTCAGTTCCTACCAATTGTTCAGGTGAAGGATTATTCCGTTTTCGTCCACGTTTTGGAAGAGGATTTTGTTGGTCAGAACTTGTATTAGCCATAGCTGCATCCGGAAGTAGTTGTTCAATAACTTTTGTTGTTACTCGAGCAGTTTTTCCTTGAATCTGAAGAGTTTCAAATTCGGTTCCTAATTGCTGTTCAGATGAAGAATTCTTTAGGTTACGTAAACGTTTTGAACGTCGAACTGTTTGAGTAACCGAAGGTGGTTGTTCAATAATTGAGGTTGTTGTCTCTTGAGCATTTGTATCTTGAATTTGATGATTTTCAGATTCGGTTTCTATTGGTCGTTCAGGCGAAGAATTCTTTCGTTTTCGTCCACGTTTGGGATGAGGAGTTTGTTGAATAGTTCTTGTACTAGCCATAGCCGCGTCTGGAGGTAGTTGTTCAATAACTACTGTGGCTGTTATCTGAGTTGTTTGAAGAATTCCAGATGCTTTTCCTATTGGTTGTTCAAGTGAAGAATTCTTTTTGTCTTGTAAACGTTTTGAACGTCGAACTGTTTGAGTAGAACTTGTACTAGACATAGTCGCTATGGGTAGTTTTTCAATAACCGTGTTGGTTGTGTTGGTTGTTTCTTGAGCTGTTGTTTCTTGAGTAGTTGTTTCTTGAGTATTTATATCTTGAGCAACTATTTCTTTAATTTGGGCAGTTTTTCTTGTGTTTTGATAGTGGATATTTTTGGTTTCGTTCGCGTGTTTAACGTGTAGCAACAGGTTATGTACTATCAGAAGAGTTGAGACTTTCGTTTCCTTATTACAATATAAAATAGTGACTTTTTTTTTTTTAAAAAAAAAAAAAGAAAAAGAAATTCTCAATAAAAATGTAAAAGATAAAAAAAAGATAAAAGAAACGCGTTTAAAAGTTTTCTGTGAAAAAAATACCCAGAATGATTTTTTCTGATTGGTTAATCAGTTTTTTAAATTATGTCATCAATTTCAGTTTCAAATTCCTAAACAGAGTAATAAAGATCATTACCAAAAAGGATCGGAGATTCGTATCCGAAACACAAGATCATGTTATTATTATAAGAGTATATAAAAAAGTATAATCAAAGTGTAAAACTTATTGAAGGATCAATTTATAGATTATATGGTTGTAAATATATTTGATATTCGGCCGATAAAAAAAAATATGTAACAAAAAACATCAGTCCGACAAAATAATAGATTGGTGACCAATAATAAACTTACGTAATTTTTCTGTAGAAAAAAAAAATTTTTAATTTCATCTTGGACAGAATTTTTAAGATATTATTCGACAAATTACTGCGTAAGTTTAAAGACTTATATTCCGAATTTATTTAAAATCATTAATCATTTTAAGGTACAACGCTCTTAACCACGTGATGACGGGATGTCATATAAATAACCGCAGCAAGTAAATTATTACCTGGAAAAACTAAGATTAGTAAGATACTTATATTATTAGTAAATAAAAGCTTATCTAATATTTTGATTTTATTATTTTTATGAAAAGAATCCTTGAAAAGAATTTAGACAAATCAATATAATTATTGAAATAGATGACAATTTTTCCAGAGTATTCATGTCACATAATTTCCTAAAAATGAAATACTACAAAATCTTTTAAAAAAAGTTATCAGAATTAGAAAATAATCTTAAACCAATATCTATTCTTTAAACATGTAGCTGGATGAGATTGCTAATACTTTATACTTTATATACTTTATATGAAAGAATGGATCTAGATTTTATGTATAATGACCTAAAAATTATACTACCTTTATTTATATACAACAAAGAATTTATTGAATATAAAAATATCGGTCAACTTCTTACTACTGGAGATAATTAAGATGATTATGATTTAATGAGAAAGGTGAATATGAAAAAATTCACAAGTTCATTAACATATTAATTTCTAGATCAACATATTTTAAAACTGGTTTATCAAAAGATAGGGGAAAAAGAAATATTTTGTTTTTTTAAAAATAATTATTCCATAAGAAATATTGTTATACTTCTGGTTTAGTTAATTTAAATGATATAAAGGTATTAGAACTTTTAATAGCAGTTTGATGAAAAATTAAGTGATCATATTCAAATTATTTAATTAATAATCATACAATGTTATTGACATTCTTCAATTGGAAAATTAATCAATTTAAACATGTATTTCCAAGACAATTTTATAATATTATTGCAAGTTGGATTGATAAAAAAGTAAAGTCTTTTTATAATACCACAAATAATTCCTATTGGTTTAAACTTCTTATAGTACCAATAGAGATGGACTTGGAGCGAAAAAATTGAAAGTAAGTGGACAGATAATTGAGGTTATAATCCATTAAGTTGGCAACCTTATTATTCTATTATTAATGAATGTTGAAGCTGACAATCTACATCAGACAGTTTCCTATTTTTTCTTATAAAAGTGAAAATTTTGATTCAGAATTTATAATAAGAATTAGAGGTAATGAGGTAGTTCACTTTGTGCAATAAGTTTTGATCCAGGTGTGAGCCCGGCTTTTAGTGTTGATTAGGATTTATAAGATTAATGGAAAATAGTTGTCTATTAATATACACATTGAAATTCGATAAACTGGATCTATCGGTTCTCACTAAAAATATCTGGATATCCGGTATCAGGTATAGCGAAAAAATTTCGATATGTTGAAAATCTATTATACTGAATTTTTAAGAATTTTTAATGCTAATAAAACTAATATATATTATATATTAATTTTTTCATCTTATAGAGGTCATGAAAATGAAAATGAGATATTTTTAATTGAAAATAAACTTCAGCAAGAATTAATATTTTATAATCCTGGCCAAAATTAAGATTTACCCTATTACGTTACGTCATACTACGATATAATTATATCGAATCATTTTTACTAAAACTGGTTAGAAGTTTGATCCGTTATAGCGAATATCGAGACTTTACTAGTAAACTCGGGTATATCGAAACTATTTCAATATACGTGATTTGGTTCCAGCAAAAAAATCCGGCTTAAGCCCGAATCTGGTTTATCGAATTTCATTGTATTTAAATTTCACAAATAAAATAAATAAATATGATTATAAAATAAAGTAACATTATCTAATAAAAAATTAACTAGACATCCTATAGTTAAAACCACTTGTCAGCAACCATTATTGGGTGCGTTCACGAAGGATCATCAAAATCCAATCACCAGATCACAAGATAATGCATAATGCCTTTTTTTTGGTTTTAATTTTTTTCCCCGAATTTTTATAGTAATTTTCTGTAGTTCTTAGTCGGGTTACGTCTTAATTTATTTATTTGACATGGTGTACAGAATGTACAGTTCTTATATGTATATACCTTGCCTACTTTGCCACAGTATTTACAGTTGATTGGATTAGGAATTGGATTGCCGATCCATTTGGATTGGATCTGATCCTCATAAAATCCAATCCCGTGTTCACATATAGATCTTTGATTTTTGTATTGCATCTTAACTCGATTTAGTTTAAACTAAAGAAGGCTTTTTTTATTAATATCTTTAATAGAACTTTGCGTTTATTGTCATTTTTATTATAAATTTCTCCGAAATGAAGTGTAAGTTGCCATTGTTTAATTAACTAAACGAAACTAAATTTGTTAAAGAAAAATTTATAGTAGGTGGTCATAAGGTTGTAACATGTGGTGATAGGTGGATAAGATATAGTACGGTATATTCAATCATGAAGTATACCTTGGATTGGAAATTTAATAGTAAAATCTAATCCAAATGCAATCCAAATCAATTTTGCAATTAGTGAATATGGATTGGATTGAAGGCGTCGACTCAATCCAATCCATTTGAAATTTGTGAACGAACTCATTATATCAGAGTTTGACTGTACTCCAGAGTCTAGACTTTGGGAATATTTAATATAGGTTTAACCTAAATATGAAAAATATAATTTAAAACTTAAGTAATCCACATATAATCATTAAATGTTCATATAATGAGAATAAATAAATTTGGCATTCTCATTTTACATCTTTTAATTGATTCTTTCAATTTATTTTCCTAAAATGGGTAAAAATTTTAAGTTATTCAAATGTTCTGTCAAGATCTTAGCTTTGATAAAATTTATAGATCATTACCGGTAATAAGTAATAACGAACCAGAAACAGTAACAGTAAAAGTGCTGCAGGTGCGATTAAAATAAAAATTCTCTAATATAAGATATGAACTTATACTGAATATGGCTAGTATATAATGCAAATGTTTATATCATATAAATGTATGGTTAAGACACTATGTTTGATTTTTTATTTTATTTGTCATCATACTTGTATACTTGTATATTAATTTAGGAATTTTCATTACTTTTCGCAATCATACCAGCTATTCATGCAACTATTACATTGGTAAAGTATTATTTAACTGGAAAGGGTTTTTATTTGTAATTTAAATTGAAGTACAATTAAGAAAGTTAACTGCAATGAACATAAAATTTGATGGGTTGAGTACCAAGAAGTATCTTTAGTCTTAAAAAATATATATATACCAAAATCAATGTGAATAAAATTAAACCTTACAATAAATTTTGAATATTAAAGAATTGATTATATATATACAATATACAATATAATTAATTATACATTTTGTTTGTAAGTAGACATTATATCAGAAGGAAGTTATATTTTCTCTAGCTATTGTTCTTTTAGAAATTATTAAATTATTAATTTTATGATTTAAAATTCTAAATTACAATATTGTACCAACACTTGTAATATTACATAAAGTTTTATTTAATTTCTTTGAAAAAGAAAAAAATCTTTGTTATTTGAATATTATCTCGCAATTATAAATGCCTGTATTTTTGTTATTTGAATATTATCTATCACTAAAAAATTCCTGTTGTTTTTTTATTTGAATATTATCTCACAATAAAAAAATTCCATGACTAAGAATTTGAGATTGAGATTATAAGTTAATCTTATCATTATGGTATGATGAAAAAAAAATATAATTAAAATAAATTTTTAAAAGAAAATAATATTTCAAAATTCTATGCATGGAATTAGAAAAGAATTTGGCATAAAATAGCAATTTAATTGAAATTAATAAAATTTAGCCAACATTAATTATAAATAGCCAAACATTAATTATCTAGTATAATCTTTTTAAATTTTCATATCCAGATTTAAGTGCTTTCCATTTGTTTTTACACACTGTCTTTTGTTTGGGGCAAAATTTGGATGGTCATTATGTGTCCATTTGTTGTCGTTTATAAGTTAGTTTGTACCTGTCTAAAATAATTTAAAAAAAATGTAAATATAAATTTAATGAATCAGCAATATATACGAAGTATCATAATTAAGGTCAAATAATTACCAGTCTCTATCATTTAATTCAACTCGTTTTTTGATCATGGATTGGGGTCTTACTAAAAGTAAATCAAATTAGAAATATACCTAATATAGGATATCTATAAATACTGCCATTATCAATTTCTTGGGCTAAATTTTCAAATCCAGTAAATTTTGTTTATACTGTATATGATTTTAATGTTTTACTTAATATTATTTTTTATGTTTGTTCTTTTCCATCATATTAGTTAAATTGGCTTAATTTCACAATAGGCAACCAAAATTACCATTTCATATTAAATCTAAACTAACAAATACTATTTGAAGTTCTAATTTTTGTCACCAACATCGGGTGGAAAAATGGACCGTGAGAATACTGTAGTGGGAATCGAAGTCCATCATATAATGCATTGTGGGTATTATAAGGCTGAAGGTATCTGTTGTTGTTTTTCATCCTAAATTTATCATATAGATACTTGATGATCATATATTACAATGAAGCGAAAAAGTGCCCCAATTCCTTTTCTATACAAAATATTATAAAATTATAGTAAAGTTTGATTTGATTGAGAATGTAATGTTACTTAAAAAATAATAGTTAAAATGGTATAAAAGTATAGATAGTATCACTATTTTCTTTAATTAAAAATGAAACTTGCATTTTCAAATAATGATAGTGTGCTTATTGAAGTTGCTGAATCTTTTTTAAATCTTTGTAAGCCAATTTCAATAAAGAATTATTATATATCTTTTTGGTAATTAATGACCAGAAAATTGATATATTTTTTACGTCCACTTTCTGTTTTTCACATGCCATAGCTACACTCATTGACTATTTCCTGTAAAAGAATAAGCCAAAGTCCAAAATATTAAGGAAGTAATCATGGCAGTTTCCATTTCAGTCATATTAGATCAAAAATAAACGACCATAGCTTTGAATCTTCTTAGTCAGATTATATAAAATATAAAAATTTAATTTTCTATATAAAATATGGTGCTAAAAAGTAATATCATTCAGTTTATTAGCCAATGGCTATAATGATTAATAAATTTGCATTATACACATTAGTAATTTTGAATTCTATGTAGTTAATAAATTAATTTCTCTTCTAATTTTCAAAATTATTTATGAATTAAGCAATGTTCAATTTCTATATTTGCAATATTTGGCGAATTTTTAATTATTTTTCATGTTTAGAACTATCTTTGGAAATTAACATTGATTTTTGCTTTTAGATCTATCTTTAGAAATTAATGCTTTGGTAAACATAATAATCAATATTTGTTAAATAAGAAATGAATTATTTGTTTTTTCTTTTTTTTTTTGATTAAAAGGTTTTGAATAAATATTTTTATGTATTAAAATTTGATCTTGCAATGCTTGGTATCATATGATTTTATATAATATATCCTCAAGAGTCAAGACTGCATTTTTTATTGTGTGCCTTATACTGTATTTCTTTTTTGCATTAATACAATTTTGTTGTTAAATCCATAATAAAAAATATTTTAAGAATGAATGAAATTTTTGGCTTAAGAAAATTATCTTGCTTCCTGCATACTGGAAGTTCTACAAAATAAGTCATTTGTATGATCCAATTATAAAGAAATAAAAGCTGTCTTAATAATTATATAAAGTTATCTTAATATTATATGAAGATATTATGAATTAATAATTTAATTTTGATAAATTATAATTATTAAACTTCCAAGTACTATATGGATTGATTGATAGGTTCGCACTTGGTAATTTGTTAAAATAGTGCTTAAATATGTCAAATTTTCTATAGTCTTTCGATCCGCTTTGCCGCTTTAGGGGTGAGGTTGAGTTGATTTTTTGTGCACTATATTCAATAATTTTAATATTTGTAATATAATTATTACTATCTTTAGTTTTTAATAATATTTTCAAGGAGTTATATTGTGAAATTTTTTTCCCAGTGTTTAATAATGTTTTATTGTGCTGAGGTTGATCATTTGGTATAATGTTCACCATCTCTAATCCGTAAACGTTGTAGTTATAGCTGATTTGCTATCCGTCCTCAAAGATTTATGAGCGAGATACTTTGTGTATGTTTATTGTGACAAAAGCATTTTTACATCTTTTTCTAAAAAATTATGTCACGGAATTATAAATAAAAAGTATTACAAATATGACTATCCGTTATAAATTGATTTAAACATGATAGTTAATAGTTATCATTTCAGAGAGACGGGCATTTTATATTTTAAATAATTGTAATGGTATTAAATATCAGAGAAGTTGCATTATTGAAGGCCAACCTCAAAATGCATACTTGAGATAGAAGCAATTCAGCGTTGAATTTATAAAAAAAAATATTCCGATATAGAGTTTCATAAAAGTAATTTTGAAACATTTCCATATCAATCGAACAAGTAGGTAAAGAAGCGTGAGATGACTGGGACGTCCGTGGTAAATTGATTAATCGGATTAATCGTGGAGTATAATTCGAATTTGTGACATTGACATTGTTGAATTAACTCCTTTCTTTTTTTTAAGTCATCTATTCTTTTTTTTTTTATTTTCCATAAAAATCAAGAAAAAGAATTTTTTTTTTTTAGAAAAATACTTTTATGCTGTATTTATTAATTAATTAAGGAAACAAATAATATTTTATACATTTTTCATATGGGTTTATTTGTTTGGCTCATTAAAAATTATAAAAACGAATTATTATCAATAAATAGACAAATTTATTTTAATACAAAATAATTCATTAATAATTTTTATATATATAAAGAAAGAACTGAATAAAAAAAATCCTCATAAACGAGACTATCAATAATAATTTTTTTTTATATTATTATGTTCTATATGAAGAGAAAAAAAAAAAAATTTTTTTTAACGGAGAATATACGGAGAATATGTACTTGCTACGCAAAAATAATTCATAAATATGTACTAATCATTCATTATATAAAAAAAATATGTTACTTTTCCACGCAAAATCATTAAAGACAAAGAATGTTCGTTGATTTGTAATCCATTTTTTTTATAAATTTCGTAAGGTATAGAAACTAATAGAAAGAACAAAATATATATTTTTTTTTTTGTTTTTTTATGTTTGATTATAAAATTTCACAATTAAAAATTACCAATTCCGGTTAGTCGGTTACCTTCCGCCCAAGGAAAAAAATTATTATTCCAAATTATATTCCGAAAAAATTTGGGTTATTACTTAATTTGTTCAAGTTTCGATTAACTTGTACATCAAAATTAAATTTTTTTATAACCCTTTAACCCTTATTAATTTTAGTACTTTTTTACTATTGTACATATGAATAATTAATATTATTTTAAATTTATAATTATTTATATAAATTAATATTATTCTTAAAAAAAGTACTTTATTTTCTATATATAGATCTTCCCCTTAAATACCTTTTATGTTATAGAATTCCGGAAGTGACACATCCGAAGTGGTGACGGGCGATCGATAGAATATATACTAATATAACTGCATGATTGACTGATTTATATTTATTTGTGCAAGTTACACTACAACCATAGACAAATCTGGTTATACAAAGCCACAAATATGAATTTTGTGAAACCTTTGCGGAGAATATATGAATATATACGACAATAAAAAAAAAATTTTTTTTTTTTTTACCTTTATACTTCGTTAAAGTCACTTTTTCGAAAAAAAAAATATTATTAAATAATTTATAAAAATTATGGACCATTCAGAGAAAAATCGGATTATTAATTTAGATGAGAAAAAATCCGAGGCAATAATAAATTATAAGGATAATAATGGTTATATTGAAGGAACAAAAAGAATTTGTGAAAAATGTCAAAATGAATGTTTAGGAAAATTATATTGTGAATATTGTTTTCGAAAATTTTTAAGATCAAATTTTTCAAAGTGGACATCTGGAAGTGATAAAATTGATAATTTAATACGGAAATGTCAAATGGAATCGATCACTCCAAATAGAATAATTGAATGGATACCATACGATCATTTTCAAAATATTAAATATTTAACTAATAGTAGATATTCTGAGATCTTTACTGCTAAATGGATTGGTGGAAGTTATAATAAATGGGATTCTGAAAAACAAGAATTACGGAGATATGGAACTCGTGATGTCATACTTAAAAAATCAAATAATTTTAAAAGTGTTGAACAAAGTTATTTTTTTGAAGAGGTACGTTTTTTTAATTTTTATAAATGTTAATTAATTGTTGATTACTATTTATAACACTTTTTATTTTAGGCTACATTACTTTTAAGTATGAGTAGTAAATGGAGAAATTTGGTAAAGTGTTTTGGTATAACTCAAGATCCATTAACTGAAAATTATATGTTAGTAATGAAACAAATGGATATAGATTTAAGAAAATATTTACAAAAATATCATAATCAACTCACTTGGAGAGAAAGAATCAACATAGTTTATATAATAATATATGCACTATCTATAATTCATAAAGAAAATACAATTCATGGTGACTTGCATTCTGGAAACATATTATATAAGGAATATTATAATTCTTGGTATATTGGTGATATAGCACTTCGTGGTCCTGTAAACAAACCAGTAGAGAGTATATACGGTAATCTTCCTTATATAGCACCAGAAGTTATTGCTGGGAAGGATTATACCGTTGAATCGGATATTTATAGTATTGCAATGTTAATGTGGGAAATTTCATCTGGCCAACCTCCATTTAATAATTATGAACATGACTTTGATGTTACTATGAAAATAATTAATGGAATAAGACCAAAAATCGTACCTGAAACTCCATTAGAATATAAAAAATTAATGCAACAATGTTGGGATGCTGATCCATCAAACAGACCTGATGGTAATACTCTTAAAAGTAAAATAGAGGAATTAAAAGCGATGTATAAGAATGATAATCAAAAAGCTATTAATCAAGAATTAAAAAGTCAAAATCCATCAATTATAAATCAATCTAATAAGGATTTGAAAGATAATCAAATAGGGAATACTAGTAAAATTTATATCTTTAAAAATTTACCAGAACCAAAAAATGCAACAGAAGGTAAAAATTTTAATCATTATTTCATCAACAAGTTTGTCATTTGATTTTTTTACTTTTACTAATATTTAATTAATAAAAATGATTAGATGAACAAGAAGGTATTTATTTTTATTAAATAATTATTTATCTAATTTAAAAAAAATTCGAATTTGTAATAATTTGTAATAATTTTGTATGTCATATTTTAAGATGATGAAGGAAACATATATAATAATCCAAATCTTCATTCAGAAGATCAGGATGAATTAGAAATTCCTGAAAGTAAAGTATATTCCAAAGTTAATTTTTAAAAATACTTTTTTTGTGAAATTTAAATTTTCTAATAATTTATTGTATTTTAATCATTAGTTGATGATATGAGCGAATTATATAATAAAGGTAAAAAAATTAATTTAACAAATAAATTTAAAAAAATTTTTAATAATACTTTTTTTTTTTTATCAAACTTTAGGTACAAGTGATTTCAATTCAAATATGGAAGAAAAAGAACAGGTAGAATCTAATAATGGTAAGTCGATTTATTAATGCAAAATTAAAATTGTTAAATTTATATAATTTATATGATTATATTTTGCTTGTTTTACTAGATATTGGAAGTGAAAATCAAACCAATGAAATTCAAACAAATGGAAATACCAATGAAATTCAAACCAATAAAATTCAAACCAATGAAATTCAAACAAATGGAAATACCAATGAAATTCAAACCAATGAAATTCAAACAAATGAAATTCAAACAAATGATAATCAAATATATGAAAACCAAACAAATGAAAATTATTTCAAAGTTCCAGAAGGTAAGTATTTGTGATATTTCCCAATAATTAAATACTTAATGATTAATTATGAACTTGTGATATTATTATTGAATTAGATGAAGAAAAGAAATCAAAAAATAAAAAGAACTTTGTTGGCACTGTTAAAGGTCAGTGTAAAAGAAAAATTGTTGTATTTAAAAATTTTATTTTTAATAAAAAAATAACAAAAAATCTATTTATTTTAATTAGGGTCTATCAATAAAATATCTAAATTTGTAAAATCTAATCTAGATAAAAAAGGTTGAGTTAATAATATATGAAGATATATTGAATCAATTTTTTATTATTTTTAAATCCTAGTATTTTAAATTAAATTAATTTTTTTTTAGATAAGAAGTTTGATAAAAATGATAAAAATGATAATAAGGGTCAGTTTCAGAAACAAGAATACGATAATGGTAAAGTATCTTAAATAACAATTTTTGGTTTTTTTTTTTAATTTTAGCATTTTAAAAATTATTATTTATATATCATTTTATTATTAATATTTAATATTAGATGAAAAATTTGACAAAAAACTAATTTTAAAGTAAACAATATATTAAATTTCATTAGTTTATATATATATAAGCATTCGTTACATCCGTTAGAATTATTTAAACACTAAGACTAGAGTAACAATTTTATTGTAATGTTTCTTAGTTTGTAATTTAAATAATTCTTATTTTATTTAGAAAATAATTTTTTTTATATCAAATTTATGTTTATTTTATTTTATTTTTTTTCTTGTGAAAATTTCTACAGTGCATAAAATTGTATAAAAATCCATATTTTCATATTTTCGCTGATATAAATATAATGAATTTTCAATCTTAGATTTTTATGCGAGCGAAAAAGTTGCCTTAATTGAATCTCGTGCAAATTCGATTAAATAAAAAAAATCCTAACTCTTTCTTCTCTCAATATTAAAATTTTTGTTCACAGTACTGTATATACACAAAATACACAAAATAATTTACAAAGGCGTGACTTATATTATGATACGCAGATATAGTACGGGTAATGCTATCGAAATACTACCGTAGTTATTATATTCTTGAAAAAAAAACAATAATTTCCCTAAATAATATCTAACAAATTATTAAAAAAAGCCTATTTCTATGAAAAAAAGTTATTTCTATTTTTTCAACCTTAAATATGTTTGATTTCAACAATTTCGACAATAAATTTTATTAATAAAAGCAATAAATTCATTGGTTATTGAACGTCACGCTAAATTTTAATAACATTTTTTAGTTTTCATTTTATTATCGTTAATTTTCTGAGCGTAAAATAGTAAAAATAATGATGCAAGAATTTTTTTTTAAAAAAAAAAATTTTAAAGAACGGTAGACAGACCAATCAGACGGACTGTATACAACAATATTAAAATTTGTAAAATACAAACGATATAAAAAATTCTGTCTCACGACATTATTTTAAATTAACACTTATTTTATATATCAAACCAAATTTTTCTTGAGATGTAAACTAGATAAATAGTCATAAACTCATAATACTGTTCAAATTCTACAATTCCCGGAAAGTAGTACGTTTCACTCAATAAATTGTTTCTTTCTACAACTTATGAAAATATAATGAATATTTGTATTTAGATGCACTATTTTCAGAATTAACCAGTGAACATCATCATCTTGATTGGTATATCACTCACCAAAAAAAATTCGAGTTTTCGGGTGTGGCGCAGGTGACAATTCATCATATAACATCATACATCATCCAACCCTCCGACTATCCGATCCTAATTTCATGTGATGATGATCAGTAGATTACTATTTTTTGAATAATTCTTTCACTATTAATAGGCTAATAGAACCTCGAGTTGGATCTACCAGTCCGATTCCAAAACCAGGTCAAAATTTTTTTTTTGGGGATAACCTCATTATAACGCCAAATTCCTTAATTAAATGTGGCTTGCATTTTGTATTATGCACAATTGCCGCATGAATAATTATTTTAAATATATATTTGCTGTTTACATGCCTTATTTATTTAGACCAAAATTAGCCAATAATTTAATACGCCTAACTCCGAAGGTTTCGCCCGTTCAATGCCGTTCATACCTATACATACGCAGAAAAAATATGCAATATTAATAATAAATAAATTAGATAAGTATTATATGCGTTTGGAATTTTCATATTAATAATATTTGAATAGCATAATATACTGCTAACTGAAAGTTTTGTCATCTGATCACGTGATCTATACAAGGTGTCATTCCTACTATGCAAAATAATTTTTGTTATCCACCTGATATCAATACCATTCCAGTTTTGATCCAGTCTCTTTAATTATTCACAATTATATCCTAGTGAACTATCCTAATTACAGAACTATTTATGTTTATAGATAAAAAAAAAATCCACTTTTACAGACACAAAATCACATGGCGAGAGACACTCGGACATTCGGCAATACCCGGTAAAAACTCAGAATAAGGTAAAATTATATCGGTAGATTTGGAGCACTGATCCGAATACAGCGGTATGATTTTTAACCTATCGAGTTTTACCGAGTTACTTCTATTATTAAATTTTTTTTTTAACAAACTTGTACGACCTGCCTTGGATTAGACACAGAGACAACGTAAACAATTCGAAGTGTCAAAAAGGAAAAAATGACGATACCATCACATATCTGCCGATCCTCCAACTTCGACCTCTTCGTCCAAGCGGAAATGCAACTCCTCTCATCAACGATACGTACACTCACTTATGATAAAACCATCAACAAAGAACTTTTGGATGTAGAAGTCAACATACGATGAATTATAAGCAACTTTCTACATTCTGATACTGACAATCAAAAGACAAACTTTAATTTTCAAATATTATAGATTTATTTCCTTTTTCTTCCTTTTATCCTTTAAATATGCGCTAGTTTAGTTTCTTGTTATTACTTTTATGGTTCTAATTGTGCGTTTTTTTTAATAGTAGACGGTCTTGTATTCAGTGGCCTTACATCAGTTTTTTAAATTCTACGTATAGTACTGTATATTTAATGTATAATATATGTAGTTTGTAACTGTGTATGAGTTCTATTAGTCATAAAAATAAATAAAAAACGTGCTTTATATAAAAGGAAGTAACGTAAAGCAATATAATTAACTTTGTGTTTCGTGCTTTATAATAGTGTACAGAGAAATATTAGTGTACAGAGATAACGAAAATTAGTAATGTTACGTGTACTCATTTTAGTTAATCTACGTTACGCACTTGCTACCTACCACTTTTTGTACCGTATCTTTGTACTATGTCTTTGTATTGCACCTTTGTTACCTTGGTAGTCACCGTAAAACGTTACAAAATTTTAATCGGAAATTTATTTTTCCACTATAGCCGTTTTTATATTGTAGAATATAAATGGTTATATTTGGTGAGTTTAACTTTGGAAACCATAATCGATAAGAGATTTTTAATTGGTCGTGATTATGTGATTTTCATTATAACCTATAAGCGAATTCTACCCATTTAGTTTTTTCTGAACTAAATAAATTTTATCAAATTCAAATTTCAAATTTCATAATTGAATTAGGTTAGTCCGTTAGTGACTTCCCATTATAGTTTGTAACATAATGAGTTCATTATCTTTATATAAATAAACATAAATTGCACATTATAGTATCGAGAGATCATCTCGTTCACACTCATTAACAATGTTTAATGAAATGAAAATGTTGGAGAAGGTAAATTTAATTTTATTGACTTCTGCATACATAAAATTAATATTCTTCTTAGAATTAAACATCAATATATTGAGTTTATCAATACTGTTCTTTTTTCGTAGAATCTGAACAAGAATTTTTAATGAAATAAATTTACATTTAGAGGTTATTTTTGAAGTTGCATTACAATTGTCTCATGTGTATTAATCTTTTAATCAATACGATATATATAATCAATGAAAAAAAAAATTCCATCAATTCATCATATAAGATAATTGTACGCAGAGTATTACAATTATTCTTCGGAATATTAATCTTAAAATAGGAGCGGTAATTGTGGTAATATTGAAGTAGTATCAAAAATAATTATTATATTTGAAAATTTTGTCCCGAGCTTTCCTTGATTATTTAAAAATACTTTGTGTTACCTTGAATAGTACTTATTTCTTGAACATCTACCAATATAACTTCTTTTGTTTATATAATTCTATCTAATTAAATGATGCGAAAATAAACACGATCTGCAATAACCACTAAAAAATCCTTTTTTAATAATTATTTGTAATTGATATTATAAAAACTGAAAATAAAAAAAATGATAGTGTTTGAATATGGAAAAATGGTTCGTTTTGGAAAAAAGACGGTCTTCCTGACATAAAGATGAAGAGCAGATGGTAGGTGTGATACAAAAGTCATAGAAATGCTGGGATCATTCAGGGAAGGAGAAGAGGGGTTTTACCGTCGTCATCAAAACTCGGTGCTTGGGTTAGGCTAACATTTGATCTCTATGGATGAAGAAAAGGTTAGTACTGCACAACTTACGGACAGACGAATGACCACCGAACCGCCGCCTCCGCCTTTGGTTGATGAGGTAGCCGATACGATACGGTTGATAGATTCAAGAAAAACTGGGTGGTCCACCTAAACCGATATTGATTCCGCCTAAAGATCACATATCACCAGTAGTAGTAGATATGATTACGGATTTAAGAAAGAATGAAGATTTATTTGCCGGATTTCTTATTCCCAAGTAGAGAAGTAGAAGATATTTTTCGAAAAAGAAATGTGTACAAAAAAAAATCAAGAAAATCTACACCAATCGAACTTGACGCATACAATTTAGTTAATGTGACTTGCTCGGCAAGGTTATCTTACCCATCAGAAAAACTGAAGCTTCAACAACAGATGGTACAAAAGAGGGTAAGAAGCGTGTTATAGAAGGGATTGATGAAGTAGTTAAAGTTATCAAGAAGGAGACAGCAAAAACTAAGCACAAAATAAAAAAAAATAAAAATGGTACATGTCAAAAAGGATTCTTTTTGATTCACTGTAATACTATGATCAGTAGTGATGCAAACTTTTGATGGCAATGCGAGGACCCAGAAATATATATAAAAGGGTCAGATTGAGTTTGCGTATTTTGAACTAAAAAAACATGAAAATCTTTCCTTTTTTAGATAATTTTTGATAATGCCAGTCATAATTTTATTATTTCCTATTATAGTAACCGACTGACATTATCATAATTCCGGCCCTGAAAAAATGCGTACAGCTCACAGAGTCACAGTAAAAAAATTTTCATCACCTGACCCCTATAATACAGTTTTGACGTATGACGTAATTTAAAAAATAATTAAATAATTTAATTAAAAATAATAAGGGCAGTGACATATATTAGCTAATATTATTTTAATAGTAACTCCCCACCCCCTAAAATATTAGCTAATATATGTCATTGCCCTAATAATTACTGCTTCTTTTAATTAACAGCATTATTTAACATTTTTCTATACGCAATTTTACTATTACTAGTATATAAACGAAGGATATAAAATCATAATGATAGCATGTAAACAATTCACTCTAATCTAGTATTTAAACTAGCTATGTCAATAGGATTAAATTCCATATTATTATTAACTTCTTTATTAGTATTAGGTATATTTAGTCCATTTTCTCCATCCTGAAAGATTGGATTTGTAGATCTATAAAATTATAGTAGTAGAATATGGCGATATGTTAAATTTCGAAACTTAAAAGCAGTTTTCAAATAAAATAAAAATAAAAAATAAAAGTTTATATTATTAATATCAAGTATATTAAGTTTAAAAATAGCTACATCAAAAGTTTATTATTTAAAGCCTAAAAAATTTAAAAGTAATTACGTCAAAAGTTTATGTAAAGCCCAAAAGTCTAAAAAAATCCATATGGCAAAGTAATGGTGTCATACGACAATGTGACGCTACTGACATACTGACAGGACGTTGAAAAAAAATGATATAACTACATAAGGTTCAAAAGTCTGCACCACTAATGATCAGTTGTTAACACGTGAAACTTGAGAGGGAAGTCAATGATATTACCTGAAGCGATTCGTATAAATAGTCAATCAATCATTATAATCATAAACAAGATCTTTCGCGACAGTACGTGCTGTATCTAAAATTTTTCGCTTGAATTTACTTAGACACTTCGAGAAAAGTAAATTATAAGTCAAGCAGGCTGAACAACCACTTCTTTCCTTAATAAACGTAATTTTTGTTAAGCAAGAAGAAAGCGTCTGCGACAGAGGGAAGCTGTTGGAAGCCAACGTCTAGCAGGGTTTATTGTACAAAAATTACTGGAGTTTAACAACATAAGGCGTCTGCGACGTGCGGGTAAGTGTTTTAATACACTAATTTCAAAAGATCATAAGAAAATATGAGGATTAATTTATATAGCTGTTTAGATAGTTCTTGTGGGGTACTTGCAAATTCTAATTCTGAAGACTGGTCCTACATAAATTTTTAAAACTAAACAGCGAGTTCCTTATCGACCTACCGCCATTTTTAGACATTTGGAATGTCTTGATGGTACTTGGACCAGAAGATTCCTGCGCGAGGTGAATAAGATGAACCAAGTATTATATAATAATGTAAAAAGGAATGTATTTCATTTCAATTTAATTACGGAAGAGAGCTCCTGGTCAGCTACTTCCTGACTCAAGTGTTGGTGATGGAAACTTCTGGTCAGCTACTTCCTGACTCAGGAGCATCATCTACTTCCTGGTCCTCACCTTTGCGACTCCTTTTGCTTTTGCTTTTATTTGAATCATTGAGATTTTGGATCAGCGAAGGATGTTAGCCTTCTAACTTTTTATTTCATTACAATAAGATGAATTCAGAACATGACGACGTAACTGTATGTCATTTTTGGAAAGAGGTGATATCAAAAGGAATCAAGTAAGTTTAAGTAAAATCTCAGCAATTTCTTTGGTTATATAAGTACATCCTTTTAGAAAGTGTCTTTAATCTTCTTTATAGCTTAAGCTCAAGAATGTTCTTGATACTGAGAGTATCGAACTATTAAAAGTATCAAGCAAATTTCAATCACAAAAAGTTCATTGCTACCAAAAGAACGCTTGTCACGTGAGGAATTCATCAGATCTTCGTAATCTTCTTGAAGTAACGGTCAAAAAGACCAGTTTGGAATACAAACAAGGTTAGTCCACAAAAATTTTCTCCCCTCCTTTCCTACCCGAATACCTGTGCAGATTAAAACTATCCAAGGCTTCTCCAAGAAAAAATTACCATCAAAAATGTCAACTTCGGCGAACGATGTTGAGAATCTGAAACCTTCTGGTATATAAATAACTACATAAGTATATGTTAATACCAGTGTTATTTTAATGTTTTTTATATCATTTATGTATTTTTGTAGGATATGAGTGACGAAGTCGACAATTTTTTTAACAGTCCGCCGAGAAAAAATATGGACGACGAGGGGGTGAGGTATAGTATTATATTAAAATGAATTTCTTATCCGTAGCAGATAATTCAGGAATATAAGAACACTAACTGACATGTTCTGTTTCTGTCCTGTGATCCAGATGAAATCGGAGAATCAAAGATTAAACGATGGTGATTTAAATGAAGAGTTCCTCTCTCTGCCAATATTCCTCCTCAATTTCCATCAATTCTAACGATAATCATGAACAAACCAACATCAAGCAGGTTATTATGAATCATCCGATTTATTTGAAGATGATGATTATAAAGTAGAACATGACAGTTATAACAAGGACAATGTAAAAAGTAAAAAAGTACACTTTTGTAGATTTCAATTTTTGATATTTGACAAAATTAATATAAAGTATCTCTAATTAATCACTTAATGTACATACAAGTATCAGAGTCTGTTTCTTCTCACCAAGGTGCATCAAGAAATAATTAAGATGATCTCAAAATTAAAAGTATATAATTTTATTTCATTTTCATTTTCAATAAATATTAATAATAACTTAAAAATAACTATTTTTAGGTTCTAAAGTTCTGACCATATTACAATTGAAGAAATGAGTTTATATATATATTCAAATATTTTAAAAACTTAGGATAATTGAATAAAGTATTCAAAAGTGAATAGTTACATATTCATTTAATCTTGTTTTAAAATCATCATTTGAACTGAGTAAGTTACATGAATGTAAAGTTGAAAAATCATGTTGAAAATATTTATAATTTTATGTTTAATATTTCTGTATTTATATAAATATTTATTATAATACTGATTAATGGTGAAAACGAATTCATCAAATTGTTCATTACATGATATCTTCAATTAATATTAAATTTCGCTGTTACATAAAAAATTTTAAGATACTAAAAAATTTGTATAATTAATAACAGATAACTTAAGTTATTTACTTTAGTTTCGGATTTACTTAGTTGAATTTTTCGTTGATTATACTGTATCAGTGATTGCCGCAGCTTGAAAAAAATCAAACTCGATTACCATTTTCATAAGTATCCCGTTAATAACTTGAAAGATTCAGCGGTTATGAACGCTTCGTTTTTGGGGAGTTAAATCAGTGTTTAAACTCATTCTTCATTTTCAGTTAAATCAAATTATTTGTTTATGTCACTTGGTTGGTTTTATATTTTTTTATGGAGAAATGTTATGATAATTTTAGACCAAAATTTTTTTTTATTAATTCGTAAAAAATCGGACATCAAATTAGTAGTACCCACGACCAAATAGAGGTAGTACAAAAAAATTATCCAAATAAATTAATCTATAAAATTTGTATAAATTTTAATCACAATAAATGATGAACGGAAAAAAGAGCGCTAATTCAAACATAACTCGACTTTTTTGGCATTGGATAGTATAGTAATTCAATAAATTATAAACAAAAAAAATAATGACTAGAAAAACTTGTAAGCGTTATGCTCCTTTTTCTCCTTCAAAGACGATTGGATCAGTTTCATTATAGTTATCATATACAACTATTGCATCTTGTAGTGCAAGTTGATAAAGAAAATAATATCCGAAAAAGGTTTTTCCGATGCTCGGATTTCCAGTTATTAATAAGCAATATGAGATAATACCATAAAAATAAGCATATCATTTTATCCCAAGTCCTGTTAATGTTAAAAGAATTATTTAGATGATAACAAAACTCTTTGTTTCACTTCTTTAATTAAGAAATCGCGTTTGTAAGACTTTTGGATTAACATAGATGGGTATGAAATTAGTTTATGATAAAATTTTTTTATTTATTGCATGATAACTTATTATAAAAGATTATGCTTCTTATTGCTCGTATTTTTCAATTAAACCTTTTGTTTTATAGTTTTGCAATAAATCTTTCATCATTTTATCTCTTTTTGGAATGTTTTGTAATATCATTGTATTCCTTATCAAAAAATAATAAAGATTTCAAACTTATATGACAAGAAGGATGTAATTGGCGAAGATTATGTCAATATTTTGAATAATTCATCCCAATTAATTTCATATACACCAATAAATTCTAAGCTAGTTAAATACTGACAATTAATTTCAAATTCTGAAACATTCTAATTTAACTATGATAAATTGATAATATTGAGATTTGGACAACTTTGATAAATTGCCTGTCCTTCATCGAAAGAATAACAATTAAGATAGATTTCAACGAGATTCCCTTTTGTATTTTTAATTAAGCTTGATAAAATATTATATGGAATGTATTCGCCTTTAAAAATATTTCTAAATTATCATAATTTATATTATTACAACTCTTATTATGTGCTAATTATAGATTAACTAAATTACAAGATATGTAAGAAACTTTTTCAATTTATTCTCAAATATTGGATGGTATCCGAATGTTTAATTAGTGATTCTTAATTTATTTGTATTTTAATGGTAAAACTGCTAAAACTGTTTATTTTAGAATTTTTTTTGAGCTTCAATTAATTTAACTGACATCAATAGAATTAATACCTAATAAAAGTTTAAATTTTCTAATTTTTTTACTTTGTCAGAGCCAACCTTCTAAAATCTTGCTCCTGGTTAAATTCTTTTCTATGATTCACCCATAAAATTAGTACAATCATTTCACACCAAGCTCTGTTAATTAAGATGTGTGAATATAAAAAAATGGGACCATTTTGTAATTCTTTTAATATTAAGAAAATAACGACTTTGTTAAGTTTTTGAAAAAAATTTGCTTTTTTTACTATTTTTACGCTTGATTGTCATCATTGCATTACTTCGCTTAGTTCATTTTAAAAAATTTTCATTGGCTTTTACATTGTGATTGTGACGCCTGAAACATCATTATTTCTAATCATTTGTCATTTAGTTATTTCAGTCATTGCCGACCAACATTATTTTTTAATGATTCAGGTCATTTGTTATTTGATGATATGTCATTTGTCATTTATCATTTCAAGCCTGAGATGATAGTAGGAGCGTAAATTTTAGATGGTTTATACAACTTCAAAGTAATATTTGACAATGCATTAAATAAATATTCAGTTATCATTATAAGAAATAATGATTATAATATTTACTATAAGGTAATAATACTAGTAAATTTTTGGAGTATGGATTTGAATATAAAACTTAAGTTTATTAACCAAATTGTAAATGGAAACATAAATTCAATATTATCATATTTGTATAAAGCTTGTGGGGATTGTATAATAAAAGTATATACTTGTTAAATGCGCAATTCTATGAAATAAAAGATTTGCTTTTCCTTTAATTTATTGCTCATGCAAAACAATATAAAATAAGAAAGTATTATTTTATTAAATGGTTCTAGAAACATATGTTACTATGATATTATTTATTACTATATGACTTAATAATTAAATGGTATAAATATAACCATTATTATAATTATATTCTTGAATCCATTCAAAATAAACCAAACCAACTCGTATATTATTGTGACTTTTAACTATTCCTTCATCTATATATTTTTTGATTAAAGTTAAAAAATCTTCATCATAAATATTTGTTTGTAATAACATAGGATGTCTACCTTTCCAATTGTCTAAAAACAATTTAAAAGTTTCTAATCTAGAAACTACATATTTAAAATAAAATTTAAACTTAAATAAACTAGTTGGTGATGATTTAGCTAATATTTCGAGTAATTCATCCCAACCTAGCAATCTATTTTGACCATAATAAGTTTCAATAATAAATAATTCAACTAAACATTTACATTTAGTTAATAAAATTTCTAATTCTGAAACTTCATCATCAATTAATGGTAGTTTCAAATATCTGAGATTCGGACAATTTTGATAAATTGATTTGATATATCTATTATTTTTACCAATGAATTCGTTTATGCTGATTTCAGTAAGATATCCTTTTGTACATTCAATTATAATCACCAAATTTTCAGTTGAGATGGATTCAAATGTTAGAAATTTTAAATTTGGTAAAGATAAATGTTTGTTTAAATTAAAACATGATTTTATGTGCAAACTTATTAAATTATGTTTGGTTAATATTTTCAATGAATAACTATCTAATTTATCATCTAATTTATGAAGGACTATGCTATTTAGGTTGTTTTGTGCTTCAATTAAATTTTTGATTTCAGAATTCCACTCATAAACTTCAAATTTTTTAATAGATTTGCTTATTTTGGCTAACCATTCTAAAAGTTTTTGATTATCCCGAGAGTAATATTCAAGGACTTTAAGTTCAGAAAAGCAATGCTCAGCTCCTGGAATAAGAAATATTTGGTCATAATTGCATGATGTTATTTTAAGGTGAGTGAATTTTGAATTTTTATTAATAAATAACTTCCATATTTCATCTGCTATGAAACATTGTTTGGATCTTTCAATCTTTCTAGTATAACGGAATAGTAATTCATCTAGGTGATAGAAATCTAAATATTTACAAAAGCTAACATAATTATATAAAGGTCTTTGTAATATTATTGATGCATTTTTTCCATTTTTAATTTGATTTCTCAGAATTTTTTTTGCCTCATTTGATAAATGTGAAATAATTACATTATTGTTTGATTTTTTGCTTGACCAAGGATTTTTCCAGAGAATTGGAATGATAACACTACACCATGTTTTATTAACCAAAAGACATGAATATAATGTATTTCTGACGTTTCTGATACTTTTGTTATATTGTAGTTCTTCAAATATTAAAATAAGAATATCAATGTTTAAATTGAACATTTTGAAAAGTATAAAAATAAATGATAAAATTATCCAAAGTATATATATATATCACACATTCTATTAAACATAATTATGACTCATTATTATAGTTTTATTAACACATCATGATGCAGAAAATAACCTTATGAAAAATTTTATTTGGATCAAACATATTTATTTATTTAAAATAAATCAAATAATCTCATAATCACTAATAATTTATTACTCTGACAAAAAAAGATCTAGCTTTTATTACAAATTTAGTAAATGAATTTCAATTCCATGTGACTAACCTAGGAGGGTTCAATATCAAATTGAAGGTCAAACACATTCCAACCAAGTTTGCTTGATAATAAGTTTATATTAAAAATATGAGTGGATTTCTTATTGAATACTTGTGGATTATAATAGTGGATCAGAATTATTAAGACTATTTATCAAAAATTGTCAAAATCTTAAAGATCTTAGCCTATCATATTATTTAGAATTTGGTTAATTATATAAATCTTTGCTATTAGTTAGCTAGAGTATTTGAATTTCCGAGCTTATTATAAAGAAAAGTCATATATAATTAATATATATCTAGTATATTCGTATGTAAGAATGCAATCATCTTTGTCTAATGGATTATTTAATATTATTTACTTAATGTTACTAATTTTACTTTAAATTGGAATCAAAAACCAAGAATGAACATAGCTTATATATAGCCTGGGGAAATTAGCTATTTAATTAATACAATCTTCCTACAATCATGTTTAACTTTAAATTTTACTAAAAGTTTATAATAATTATTTAGTAAAATAAATGTATTACTTTTCAGATTATGTAGTCAAAAGAAACCTTATCCATATTTTATTTTTACTAATAGTCAAAATATAGTACAGAGTTGTATTTTTTAATACTGAGTTCAATAATAATTTGTATAACAATTTATTAATTTATTTATTTAGATATAGTGAATTTAAATATTTACAAAAGCCAACATAATTAAGTAAAGGTCTTTTTAGTATTTTTGATGCATTTTCAATATGATTATTCAGAATTACTTTTGTATCATTTGATAAATGTGAAATAATTACATTAAATATTGATTTCTTTTTCTTTGATGTTTCAAGGATTTCTCCAGAGAATTGGGATGATAATTCTACACCATGTTCTATTAACTGAATCATAGAATGTACTTCTTACTTTTCTAATCTTTCTATTATTTGTAATTCTTCAAATATTAGAGATGAATATCATCATTTAAATCTGACATTTTGAAAAAGTATAAGGATAAAATTATCCAGTTGTACAGTACATATATATACAGTACACATATATAGTACAATCATGACTCATTTATCGTAGTTTTATTAATGCATCAATATGATGCAAAAATTTCCCTATGAGAAAACTTTATGCAGTTCAAACATATTGCCTAAAAGTGATGCTGTAATTGAAACAATGAACTTAAAGCCTAAATGAATAACAATAATGCCAGATAATAGAATGCACTATTATTGCATGGAATTAATGTTCATTGAAAGGAGTGGTATGATACAATACACAAAGTGTTGATTGTGGAGATGATATTGAATCAGCAGTAAAGTATATAGCAGGTATCCAAGTTGCTAATTTGAATCCTAATAGAAAATGTTATGTAAACTCTAATTATCATGTCAAACTTGACTTTTTATCAATTTAGATAAACAAAATTAGGTACCATTACAGGAATATACAATCCGCAAGAATGATGAATGAAGGAAATGTTGGTTATATTCATGCACATGCACTACTAGGAGAGTGGAAGGAATGGTCACCTGAAAAAAAATAGAAAAGGTTGTTAAAAAGTGAAAAATTGAAAACCAAATCCTACTTTTATGCTTCATACACAATTAAACAATGGACCATGTCAATTTTGAATAAAAAAAGTGAGTTTACCTGTTTGCCGTATTTATTTCTAAACATAGGTAACATATTTGCTTGTTAGAAAAACAGGGTGAATTAATAAGTAATATTCAATTCTAGAAATTTTGTTATATAAATTCCTTGATTATAGTAGAACCAAATACTCACTAACCTTGAAAATATTGCAAATAATAAGTGAATTCCCAAGAAACAAAGAGGTAATAATTATTGATTATGCTATTTATTTATTTTTTGAATAGTCAACAAGTTTTTACCAGTGGATTGGCTCTAAAAGAAAATGAAAAGATTCATCATCCTGGACCAATAAAAAAAATATCTCAACAAGTCAAACATCTTTTAGAAACAATGTTTCGTACTGGAACGGCAAATTCTCATCAAAAATTAAATGCACAATAAATGCATGAGACGTGCAGAACTTGGTAAAATTGAAGAAAATGACATCTAAAGTATTTACAGTAATAAACTGAATTTCAACTTTGTCACGTAAATGGAAAGAGATCATGGCTTGCGTTCCTTGGAAGAAAATATGGACTGAAAATTCATAAAAAATACTTGTAAGAAGTAGAAATATAAATAATGAAATAATGTTTAATAAAAGCTAAAATTTGTACTTTGAATACTTTGTTAAAGGTGAAATTAATATATTATATATGTATATTTCTGGAAAAAAAGTTTTAAATGATTTTTTTTTTTGTCGAACTGTACTTTTATGCAGCTTGTCATGTGATTTGGCGGAGCAGTGAAACGACTGGTCATTCCAATTTTTAAATACGAAATGCTGATCGATTTGGCACAAGTCACGTGACTTGTATAATATGAGTAACGTAAGACGAAAAAAAATTTTGGATTACAAATGATTAATTGTGCGACAATATCAGACTCATAACTCATAACTCCTTTTTTTTTGCTGAACACAAAATCTAACCTTTCCCCTTCCTCTTTCGCTTATTAAAATATGGCATGTTCAAAAATATTTTCTGGTGAATTACCCGAATTATTGAATAAAATTATACAATATTTTCGGAATGATTATTCAACATTACATTCGTGTATTTTAGTCAATAGATTATGGTGTCGTTTAACAATTCCAATATTATGGGAAAATCCATTTTATCCATTTTTACCACAAAATCTTAAAAATTATCATTATATTGAAGTTTATTTATATAATCTAAATGATAATGATAAAAGACGATTAAATGAGTACGGAATTAATCTTCCTTTAAATTCATTATTTAATTATCCCAGTTTTATTCGACACTTAGATATACGTTCAATTTGTGAATGTATTAAAAACTGGGTTTTTGCTGAATCATCATATATTTTTACAAACTTTGATGATATATTAAATTTCATTAATAAATCATTAATTAAATTATTCAATGAAAAAGAAGCAAAATTACATACTCTTAATGTTACATATAAACATTATTTTTTTGATATTATTATTTATGAATTAGTTTTACAAAATTCAAATTTAATTTGTAATATCAAAAATCTTTATTTTGAACCTACCAAATATGTAAGTGATAATATAAACCCTCTATTAAAATTTTTAAATTCTAATTGTGATTCAATTTCATCAATCTATCTTCCAAATTTTGAAAATCATCATAAAGATAGTAATACATTTATTGAATTATCACGATTAATTAATTCACAAAAAAATCTTAATAAAATTTTATTATATAAAGGTTTCCCTCTTTCAATATTATTAAATTCTAATTGTTTAAACACTTTAAATATTATTATATTTTGTGAAATTGATTTTAAAAATATAAATATTTTAAATGAAGTATTTGAACAATTAAATGTAATAGAATCTATTCATATTATTGGTTGTTATTCTTTAGATTCTAATTTTACTCAACAAATAATTAATTTAACTAAACCATTTAAATTAAAATCTTTGATCTTCTATGAAAAATCTTTGATCTTGAAAGATTCAATGGAATTAATATTACAAAAATCTGGAGATTATTTGGAAAATTTTGGATTATCAATTGATCCTACATATAATTATCCAGTTCCACAACTCTTTAATTCAAACCTTCAACTAATTAAATTAATCACAAGTTATTGTACGAAAATTAAATTCTTTAAATTACAAGGATTTAATGATCAGGATATTTATTTAACATTTAACTTAATTGAAACCTTTAAACAAAATCTTAATTGTCTTACTATTGATATAAATTATCTTGGATTTGGTTTTAGTAATAGACATATTGAACTTAGTTCAACTGTACTTCAAAATTTAGGTCAAATTCTTCCTTTTAAATTAGAATATTTGAATTTGTCTCTTGTTTTGAATACAAATGATTTTGTATTATTTTTGAAAAATTCTCAAAATACTTTTATTAAGGAATTATTACTTAATAATATAGTAAATGGAACACGAAAAAAAGTTGGTCAAGACAATACGTTATATAATATAAAAGAATATATTATGAAAAAGAAAAGAGTTAAATATTTTGCTTTTCAAAACCTTTTCACTGATAATTATTCTGGTGAAAATTTGTTTGATATGAAAGATGAAGTAAAGGAATTTAAATTACATGATATAATAGTTCAAAATTATTATAAAATGAAACTTGATTTTATCGAATTTTTAAAAGAAGAGATTTAATATTTGGAAGATTTACGTAATAATGATATTTAATTTTTGTTACTTATAATACAATGGAGCTGCGACACATAATTTATTTTTTTTATTAATTGGATGCGTATTTTTTTTTTGTTAAAATAAAAAAGTTTCATCACAAATAATTATTTATTAAATGAATAATGAATGAATATATGAATTAGGAATAATGACAAAAATGGTCGACATATATAAATTGAAAATCGGAAGTCATAAGGGTTGTCACATTTATTACGTAATATTCATTTATTATAAGTACCCTAACCCTAATACTAATCCCTTAATTTTACTATAGAATCTATATACTTAAGTATTACTATATATTTACAAATAGATATTTCCATAAAAATACTACATATATTAAGTATATATTAAAAGGTTCGGATCAAAAAATTTTTGCTGACAATATTTATTTCATATGTGACAGGTCTTGTATTATTTATTTCATGGGGAGTTGGAAATAAATGGGTAATCCCCTGGAGCGTGTCACTCATTAAATATTAACTATTTTAACTATTTTAAACTAAAATTAGTAATTTTCCGGCTATCTATATGAGACCGGGAAATAACTAAACGAAGATTCCCGGTCATTTATAAACTCAACTAATCACTCGCAATTTTTAAAAATTAGTATGAAGGTGATCATGAGTGACACTTAGTGCGACAGGGGATTAATGTCTAAATTACCTGACTCAAACGACTAATCTGTGTTAGCTGAAAGTAATCAGGTATAAATTAATTTAAAAACAGTTAATAGTTATATTGTCTTAGAATCTAATATAGTTTATAAATATAATTTATTACATCTTAATATATGTAAATTTAACTACCATTTGATATTAACTGTAAAATTCCTGATTTCAACCAATAAAAACTTTTAAATATTTCTAATTTTTAATCAAGTTCACTAATATTAAAGATTACTTTCAATTAGTTTAAGTGGATCCTATCACAAAACAACAGGCAACTGCTAGTAATTATTTAAGATTTTTTTTTTATCAAAAGATATGATTGTATAATTGTTTGAGATCTTTTTTTTTTTGTCAGAAATCAAATTAAAATCAACAATTACGAAAGAATCTTTTTTTTTAAAAATAATTAATAAGAATATAATAAATAGAATAGATTATTTTTTTCATTAAACTTGACAATTTTTTTTTACGAAATTAATAAAATTTGAGATTTAAACATTTCTTAATATTTGTATACATTATTTATTATTTATAACAATAAATATTCATTATTATTTCTATTCTAATATTAAGATGATGTCTCATATGGAGCTATTTATAACTAAGTTAATTTGTTAAATTAATAAAATTAAAAAACATATTTGTTTTCCTACAAAAATCTGCATTCTAAACCTGTCTAAAAAAAGAGAATTTCTGAATCTTAACAAAATTTATACATCCGAGCCATCTAAAAAAAAGAGAATAAAATTTGAAATGTTAAATACATTTCTGCAATTCTGAAGCTTAAATACTGAACCTAAAGGTCAATTAGTAATGTTTAAAATAAAAAAAATTTAAAAAAAAAAATTACGGAACATTGTCATCTACCTGTACCTTCCGTATTGAAGCTTCAATACCAAACCTAAATAATGATGGGCTAATAAGTAACATATGAAATAAAACAAAATAAAAAAAATTGAAAAACATTAGTAACTACTCACATTATTTCATTTTGATCAGTATCCTCTCCAATATTTAACCTAAATATAGCAATGAAGAAAAATGGCAGGTTGATTAGTAATGTTTAGAATGGAAGATACTGATCAAAACAGAGCAATATGGGTAGGTGACAATGTTCCGTAATTTTTTTTATTTTACTTTTTTTTCATTTCAAAGTTTCAGAATCAAACCTAAAAAATGACAGGCTGATAACATTCAAATGAAAAAATTAAACTATTCACATTATTTCAGCTTGATCAGCACCTTCCATTCCGACTGAATCTAAAAATAGCAATGAAGAAGTTATGTTCGAAATAAAAATAAAATAAAAATAAAAATTAAAAATAATCAATTAGTAAAATTTCAATCGGAACCCTCCATTCTTAAGCTTCAAGGCTAAACCTAAAATAGCAATGAAGAAAAAAGAGCCGATTAGTAATTCAAAATGAAAAAAATAAATACAAAAAATAATGGTTTTACATCTATCCATATTGTTCTGTTTAAATCAGTTCCTCAGGCCCAAACTAAACCTAAAATAAATAAAGGGTTTGTTAATAGTAATACGAGTAAAAAATGTAATGGATGACTTTCACAACATTACATTATGATCAAATGATAATTAATTAATTGAATAATAATAAATAATGATAATAAAAGATATGTACAGTAATCATTTATTTAAAAATACTAATAATAAAATATTTATATTATAAAAATATATATAAATATAGTATCGATCATTCCCGATAAGCCAATTTTTTGCCACCAGCCCCAATTACCATTAGTCAGTGGGAGATCAGCTTTTTATACTTAAACAACCTTGATATGCAAAAAAAATTCCAGCCCTCCTCAGAGTACAGATACAGTATCTGAATCTAAATCTGATACTGGATAGTGGATACAGATATAGATGATAAAATGAACGGTAATTTAG
The DNA here is from genome assembly GCF_026210795.1 of Rhizophagus irregularis. Classification (NCBI taxonomy): domain Eukaryota; kingdom Fungi; phylum Glomeromycota; class Glomeromycetes; order Glomerales; family Glomeraceae; genus Rhizophagus; species Rhizophagus irregularis. The sequence goes on from NC_089452.1 coordinate 2,797,659, forward strand.
GTTGCACAAATTATTAATAAAAAGATTTTTTTGAAAAAGGAAATTGTTTATTTGTTTATTACACAAAAAGACCCAACAATTTGCTAAACATATATAAGAATAAACTAAAAATTATTTTAAGGTGCGCAAATCTCTTGACAGATCAGTAATTTGCTGAATATTGGTCTGAGAAGCAAACTGTAACACAGCTTCAAAGTATAATTTGATAATATATTAAATATTCAGCTGCCATTATAAGAATAATGAGCTATGATGTAATAATACTAGTAAATTTTTGAAGTATTGATTTGAAATATTAAACTTAAATTTGTTAAACAAATTAAATCTTGTCAATGGGATGTGCTTGAAACATATGTTACTACTGTATGGCATGATTTATTATACTATATATGACTTGTTAATTACATGTGTAATCACTGTGTAATCGGTATCAATATAACCATTATCATGAAAATTCCTGATTAAATCACCACCACATATGTGACTTTTAATAATTCCTTCATCTATATAATTTTTGATTAAAGTTAACAAATCTTCATCATAAATATTTGTTTGTAATAACATAGGATGTCTACCTTTCCAATTATCTAAAAACAATTTAAAAGATTCTAATATAGGTAATTCATAAGTAAAATAAAATTTGAATTTAAATAAACTAGTTGGTGATGATTTGGCTAATATATTGAGTAATTTATCCCAACCTAGCAAACTATTTTGACCATTATGAGTTCCAATAATAAATAATTCAACTAAACATTTACATTTAGTTAATAAAATTTCTAATTCTGAAACTTCTTCATTTATTAATGGTAGTTTCAAATATCTGAGATTCGGACAATTTTGATAAATTGATTGTATATATCTATTATTTTTATCAAAGAAATTGTCTATGCTGATCTCGGTAAGATATCCTTTTGTACATTCAATTATAATCACCAAATTTTCAGTTAAGATGCATTCAACTGTTAGAAATTTTAAATTTGGTAAAGATAAATGTTTGCTTAAATAAAAACATGATTGTATGTGCAAACTTATTAAAGTATGTTTGGTTAATATTTTCGATTTATAACTATCTATTCCATCTAATACATCACAGACTATGCTATTTAGGTTGTTTTGTACTTCAATTAAATTGAGGATTTCAGAATTCCACTTACAATTATGAAGTTCAAAAATTTTAATAGATTTGCTTATTTTGGTTAACCATTCCAAAAGTTTTTGATCAGAATCATTATAATATATAAGGACTTTAAGTTCAGAAAAGCAATGCTCAGCTTCTGGAATAGGAAATATTTTGTTATATAAGCATGTTGTTATTTTAAGGTGAGTAAATTTTGAATTTTTATTAATAAATAGTTTCAATATTTCATCTGCTATAAATGACTTTTTGGATCTTTCAATATTTCTAGTATAATGGAATAGTAATTTATCTAGGTAATAGAGATCTAAATATTTGCAAAAGCTAACATAATTATATAAAGGTCTTTGTAATATTGTTGATGCATTTTTTCCATTTTTAATTTGATTGCTCAGAATTTCTTTTGCCTCATTTGATAAATGCGAAATAATTACATTATTGTTTGATGTTTTGTCTGACCAAGGATTTTTCCAGAGAATTGGAATGATGACACTACACCATGTTTTATTAACCAAAAGACATGAATATAGTGTATTTCTGACGTTTCTGATACTTTTGTTATATTGTAGTTCTTCAAATATTAAAATAAGAATATCAATGTTTAAATTGAACATTTTGAAAAGTATAAAAATAAATGATAAAATTATCCAAAGTATATATATATATCACACATTCTATTAAACATAATTATGACTCATTATTATAGTTTTATTAATACATAATGATGCAGAAAATATCCTTATGAAAAAATCTCAAGATCATATTTATTTATTACAAAAATTAGCCTTCTGAACAATGTATATGAATAATAAATATTTCCTTGATATTAATATATGGTTAGCTTTCAGATTTTTGATCAACTACAAGTATACCAGTGTAAAATTAACCCTGTTTGTAATAATGTTATCACACTAATTATCCTACAAAAATCAATGTGATGAAGATGTAATCTGTACTCAGAAGATCAAATAAAAAAATCTTTATTCAGGGGTAAGGCTGACCCTGCCTTTATATAATAAATCAAAGTAATATAAAATAAAAATAGTATACCAAAATTAGAATTATGTAATACTAAACATTACAACCAAACTTCAAAAGTAATTTTTTTAAGGATTTTTTTTCTCCAGCAATTTCGAATACTAAAATAGACAATTTTTGTTTATTAAATGTCATAAAATTTTAACAATCCCTATAATATAATTATATGTTTAAACTTTACAAATAAATAAAGATATTTAAAATTGTAGAATCAAAAAAGTAATACATTAAAAAATAAAGCCTATTCAATTCCCGTTTGACGGTAACGTATTCGAAGAATAGTCAAAAATTCTCCACTTGACTACAATAATCTGCAACCCTTTTCCAACGAAAAGTAAAACACACAATCTAATCATATTATTTTCTGTATTAGGTAATTTGCTCAAAAATGCATCTATTTGTTCGTTTCCTATTTCTCCACCAAAATAATTTTTACATTGACCAATAAATTCTTAACTTTTTTCTTCAATTCTTAATTTCCTGCAAATCTACTCTTCCATCACCATTTATCTCATATCTTTCTTCCTCCGAATTTTCTTCTTCAATAATTGCTATTTCACTATCGTATTCTTCATCTCGTTTCCTTTACTTATTCATTCTTTTCACCCATCTTTTGGCTCCCTTTTTCTTGTTTTGTACCATATTTTTTTTAGTTCATTATGTACTTTTGTAAGCTTTCATTCCTTTTAATTCTGTATTCTTCCATCAATATTAAATAGTACTTATCGCAAATATCTATAATTTCACAATTTACTTTTACCTTTTTACTAGGATTTTCAAAAATTTCACTTGAATTTTTTCGTTTCATAATAATAATCAAATAATCCTTTATTAATATATTGTCAAATTTAAATACAGAATATTTATACAAAAATAATAATTCGTACAGTTTTCACAAACATTACATTTCTCACTTTTCCTTACTAATTCATTATTTTCTACACTAATTTCATAACTAAAATTCTTTTCTATTGCTTCATGATGACATCCCTTACATAAAATCCAAAACCCATTTCTCATTATAATTCTGTAACACTGTTAATTCTATTGAAAATAATCTTTCACCTCACCACCAAAGATTGATATGATATCATAAATAATGTGGAAAATAAATTCGCAATGAGCGGCCTCTTTTTTACTAATTAAAATATAGAAATTTTGTTTAATTATCATAAAATATATATAGCCATTCCCTGATGACATTCACTACTTAATATTTTTAGATAGAATTTGACCCCTTAAGAACATAAATAATAAATGTATGTTTTAGCGATTAATCATTTTCTCGCAAATTTGATTATTAATCATAATATTTATTCACTTGTAATTGATAAAGTAGACATGAACTATAACATGAATGGTTAGTGCATTTTAGTGGACGAGCATTTGTCCAGATTTTAACTAAATCAGGAAATAAATGATAATTAAAAACAAGAGACATTTCAAAGAATTTCTCATAGCTATCTATATCGTAAGTATTATGCAAAAGTATTATCTAAATTGAAAAGCAAATACAAATGTTCGCTGTGTATGCAAAAAATGTTTTTGTTACACTTAAATTTATTATTATTTACTGTAAAATTGTCAAATTATAAAAGGATGGATTTAATGTCTTTAAAGAAGTTATAGTATAATTTGGTTTAAATTTCATTTCTAATTTCGTTTGTGATTGTTGTGCTTCAAAATATAACGATTAAAATTAATTTAAACAGGAAGATATTAGTAGCTTATTAATGATAAGTAGACTAAGAAAACTCTAATAATAGTATTTTTGTAATAATAATCATTTTTTAAAAGCTTTTATGGTTTTAACTTATAGTATTTAATAAAATCGTTAAATGAAAACAGCCTGTTAACGAAAATATTCAAAATAAAAATGTAAGCTTACATAGTTCAACCAAAAAATATTTTTTTTTAGCATATATTATTGTATATTTCATAATATAAATACATTATCTTATGTACATAAAAAATATATACTGATGGATAGTATAGTTATTTTACTGCATAACTGTGCAATCATGATATTCCAGTGACTCCGCGAAATAATTATTTTATATCACCATAAAACTCTTTAATATACCTTTTTAACTAATGATTTTCTTGTCCAATATTAAACTTTTTATCCATCTTTTAATAAACATTGTGAGAATATCAAGAAAAAAATATCATGAATTATTATTAGGAACGTGAGATAAAAAATAAGATTTTTTTACTTCAAATCACCGGGGTGATCATCACCGTTGGCCAGAATTATCAAATTTTACTGGCACTATATTTTTTAATGCTAGTCGATCATCATAATTTTATATATTTTTTACACTAATACAATTATGTTTGTGTACTTTATTATCATATATACGTACTATATAACTTCATACGCTCATATACATTTATACACAAAATTTTTCCCAAATCCAATTAATTATAAAGATATCATGAATGTAAAAAACGTATTAATTTAAATAAAAAGCTACATATTTAACAAAAATGACATAATATTACTAAGTCAATATTAAATGTAATTTCAAACAGAATGAGAAACGAAAAATAAAAATAGTTACATCTATAATTAAAAAGAAAAAAGAAAGCAACAAGAATAAAAAGAAAAAAGAACCAAAAATAAAACTAAAAAGAGAAGAAAAACTCTATAGTTGAAAAGTTCTATTTGTCTATGGGAGTAAAAATTTATATCCCAGCTCACATCTTCAACTGCCCTTCAAAATTACCCTGATTAATAGCCATAATTGCATAAAAAGTAAGAATTTCACTGGCGCCAACGTTAAGACACCTATTTTAAAGAAAAAATGATTGATATATGTCCTACAAAATTTACAAAATTTTTTAGTCACTATCACCTCATACCATATGAGGTTTGCCATCCTGTTAATTATGCCTAAGCAGGGAACCCCAGGACACCCATGTGGCCATTCATTGGATCTATGGCAAATGGACTCATATAGTATTCAATAACAATAACTAAGTAAGTGATATGGCATAGGAGATATGTGTCATTTCCAACGGGAACCTGGCCTTCCCTTCCATATGGATCAGCTTGGGGATCACCTATATGGCATCATTGTAGCTATGACTTTGTGCACAAAAGCAGATAGCTACTAGCCTGTAGCAAATGGTACGTACTACGAGCACATAAACCCCTATGTCAATCATAACAGTTCACCATCCGGAAGACTTTCAGTGAACCCTGCAGTGTTACACCTACACATGCGTCCATCCGGCGAACTATTATAATTATACTTACCACTTAATGATACAACCTAGCCTCGTTTAGTGTTAGCTTGTCCTCTATCAAAGGAGCTCTAGTAGTAGAAGAGGGATCCGCAGGAGAATGAGAAGAAACAGAACCAGAAGCTGGAGCATGAATAGAGGCTTCAAGAGAAGAGTTTTCCAGAGCGGTAAGTTCAGCGGTATTTGAGTATTCATTACTTCCTATACAAGCTCTATTGAGAAGGGAAAACAAGTGAATATTTGCGATGTGTAACCAAAAGAAGAATGATAACAGTAATAAAACTGCAGTATCATAAATACAGTAGGTACCAAATTTGGCAAGAACCACAAAACGTCTAAACTGACAAGAATAGTTAGGATGGGTTTTCACTTACAAACAACTTTTAATAGCTAATGAAACTCATTACCCATATGTTGTCCAAAGGCAGTAAATACAGTTCTTGATGTTGATATATCTTTTTTTCCATTTTAGTATTTACTTGCGCGTGAAAAAAGGTATTTACTTGCGCGTGAAAAAAAAGGTATTTTCTTGCGCGTGAAAAAAGATATTTACTTACGCGTGAAAAAAAGGTATTCACTTGTGCATGTATTTATTGTATTTATTTGCGCGTGAAAAAAAAGGTATTTCTCTTGCGCGTGAAAAAAAGATATTTACTTACTTGTAAAAAAAGGTATTCACTTGCGCGTGAAAAAAAAGGTATTTCTCCTGCGCGTGAAAAAAAGATATTTACTTGCTTGTAAAAAAAGGTATTCACTTGCGCGTGAAAAAAAGGTATTTATTTGCGTGTGAAAAAAAGGTATTTGTTAGATATTTATTTGAAAAGAAAGTATTTATAAAAAAAGTATTTAGTTGTGTTTGAAGGCGGAATGAAAGAGATGGAGGGGAGATATGTATTAAAAAAAAGAAAAGAAATAAATATTATTTTTTTTGTTGTACAATGATCATAGAAAAAGTATAAATGACATCAATATCTGCAATCAATTAAATCAATTACTCAACAATTTCAATACGTATGGTTATATTGTAGCTTTTAATTACCTAACATGACGTATTTACCTTTATATACATCTTTTATTCATATGAATAATTAGTTTAGATTGTGTTATCCGAAGTATTGTGTTTTGTATGATTTGTTTGCTAGTTTTTTTTTTGTAGTAAACTTTTTGCGTGTTTTACTTGTTTTATCTTTATGTTTGTCATTATTTGTTTGATAGATTTTTATCTTTAAGAAACACTTACATTGTTTACCATCATTATTAATTTTCTACTGAGAATTATTAGTGATACCTTATATTTTTTTACAATATTATTGTAATACTTATAATCTTATTACTTGTCCTTTTTGTCACGACTGTTCAATTTGATATCTCTGTCGTTAGTTATCACTCCAGACCAAATCAGTAATAACACTATTAATAGTTTGATACTCTTAGTATCAAGAACATTCCTGGGCTTAAGCTATCAAAAAGATTAAAGTCACTTCTAAAAGGATGTACTAATACAACTGGAAATATTTTGCTGAAACTCTTGATTCCTTTTTGATATCACTTCTTCTCAAAAACAACATATAGTTACGTCATCATGTTTTGAATTCACCTTTTTGTAATGAAATAAAAAGTTAGAAAACTAACATCCTCCGCTGATCCAAAACCTTAATGATCCAAACAAAAACAAAAGCAAATGGCGAGGACCAGGAAGTAGCTGATACTCCTGAGTCAGGAGGTAGCTGATCTGGGGCTCCCTTCCATAATTAAATTGAAATGAAATACCTTCTTTTTTATGTCATTGTATAATGCTCGGTTCATCTCTCACCTTGCACAGGAATCTTCCAGCCCAACTACAATCAAGAGCATTCCAAATGTCTAAAAAATGGCAGTAGAAAGAAAGCCATAGATTATTCCTTTTTTACATGGTTTAAAGCTAATGTACCTACTATACTTAAGGTTTCTTAGAGTTTAGATATTGCTAACATATGTAAAAGCTGTATTAACAAATATGAAATCAAAACAACAAAGAAAACAAATATAAATATCTTTGAAACCACGTAGGTTAGTCTGATAGTTATATCAGAAGTTGAAATCAATGTAGATAATCAAGAAATGAATAATCTTATTCCCAAACTCATATCTAAGGACGAAAATCTAAAGAAAGATTAGTTGTTCAAAGTAAATCTTGATTCACGTGATAAACTGACACCTGACATAACTGGACCGTTCAAAATTTTACTTTGTCCCAAATAATATGAAAGCAGTTATAATAGTAATATTTTTTATATTCAGTTTTTACCGTAAATACTTTTGCAAAATACAATAATAATAATAAAAGTTGTAAATATAATTTATATCATTCCAATATTATAGATGTAAATCATTTAAATTATAAAATCAAATTATAAATTATCTAAAATATCCAAATATAAATAAGAAACTTTATCATTATGTCGATTTATTTAAACTAATCAATCCTATTGTAATGCAACAGGCTACAGTTATATATAAAGGAAAATATTTACAAATTAAAATTAAACTATTTTGGGTGAAGCAATCTCTGAATTTTTATTTTTCTTTATATTCCTATCTTTTAATAAAAAAAAAATCAATCTGTTAATAATATCACTAACATCCAAGTTAAACTTATTCAATGTTAATGTAACAACTAGCTCAAATATATCTAATTCTTAAATATAATTTTATAACTTTATTTATAAAAAATCTGAATAATTTATCATTTTGAACCTGCTAGAATCAAATAAATCAGATTTATTTGTTACAAAATTTATAATTCCTTTTATGGAATTTCATTACCTGAAAAAATTGTCATTTAAATATGCATTTGATGATCTATTGTTCTTTACATTTTTACGTAATCCTTTTAGAATTCTAGAACAAACTTATGGAAACTCTTTATCGTAGCTTGTTAAAATGTGAAAAAGGAATATACGTGACTAGCCGGTATTATTGCATTAAGAAGTTAAATGAGAGTGACAAATATGATTTCACACCTTGTAAAAACCAAAGTTCCAAAAATACTTATAAAAATGAGAAACGCGATTGCCTATCAGATCACGTGGTAAAAATTTTGGAGAAAGAATTAGTTGACCAGTATCACTCAAAAAATTTTGATAAAGTTAATAAAGTTTAATAAAACTCGTTACCTTATTCATATTTACAGAAAAAATATTTATTTTACTTTTTATTTTATTTATTTTGTCTTATTTTATTTAAGATATACTGTATATGTTAATATTCAAAGTTCAAACCCACACTGCTGTGGAACGTCAATTTATAATTGAATAATAAGAGTTTACTAAAAATTTTTAAAAGATTTCTTTTCATTTGTGCTTCAATGGCTTTTCTAAAGGTAAAATTAATAATGCAGTTGATATCAATGAGTCAAAGGTTTTTTTTGCAAAAGAACGATTATCATATTGATTAAACTGATTTCATTAATAAGATACTATAGTTTTTTAAAATAATCAGAGAATTTTTTAAAAGAAATAAAATTCAATAAAATAATAATCATGCCCAAAAAGAAAACATTTTTACAAGCATATTAACCAATCTCTTCTCTAATTTAACTCCATGATTCCTTTTATCGATTGTTGTGTTTCATTATTTAGGAATAGAAATTCAAATTGTTATATTATTTTATTATATAGTCTACATACTGTACATTTCCAAAAAATTGTAATTAATGTGCCCAACTTGATTCTTGATTTCACCCTAGTGTACAACATTCCTCATACTGACAATTTTAGTTTTACTTATGAAAAAATTTTATTTCATTACAATACACAACAACTTTTTAATTACATAATACTCAAATATTTTTTTTATTTATTTCGTCATTTAATCTTACCTATTATAGAAAATTTAATTGCCGATCAGATTATTGTGTTCCCTCTGTGCCCTTTGTGTATTTTAACTAGTCTTGTTTCACAATTTTGTTGCCGATCTTGAAATTATTCAATATAACGTTTCACTACTTTTTTTATCTTTTTTCTTTTCCTTTATTATTTTGCAATTTTTACATACGAATTAATAACATATTTTTTGTTTAATAAATTATTTATTAAAATGAACAAAATTAAATATTTATTTAAGCAAATAAAAGATTTTAGTCGTTATCGTTTAACTAAAGAACAAGAAGAACAAGAATTGTTAATTGATAAACAAGAATTAAAAGAATGTTATAAAGAATATGGTTTATGTAAAATTTGTAATCAGCCTAAAACTGATTCTATTTATTGTCGATCATGTAATTCACAATATTTTAAACAAAATTTCAAAAATTGGACAAGTGGAAATCATGACGTTGATGAATTTATTCAAAAAGCACAATTAAAAGCTAAAGATAATGACCATATTATAGAATGGATTGAATATGATAAATTTGAAGATGTTGAATATTTAGCAAAAGGGGGATTTGGAACTACTTTTAAAGCAATTTGGAAAGATGGACCTTGTGCAATAAATAATTCTCAATTGGAAAGGCAAGGTGAAACAAAAGTCGCTTTAAAGTGCTTATATAATTCCCAAGATATTACAGATTTTTTAAAAGAAGTAAGATATTTTTTACTGATTTTTAGTATTATTAGCCTTTATAAATGTTAAACTAACTATAATTTTCTTTTAAGGTTGAATCAAATATTTTAGTATATATTACTGAATATGTAGTTCGTTGTTTTGGTATTACCAAAGATCCAAAAACAAATAATTTTATAATGGTTATGGAATTAAAAAATGGTAGCTTAAGACAATATTTAGATAACAATTTCATTTTACTGATTTGGGAGTATAAGTTGCTGATTTTAGTATATATTTCGCATGGTCTTGATTATATTCATACAAATGGATTAATTCATCAAGATTTTCATTGTGGGAATATATTAAGCAATTTTAATAGAGGTGTTGCTATTACTGAATTGGGATTATGCCAACCAGCAAATGTTAAATCCTCTCAAAATACTCAAAATAGTAATAAAAAAATATATGGTGTATTACCTTATGTAGCTCCAGAAGTTTTAAGAGGAAAAGAATATACTCAAAAAAGTAATATTTATGGATTTGGAATTATTGCATATGAAATTTGTACAGGTTTCCCTCCTTATTATGATATAGCTCATGATGATTTCTTGGCAATGAAAATTTGTAATGGATTGAGGCCAAAGTCTAATTATAAAATTCCTCAATTAATTTTTGACATTATTAATCAATGTTGGGATGCAGACCCCTCAAAACGACCTAGTTCAGATGAATTAGTCGAGTTATTTGATGATTTATGGTTAAATATATTTGAAAAGAATTGTATTATCAAAGAACAAATCAATGATGCAGATGAAATTAATAAAAATTCGTTCTCATCATTTTCAACAGCTCAATCACCATTATCTTCTACAAGTACACTCCAATATATGACACATCCTCAAGCAGTTTATATAAGTAGAATTTTAGATTTTAAAGATCTTTCAGAACCAAAAAATGCCAATGGTAATGATGATTTACTTGAAATAGAACATTCAAATAAATTATATGAATTTAATTTGTTTTATTAAATTGTATTTTTGATACAATATTTATTTCTGGCTTTATATATACATTAGAATCAATAAAAGTTGATTTTACCAAACTCAATATCAATTCCGAAGATTGCAATTAAATTCTCTGTTTATATAGTTAATAGAATATTAAAATAATGTAAAAGCAAATTTTTGTTTATCATCAAATTTAACCTTATACTGTATCTTATACTTGTTAAAGTTTATATGTTTAAAAAATTATCTTAATATATATTTATATATTTCTTATACATTAAAGGAAATATTTTCTGGAATCCTCTATTAAAAATTTAAGAGAAAAAAGAATGATTTCTATTTTTTTATCATCGTAGTGGATTAAAGAAAAAATTACATAATTTTTTTTAAAAAAAATATCATTTTGATTATTCATGAAATAACATTTGATTAAAAGGACAAATTTAAGGTATCAGGAAATAAAAAGATCCTCTAGCACACTTAGGATGTTAAAAGAAAGTTTGGCTTGATCCAGAAGTATCTTAAATCTCCAATGCTAATTTCTTGTGAGTTAGTAAATCAAAATTGTTGATTAATTTGTATTACAATTTTTGGTGTTCAATATTACCTTTATGTTGTTAGATTAGACATTACAGGCAATAAATTAGCTCATAGTTAAAAAAGAGAGAATGTATTTCTTATATTATAATTGACCCACCCTTTTTACTGGCAAAAACTAGATTAGGTTGATATGTGGTGAGTGGTGACTTTGTCACCGCTACTGATTGAGTTATACAAAAAAATTTTTTCATATTTATATTTAAAATTTATTTTCTATTTATTTCTGAAAAAAATTCCATATTTTTAGATTCCTGAATTATGCATTTTTATTTTTAAATAAAAAAAAAATGTTTTAGCAAAACATATAAAAGAGGCTCATTTACTCTTTCATTGCTCATTTATTCAATTTATTTATTGAATTCATATTTCAAAAACATACAATAAAAATAATTCTTCACCCATCTTATTTTATTTATTTGTAATTCATTTTAGTTCAAACAACAAAAATAACTAATATGATCACAAGTATTACAATCACTCTTATACACACTTTCTGTATTAGATGAAAAAGCATCTCATAAAAAAAAATAGATAAGAAATTTTCTGTAAAAAGTACATATAAAAAAAACATGATAAAAATCTGATCAATTACATACCATAAAATTACATTTTATATACTGAAAAATACTAATGAAATTATACAAATTACTATATTTTTAAACATGATTCATAAAATCTATATATATTTTATAAAATTTTAATTTTAAATAATATTTTTAATTAATAATATTTTCATTAAATATAATGTTATCTGTTATCAATTTAATATTTTATATTTTATTAATCTATAGTAATTTTAGAATTGTCTAACCAAAATTTTCTAGATAATAAAAAAACACCCACAACACAAAAAAAAATACCCATGAAGAAAGAAATCACGAAGAAATCAACCCACGAAAAGGAAATAACTTACAAAAAAACAGACTTATAAAAAAGAAAAAATTTTCTTTTAGTTTTCTTTGATGAATATTTATTAACATAAGTTTATTTTTTTTTTTATGTTTCAGATGAACCTTGGACAGAGAGATTTTGAAGGTATTACAACTATTTTTTTTTAGGTTTTAGACAGCTTATGTATGGAGGCATTCTGGTAAAACAAACTAGGGATTGAAATCAATTCTGCCAAAATCGAATTAATCAAAAACCCGATTAGAATCAATTAAACTCGATTATTAAATAAAAAATCAAAACTATAGTGTCCCCGAATTTACGAAACGATAAATCACGTGACATCGGATCTTTGCGTTATGCGAAATTTTGAATTGTGTTACACTAAAGTTTTCCAGGGTGGCGCTGTCAGTAGAGATGGTCAGTCGGTCCTGCGGTCTTTGATCGGTCCTGATCGGTCTTTAGGAAATTTTTGGAAAAGTAATAAGGCTGTGCTTCCAATTTTTTGTAGCACAACAGAACTGATTAAAGACCAAAAAGTGGTAAATTTTGGTCTTGATCTAATCACCCAATTTAGAGCTAGGCAGGTTTTTATTTTGCCAAAACCAGTATTTTTTGCTTTTTTCGGTCTTTTTCCAATTTCGCCTCTGCTGGTCTTAAAAAAAGAAGTATAAAGGCCAAATTTTGACATTTATTGGTCTTTAGCCATACTTGCTGCGCCTTAAAAATTCAAGGGTGCATTCCTTATAACTTTCCCAAAGACCGGGCAGGACCGTTCAGGACCGAAAGACCGACTGACCATCCTTAGCTGTCAGGTTTGGCGGTTTGGTTCACGATTTAATTTAGAATTACTTTAGGCTTACGTATAGTTCGTCCCTGTAATTTGTATCGTGACTTTGTTCACATGGAATTTAAAAATAAAAATAAAAATAAAAATAAAGTTTTAATTCTGGCCGGAATTATAAGCTTGGCCAGAGTTACCGCTGATCACTGATTATTCGTGCTATTCGTGCAATAAACGTTTTATTTTAAATGCAAAATCATAAATGATTTATATGTTAAATTTGTGATCATTTGAAATTTTCCTGTCGAAATTTAAGAAACGATTAATCGCGATTAGTCGATTCTAAAATCGATTCTAATTATGGAAATCGATTCCAATCCCTAAAACAAACTTTTCAAATCCTTTATTAAATTTTTTCTTCAAAAATTTTTTTTTTCTCTTAAAATGGAACGTAAATGAAATGACTGGTTTTTTTCTTTTGTATTTACTGGAATTAGAAGGTAACCTTCAAAACTTTCTTTTTTTTAAACAAAACATTTAGCTAACGTCTTCATTTATTTATTTTGTAGATGCCTACTTCATAGTAAAACTTTAAAGATTTTTTTATATATATTTTATTAATGAAACGTACTAACATTTTATTTTTTATCTTTTTTGTAAGAACTGGACTCCACTGCTGCTATTTTTTGAAGTTAAACTTCAAAAAGTATATTTATTTAATTATTTATTTATTGTAGGTGCAGGAAGAAACAGGTTCTGGATTCCCATTTTGAAAGTAAAAAAACTTTGAAATTGTTCCTTCCTTTTTTTGTTTTTATTTTATTGAAATGTTATTAACGCTTAATTTTCTTTTTTTAGGTTCAGAAAGCTTAAGTCGTGTATTCATTCTGATCTTCCAATTTTTTATTTTATTTTTATTTTAGTGGAACATTACTAACGTTTCAATTTTCTTTTTTTTTTAGGTTTTCGTCTCTCCTGAACTCTTTTGGACAGAATTTTGAAGGTATTTCTTCAAAATTAATTTATTTTTTGTTTTTATTTAAGCGAAATGTTGACTAACATTTGATTTTTTCTTTTTGTAGGTTCACAGCTTTTTCGAAGGTAAAAACTTGAAATTTTTTTTTATTCTTATTTAAAGAATATTAACTAATGTTCGCTTTATTTTTTATAGGCCTAGAACGACAAAGGTATACTTTCGATGTTTTGTGTCCCAATAAACCAATAAAACATATTGCATTATAATTAAATCAAATATTACTTTATTCGGATTTCAATTAGCAAACTCGTAATACTGATCACACGATTATGTAACCGTACTGGATAGAAGATTACTCGCTAGATTTCAGTATAATATTGTGGGTAGTAATCTTAAAAAAATGTAGTTTTTGTAAGTAAGAATAACAATTGTTACTCTTTTATTTCTAAGCAATACAAGTTGAGACACATTTATTTTTATGCAGATATTTCGAGATGGGCAATACAGCAAGTAGGGCTTTGGATGAAGCAAGACATAAAAATGGAACTCAAACACGAACTTTATGCTGAGGGATTGAAGTTTAAGTGTGAATTAGAAATTAGAACAATAGTGATACCCTTCAGGTCGCTCTTCCACTCTTAGAACAACTTAAAAATGACAAATTGTCGAATTTTAATGAGAGAAGCTATTGAGACTTCTATAAAAAAAAAAATTTATGATGTAATATTTTATTTTTTGTTGCTTTTTATTGATCCCTAATTGCTTCTTCACGTTAACGATCTATTATTTTAGAGCTATATAACTCCTGAAAAGCTTCTGGATTACTCATAAAACAAATCAAAGAACTTCAGCTTAAGCAAGACGAAGAATTTACGATCATCGCGTTAAGTGCGAGATTAAAGACTAATTTTTATCGGATAATTTAGAATATCTGAACTTCAATGCTAAATAAATTACTTTCAATTGTTATTCATCTTGTTATTAGATGCATATAGTTTAATCCCCTTAAAAAAAAAAATAGTATAATTAGTAAAATAAATTTCTCCTTACTTTTTGGTTTCATAATTATTTTTAGCTTATTTACGTTAATTTCTTTTTTCAATAGTTTATAACTAGCCGGCAATACATCATAAATTCACCACTGACACTGGTGATATTTAGCAATATCCATAAAAATTTTATTTATTTTAAACAATATAATGAATGAGATAACGTCTGAAAAGCTAAATAAAAGCTTTTCCTCACGTATGAAATTTACTATTTTAGTAGACTGCAAATTTGAACCTTTCATACTACAGTATATAAATATACTAAATAGAAGTTCCTGAACGTACATATATCTTATCTTTCATTACATACACTTGCTAAACTAAAAAAAGAAAAAAAATTTTATTACATACTCGGAACTTTTCGTACTTAACAAATTAGATGGTTTATTAAATATAATTTACTGTGTGCATTCTTTTTAAAGTGTTTATTAATCATCTTGTTAATAAAAAGTTTGAAAAAAGTTAACTTTTCAAATTTACAAAATAAATCATTTAATAATTAATAAGTGAATAAAAAAAAAGAATAATAATAAAAAAATTTTCAACTTAAAAAAAAGCAAAAATTAAAAATAAAATATTTTTGGTTTAAGAAATCAATTTAAGATCGATATTTTTTTTTGTTTGAAAATCAAAATCAAGAAAAAAAAAAATTTAAAATTTTAGAAAAAAAAATTGTCTGTACGAATCAAAAAAAAAATGGTATATTTTTTTTTATAAATAATAAATTTCCTGGTTTATATGGACTGAAAAAAAAACTCATTTTAATTTTAACAGGCTTTTCTGAAAAATAAAATATGATTAATAAGACAACTTTTTTCTTTTTTTTTTTTTTTTTTTTAAATAGTAACGCATTTATTAATTATTTGAATTTATACAATAAATTACATAATTAAAAGTAAACACCTAGAGCTTGAAAAATTCAAACCCTATAACTAAGTATTTATCGAACTATAACTAAATCACCTAAATCTATCGTAAAAATCGTAATAAAAATTTCACGCTATATCTAAATATCGCTAAACTAAATCTAAACTAGAGCGTTCGTTAATTTAATTGTTGAATTCCAAGATTTAGCTATATTAATACCTTCTGTGATTAATCCTTTCAATTTGTCTAACGTTACTAAGCTAATTTGTCTATTTATATTTGTATTTTTTTCTTTTTTAACTAAATTTTCTTTTGTTTTTTGTTTTTTCATTTTTCCTGGTAATATATCCTTGTCGATTTCATCTTCTACTATATCATCGTTTGCGGCTCTTCTCCTTCTAAGATCTATTTTTTTAATTTGTTCTCTTTCTTCTAATCTTTTAATTTCTTCGCATCGTGGTATCCATATTCGTTTCTTAATCTCGTCATACGTGAACATCCAAAGCTTTTTGATTAGATCTTTAACTTTTTTCTCTTTAGATAAATCATTGAATTTATTATTATAAATCCCTCTTAATAATTCCCATTTTCTGCTTTTCCCCAACAAAATATTTGAAGGACTTTCTATTATATTAATAAATTCACAATTGTAGTTTCTTAAGATATCTAGTTCTTCGGTTTGGTTAGAGTTATCCAAAACTTTTTCGAAATTATATGGTGATTCTCGTATGATTTCATCAATTGATATATCGTTATCTTCACATATCCATATGTGTTCCCAATCTTCCGTGAAGATTTTCCCACATCTTATACATTTATCTGTATCAATTTTGTTCGTGTTTCTTTTAAATAAAGTGTTATATGTGGGCAATTCTTTAAGTAAATTTTTGATTCTGTATGAGCGTTCAATTGTGTCTCTATCACCACATTGTCTTTGCGAAAATTTAACTCTATTACTAATAAATTCAAGACTTGCGATCCAGTCGAATTCGTTTCTATAATTGTACATAAATAGATCTTCTAACCTCTCGCTGTTTAAAATTTCATTTTTCCAAATTGCTAATGTCACTGCTTTCCTCCAAACTCGGAATCCTCCTGTTATTAATTTGTTATTCCAAATTAAATTATATTCATTCGTAATTAAACCTTCGTCTATTAATTCAAAATTATATTTTATCTTATCTACTATCTTATTGTTCTTTAACATTTCCTGCATCTCTTTTCTTTTTTCTTTTATGATTCTCTGTATTTTCTCTTTACCTTCGATTAATTCAATATTATTTGTTTCTAAAAAGTTTTCTAAAAATAAAAGCTCTAAATAGTAATCACTATCTATTTTCTTCCTATTACTAAAATTATTAGTAAATTCAATTATTAGTCTATTGACTTTCTCGTTTATTCCTAAAATTAATTCGCTATTCTCACTTATTATCATAATTCCTAGAATTATACATCTAAGAATAATTTTGAATTCGTTTTCGTAATTACATTCATAGCTCGCTAGTAGGATCACTTCCTCGCTCTCTTTTCCTTCGTAATTCAGTTCAAATATTTTCCATACTACATTATATCGATAAACTCTTTTACCTTTATTATTAATTTCCCATTTCTTTTTGTTTGTATTAATTAGTAAACAAAATCTTCGTTTTGTAATCGAAATCAAATTATCTTCTTCTTCGAAAATACTGTTTTTGATTATATCCAGAAAATTTTTGTCATTCGTGTTAATTATTTTGTCGATTAATTCTATTTTTTTGTTAAATGACTCATCTTTTTTATCTTCTTTTGTATACGTTCGTAACCATTCATTCTTTTTTATAATATTATTTAGAGTTTCGTACGGTTTAATATAGTCTTCTTCTTTTCTTCTATCTAAATTTCTACAGATTTCGTTTTCTATGTATATTAGACATTCGTTGCTCCCCTTTTTTTTACTAATGTTTCTAAAACATCCTTGACATTTCTTCAGTTGAGGCGAATTGTTTAGATCATAACTATCTCCGTCTAGTTCTAAATGTATTCCTATTCTTTTGTATTTCTTACTCTGCGATTTTTTTTTATTAATACTAAATATCGGGTATTCTCCGTAGTCGTTCCAAGTTACAATACTATTTTTGTCCGATTTTTCATCTTCATCAAAATAGTTTATGTGAATATTTTCTTTTTGTGCTTGTCCTATAAACTCGTTTCTTATTTTTCTTACTTGTCCACTTTCGTCTGCTATTAGTTTCAATTCTAATTTTTTAAACCATTTAGGCGATTTTCCTTTCGTGTTCTTTCCTCTTTCTTTACATAAATGCTTCCATTTTAGTAAAGTGATACCGTCTGCCTCTAGGATGTCTTCTAAAAACATTATTTTTTTTGTTTTTCTTGATTGAGTACTTGTTATAAAATCCTTACACTCCATTAAATCAATTAGGTCAGTCTTTCCTCCTTTGATTCTATGGCTTTCTCTAAAATCTTTTATTTCATGATTACATATTTTAATTTTTTCGTTATTTAACGCCTTTAGAGCTGATATGATCCAATTATTTTTCCTGTAATTTGTTATTTCTATTTCTCCGGGACATCTCGAAGTCCATATATTTTTCTGTTCTTGGATCATTTTAATTTTAAATAAAATTTGTAATTTGTAATTTCCATTCGCCTGATAAAGCAAATTCTTACATATCATTTCCATCTGTAAGTCGTAAATATGTTTTATACCTAAAATGTCTTTATCATAAATTATAAAATTTGGAGTTGATCTTGCTAGGCCAGCTCTTTTTTTGATTATCATATTTATTCTTGTCATCAATTTCTCACATTCCCATTTCTTTAGGACTATGGCTGCCAGCTGATACTCTATCCTTGGTATAATAACTATATTCCAAACCGCTATGATTTGTTTTTCGTTTAATCTTTTCCAATTAAATATATTGCAGGCGTTATTGATTATTGATGTTATTTTCTTTTTATATATTTCTCTTTTGTTGTCGTATCTAAAAAATATTCCTAAGTAACGATTACCTTCTTCACTATTTGTTTTTGTGATTGATTCTCCTTTAATTAAAAGTTCTTCTTTATCATTATTTATTTTTATAAGTTCATATTTCGATACATTTGCTTTTATGTCATTTATATTAAAAAATTGATGACATATCTCAATCATTTTTTCTAATTGTTTTTTATTTTTACTGATAAGCGTTGTATCGTCCATAAATGCCGTAACGTTAATCGATATTTCAAGTATTTCTTTATCTTTTTTATTATTATCGATTAATTTTTCCTCGTAAAAGTTGTAACCTGTCTCCTCTTTCATTTCATTTAATCTACTTAAAAGCGGGTCATAAAAAATTCTCCACAGTATCGGTGACCATACTTCGCCTTGGTCGATACCGTCTTCTACATGGTATTCATCTGTAAGTTCGTTGTTTACTAGCACCCTATTAAATCTATTTAAATTGACGTCCATAACTATGTTAATAAAATTTGGTGGCAGTTTAATTCTTTCCAGGCTTCTTTTTAGCATTGTTGTGTTTACTGAATCGTAAGCTTTGGATATATCCATCAATAGTATCCATGCTTCTTTTTTGTAATTATTAGCGTCTTCTATTATTGCTTGGATGATTTTTATTGGCTCTAGGGTGCTTTCGTTTTTTAGTGCTGCAAAATTCGTATTTGTCAAAATCTGTTCTTTTGTTAAAATTTCGCCTAATCTATTTACCAATATTTTAAACCAAATTTTTCTTGCCGTTTCTAAGAGCACTATCGGTCTCGTCAAGTTTAAATCTTGATTCCAATTTGAACGTGAAGTTTTATTTATCGGATATATAAATCCTTTTTTCCATTCATCCGTTACGTTCTCTTTGGCCATGCTGTCGTTAAAGATGTTTAATAATAAATTCCTCGTTAGGTTTCCGCTTTTCTTCCAAAAGTCGTAAGTTATACCACTTGATCCTGGTGCTTTGTTTGTTTTTAGGTTTTGTAATACCCTTTCTAGTTCTTCCATCCTTATCGGTGTCATTAGATTTTTGTAAATATTTTCGTTTATATCTTCATTAGGTGTATAGATCTCTCTCCACTCCGGATCATATTCTAGTTCATCTAGGTCTATTTCTCTTTTCTTTGTCCAATCTTTGTTATGTTTTAATACTTTATCTTTTATCTTTTTTTTGTCTTTTTCTATCGTGATTCTTCCATTCTCTTTTATTACTAATCCTGTCATATTAATTTTCTCTCTCTTTTTTTCTAAAATTCTATTTAACATTTTTCCTATGTCTTCTTCTAGGTACGTTTCGCGTTTTCTTATGTTTATTTCTATGTTCAGGCTATTAATTTCCACATATAGGCTTCTCATAATTTCTGCTCTTTTTGTTCTTCTTTCTTTTAACTCTTTGCGGTTTCTATATTTTCTTAGTTTATCTATCGTGATTCCGTATTCAATGTTTTTTTCGAGTCTATCATGTATGTTGATTAATTTTCCTAGTTTTACCGCGTTGTGTTTACCTGTGTCCGTTGTTCCCCATTGCTCTATTATTATTGTTTCTTCGAATTCTTTGAAATTATATTTGTATTGAAAGGCTTTTCTATCTTGCCATAATTTCTTTATAACTTTATCTGTTATCTTACTGATTCCATGTTCTATCGTATCAATTTTTTCTAAGTTTTCGTATTCTGTGATTAATTCCTCTAATCTTTCTTCGTTTGTTTTCATTAAACTTTCGTCTCTTTCTTTTTTTGAATCTTCTTTTCTTTTTCTGATTTTAATTAGTTGTCTATTCTTTTCTTCGTCGTATATATCTACTATCGTTTTCCATATCATTTCTCGATTTAAATGTTGTGTTGTATTCTGGTCTAACGTTTCTAATCTTGTTTCTACTTCTTCTGCTATTTCTTTCCAATCTTCTTGTTCTAATTTTATGTGTCTTATTTCCTTTTTTATTTCTTTCATAAATCCGGGTTTGTTTATTCCTAATTTTTCTTTAATTTCTATTTTAACTGTTAGTGCTTTGTGATCTGTGTCGAAATCTTCTATTTCTAGTATCTCATGACTTATAATACTTTCTTGAAAGCCTTCGCTTGCGAAAATAAAATCTATCCTGGATGAATTGTCTCCACTCTTCCAAGTGTCTAGTCTATCTTCCGCTACTGTTAAACTTTCGTGAATGTCTTGTAAGCCATGATTCTTGATTGTGTTTGTTAACGGTTTTAATTTTTTCTTGTTATTGGCTGATTCATTGAAATCTCCCAAAATTATCGTTTCATATTCTAGGTTTATTGCTTCGTTCATCCATTTTGCCAAATGTTTTTCTATGTTATTCGTAGTTGGTTTGTCGTTATTTGGATTATATATTCCTATGATTCTTATGTTTTTCTGATTTCCTTTGAATAATAAGTCGAATTTAATCACGTGACCGTTGATTGTTTCTATCTTATATCCTCTATCGTAGATATCTCTTCTTATCATTATTATTATTCCATTCTTGTTGTTTTCGTTGTTGTAGCTACTGTTAATGCATTTGTATTTATCCCAGCCATTGTATATATATTTACCTTTTGCTTCTTTTAGTTTAGTTTCATTAATTATTGCTATATCCCAGTTTTCTTTTGATAAAAATTTTCTTATATCGCCTTGTTTTTTTGTATCGTTCATCCCCCTTACGTTTATACAACCTATTTTTAGTTTGTTATGTTTTTCTTTTTTCTTATTATTTTCTTGTTGTTTTTGTTTTATGTAAGTTTTTCCTTTTTTTGTTTTATTTGTTGTGATGTTTTCCTCTTCGTTCTCTTTTAAATTTTCTTCACCTACGCCTCTTTTTTCTTCATTTTCTTCTTCTGTTGTTGTGTTTTGGTATAGTTGCCGGTCAATAGCGTCTAGCCATTCGACGCCTATCATTGGAACTGTTTCCTTCATTCCAATCTCTGTTGTATCCGTTGTAGTTGTTCTTTCCATTCTCGTTGTATCTCTCTGTGTTGTGACCGTTGTTGTTATGGTTATTGTATCCATTATATCTTTGTTGTTGGTGGTAAAAACTTTGTCGGTTTCCTCTAGTCTCATCTCTGCCATTTTCTCTGTTAATGTTGTTGTTGAATCTTCTTCTTGAGTGTATTTGTTTTCCTCTGTTGGTGTAGGCGTTGTATCTGTTGTCGTCGTGATCACTGAATTGTTGTTGTTGCGTGTCATATCTGAACTTTCCTTCATTGTCGTATCTACCTTTTCTATGTCTATATGTTTCATTCCAGTTGTCGTTCCAGTTTCTTCTGTTTTCATGTGTTCTGTTTCTATTGTTGAAATAACATTCGTCTGTGATGTGGTTATTCCTTTTGCATATATTACATCTGGATCTTCCGGTCTTTCTTCCATCGTACATTTCTTGTTGAAATCGTTTGCCAAATCCATTATCATTTCTTCTTTCATTACGAAAATTATTCTGTCTTCCCGGTCCAGTCCGAAAAAACCAAGTAAAAATCTTTCCGTCGATTTTGATTTTTTTGTTAATTGCTTGTTTTCTGTCTTCATCGTTGTTGAAGTATATCTTCATGTTATATGTTCCTTTCATCCTGTTGTTGGTTTTGAACCAATATCTTGCGTTGGTAGTTTTAAGTATTTTTGAGAATGTTGTTTCATCGATTTCGTTAGGTATATCGAGTATTTCCGCCATAATTCTTCCTCGTTGTTTGGTTATATGATGTTTGTAATTCATTGGTTCGATTTTTATCATTTTGTTTTTGACTAGGACTCCCCAGGTGTTAAATAGTTCGTCCTCTGTACATTTAATGTCCATTTCTAGTTTCATACTTATCCATTTTCCATTTCCTGTTTTTTGTGTTACGTTTTTGAGTTTACCTAATTTGTCTTCTATTGCTTGGATAACTTCGTTGATATCTGTGTTTTCTCCGTCTATTCCGGTTGCTGATATGATGATTGTTTTGTTCAATTTATTTAACCATTCTAGATCTCTGAATTTTCCTATCGTTCCCAATATTCTTCCGTCGTTTATAAAATCGTTTTTCGCTGCTTCTGTGAAAAAGCCTAAGTACGTGTATTCGTTGCCGTGATGAGTAGTTCTACCTAGTGTGTTCACGTGATATTCTAAAATTTTATTGGTGTTGAGATATTCTATTATCGATTGGTCAGTTTGTCCATCCCTTATTTGGACTGTAAAAAGTCCTGCGAAATATTTCAGATCTTTTTCCGATTTTGGTTGATGCACGGACTCTTTACTTTTATTAGATTTTTCTCCCATGTTGTGATCGGCAGTGATCGCCATTGTTAATGATTGGTCTCTTGATTTTGTAAAATTTCTATTTTTATTCTCGACCTGCATTCTCGAAGTATTATTGGTGTTTTCATTTGTCTGGTGTGATGCATTGTTGTAAACGTGGTATTTTTGGTTCATTTTCCCTTCGTCCCATGATTCTTCACTGGGTGTGTTGCTTTCTATTTCCCACGTATGTTGAATTATCTCTTCGTCTTTGTCGCTGTCCTCGTCGAGGTTGTTCATAGTTATCTTTCTACATTCATTCATAATTTTCTCTTTTTCCTGTTTTTCTATCCTTATCCTGTCTTCGTTATCTACCGCTCCTAGTTCGGTTTGTATTTGGTGCGCTTTTATCGATGTATTTTTGAAATAATATTCTTCTTTGATGTTCCATTGTTCTTCTTTTAGTCGGGCCCATTCGTTCATTTCTACAGTTTTTTGTTGTATCATATCGTTTGTTGCTGTCTTGTAATCTTCTATGTATTCGTTAAATTCTTTTGTTCTTTGGTTGTTAAAGTGTCTTAAGCATATCGTGATTATTCCCCTAATAAAACAACCTAGTATTTCGTCTTCTGAACCCAAAAATTGTGCTATCTCTTTGTCGTTATCGGTTATTTCCATTCCCGCGTTTTGTATTATTGCTCTGCGCTCTTCTTCGCTTTTTTTTGCGTATCCTTCTAGGGCTACGAAGTCTTCTCTTGACGGTGTTATACCCATATTTCTAGTAAATTTTATTTTGCTGCGGATTCTTATGAAAATCGATTTATGCAGGAGAGAGTTTTTTTTTTTTCAGACAACTTTTTTCATTAATTAGCAAAAAAAATAAAATTTCATTAACCGAAACTTTTATTACAGTGAAAATGACACTGACAGCCAATCAAATTATTAAACATGGAATAGGTTTCCAATTACACAATTCAAATTATTTATATAGGTCAAACCGTTACACAGGAATATATAGATGATACATTATATAGAACTTGCTGATGAAAAATTCACACGAAAAATTTATTATTTATAAGTTGCGTGTTGCTAGGCTTCCCAACATGAATACTTCAGCTAATGATAAAGAGCATAATAATGAAAATTGAAAATATCCTTAACCGAAAGGTTAGGGTTAAACAATTAACAAAGAGACAAATAAATATATTAAGTATGTACTGAAATAATTTGGCCTTAAATCGATAATGTAAGTTTGTATAAAAAGATAAAAAGCTCACCGCTAATAATATACTCGCAGTTACTGTATGTATAGGACCTCTTTACTAACATATTGTGAGAATACTGATATACAAGACTGAAAGTTTTCTATCTGGTTCCATAAATACTCTTTGACTATCCACAAAAATATTTATGGAACTTTGCATGGATTTTATTTGATAAGATTATCAAAAAATTTAAGCTATACGTGATACAATTGATATAATAACCCAGGCGAAAATACTGTAGGACCCGAAATATATATACAGGATTGGGTACATTCATCATATAATAATTTTACATAAATTTTGCAGATAATAAATACGGTATTTATTTATTGAAAATTAAACAAAATCATTGTGAATAGCAAATTTGTGTGGTTATTGTATTATTAAAAAAAAAACGTCCTTACTTCTTTTAGCCAAATACGACATGTTGACTATTTTTTTTTTTTGTTTAACGCTGACCGAATTTTTAAATCTTAAATTGCGTACTAATGAAAAAATAGAAATACATATAAAGTAAAAGTATTTTACTTTTTATTCTCAACCTTTTATGACAAAGATTTTCCCCATATATTCCATTTTGATACAAAGATGAAAGATGCAAGCGAAGCGTGAATGATGCAAAATGAATGGTTATAGAAAATCACTACCAATTTTCTTTGTAACAAGTTATTGAAAAAAAGAAAAATCATTATCACGGAGTATGTACTGCGTTGATGTACATATAATCAACAATAAATTTCGACATTTTTAAACGAAAATCACAATATGCTTTATGCAGAATTGTAGATTGTCCTAAATGTAGTAATTATAAGTTCCGATTTCCAGATTTCGGAATTATTTATTATTGATTATTCCGTTTTCTAAATTATACGAATTGAGAAATTATAAATAAATATAAATACTATGTATATGTACCAATTATAAACTTTGTCATGAAATTTATCGAGGGAACAATTCTTTAACATATTATATTCATTTACATTCTTTATTTTTTTTCCCCCAATATGACGCTTGAAGTTGCCGGAATTACCTTATTTTCAAAGATTCTTTTAAATGCAACGTTTCTAAAGAATCTCACAAAAACGACCGTTACGATATCGATTGAAAATAATAGTTCATACTCCCTCACAAATCCAACAAATTACCTTAAAAGTGGTATTTCTGTAAATTCAGCCGGCCCAATAATTTCACCCAAATGTATTACGTAAGTAAACTAGGTTTGATTCAATATTTTCAAGTTCAAAATAAATTATTAATAGGTATTAATTATTTTTATTTATTGGGTACTGGGTAGACAATTTGTAGTTAGGAATGGAAAAAAGGGAATGCTTTGTTACAAGATTGAGGGTTCATATGGGCCAAATAAAGACCCTTATTATCTACTAATAAGTTGGAAGGTAAAAAGTTGGAAGGTAAGATGACTTTGATACCTTATACCTTTTATGCTACCAAAATATAATTCGTCAACTAAAAATTATTGTGATTTCCATTGAAGTCGAAGTTGAAACGATTTTCTCGTAGTAAAAATCAATTCTGTCTCGTTCTTCATGAATCTAAAGAGTTGCCACTTCCTAGAGTATCAAATAAAATGAAGAATTTTTTTGAATCAAAACATAAAAATTATAAATATTCCAATGATCGAGATGGCTTTCATTTGGAAGGTAAAAATTCAGAGTTGGCGCTACTATGTCTAGCAAGTATGTAAATATTATTTAATATTGTGTTAATGTTTATAATAATTAAAGTATATTAAAAAAAACTTTTGTTGATATTAGTGATTCACCAATTATTAAGATCAGTTTAGAAGACTGTAAATCTCGAACTAATAAGAGGTCATTTATTCAAAAAATTCGATGTTATTAAACATTAATTATTATATTATATATACATATATATTATCCACCATTTTTATTTGATTCATATTGTTAAAGGATTTATATTTTTTAAACCAACGTCATATTATCCACAGTTATATCAGTTATAAAAACAAAAAAACAAAAAAAAATTTTAATTTTTTTCTTGGGATTTTTATTAAGATATTTTTTTAACTTTTTTTATGATGATTTTGCCAGTAAGTTCAAAATTATGTTATTTTTATATATATAAATTAAGAAAATTTTTTTTATTATGAATAAATTATGTAATATTAAGTAAAAAAAAAAATCATTATGGATAACGAAAAACGATATTATTTATTATTATTTTTTATAGTAAATTGTGTAAATTGTCATGTGAAAATCATATTAACACATTTCTTAGAAATAATTTTTTTTTTTTAGTAACACACGTTTTTATTGAAATTTATCGAGTCATACAACAAATAAATTTACTTTAAAAACTACCTAGAAATATCATAGAATCTATCTATGACGAAACTATTTACTAATTTATAAATAATGGAGCACTACTATAGTAAAGAAAAGGAAAAAATATAAAAAAAAATTGCTTTTTACTCCTAACAACACCTTCAACTTATAAAATAATCTGATTTCAAAATATCCGCTGCGGCATTGTCCTTGTTGTACTTCCCAGAATTTGTTAGGTCCCAGAACTCGGCTTTGGATTGGAATTCTTCTTGTTACTCTTAACCATGCTCCCTTGATTATCTTTTTGTGAAGCCCTTCCCGTTGACCTCTTGCCAGGAGATTTCTTTTTTTTGCTTCAAGATAGAACGAACCATTGGTAATTCTTCTTTTCATATGTGAAAGGCATTTCTAAATCTTCCAACAAATCCTCCTATCAACATATTTTTACCTCTGGCATCTTTTATAACCTTGTAGCTCTTGAATTATTTAATATCGCGGCGCAGTAATAAACGCTCATGCATTGCATCAGGCACGTCTCTCATGCTTGTTTTCTTTGCGGTAAAGTCCAGCGACACGAAACCATCTAACTTGGACATTACCCAGCATATAAAACTAAATCCTCCGATCGTAGCTAGGTAATGTAAATGCGATCTGATACGTTTTGTTTTTCGACATTGATGTAGCACTTCAAGCCGTAAAGTTCGTTAAGAATTTTTCTGGGATCCAAGTTTAGGTACGCCATATATCATTACAGTATGTCTCGGATGTTCGGCATTATTTCCTCCGAGATCATTTATCCAGTAATTACGTGATAGATGGCGTAGTCTTATCTAAAAAAAAATTATTAAACAAACCTACAAACCTACTAAAAAATGCTATCAATTTAATTGCTTGCTTAACGTATCCACCCCCTCTCTATTTTTTTTAAAAAATCTAAATTTTGATAAACGTATACATAACAACTTAAATGTTTTAAATACCCTCTTTAAATTTAAATTACGATTTTCCGAAATTTTCCGAAATTTTCCAAAAATTTCCATATTCATTTCGTTTAGTTTGTTTAATGAAAACCTTCTTCCCTCTCTAACTTTTCCGAAAATCCAGAAAATTAAGAAGTTAATAAGCAATTGAGTTTGGAACAACCTTATATTGAAAAAAAAAAAAATTATCATATATACACTATAAATTTATTTTTTTGAAACTAAAAATCTGAATTAAATAGCAGAATGTGTATTTAGTTAATGTACAGGTCTTAGTAAATTTATAACGATAATAGTATTGATAATAAAAAAAACATAATTTATTAATTTTATTATTAATGTATTTCGTGAAAGGAATATCAGAAGTAAAGTATCACAAAGTAATATAAAAAGTATTACGATTAATTAAACGAATAATTTGGTAATAAACTTACTCAAAGGAAAATTGTTTCTTGAAACATATTTTAAAGTTTAAAAAAGCAATTGTAAGTCTAAATAATAATATCATTGCTTTATTAAAAGCTTATTCAAAATACAAGGATTTTTTAAAAAATAAATAAAATAATCAAGTTTTAAGTATATGTTCTAAATATCCATTATAAATAAATTATAATATCTGTTTCTAGACTTTTAGTATATAATTATTGTTTTAATTTAACATATATTAAAACTCACTCACAAATTCAAATGCACCATAAAATTTTTAAAAAAATTTATGATAAATTGATTTGATCACTTTCGCATCTCAATGATGCAATCCCATCCAATAACTATAATAAAAAAGAATTCCAAGAACTTTGCATAAATTTCAGAGGTTAGTAATTCTAATAGATAATAAATTGTCATAATTGATCTATATGACTATAAATAACCATAATATAAAAAATAATGAAAGAATAATTTGAGATTCTTGTAACTTTGAAAAAAAAATTCTTTGATTGTTCTACCCTTGACTAAAATAAATAATAATATTATAATAATAATCGGAAAAGAACTAATCATGATAGTAAAATAAAACATAATTGTCACTGTGATTAATCAAATAAAGATGCCAAATAAAAAAACACATTATATAAAAATATTAAAACTGAATCCAAATATGAGTAAACCAACTATAATTCTGAGAAATTCAGTATAATTCAGAAATATAATTTAAAAAATTTAAAAGAAGATTTCAAACTCTTTAAACCGTGATATAGTATCTATTATTCAAGATGATACAAAAGAAACGATTAATAAAAATCCAATTTGGGGATTACTGGTTTAAGATATTTAAATGAGATTATTAATAACAAATGATTTGGTAAACATTTACTAATACTTACCGAAGATGAAACTATTTTCAAAATTTTAACATCTTTGACCCGCTCCGGAAATTTAAGAAATTTATATAAGATGTTAAAATTTCATCATTCATTTCAAACTTTTCAAAAGCCATATCATAGTAATCAAATGGAAGAATAAAGTATTATTAAGATTTGGAAGAATATAAATTGAAGTTACAAGCTAGGAAAGCATAGAGACTAACCCTTGTGTAGCTACTCTTATTATTCTACCACGTCCTAAGAGCATTCCAAACGTACCAAAAGTTACATTTCTTAAATTAATTGAAAAATTATAACACTATACAACAGTAAATGGTTTATTTCTTTGGAATAACAAACTTTGATCAAACGCATATGCTAGATATGGCGCAAAGTATATAAAATAAAAATCTGTGTTTTCGTTATTATCATCGGCTCTAACCGTGGAGATCGAAAGCAGAAAATTTAAGAAGATGGTTGATAATTTATCGTTAATCAAGGATGATAATTTCTTAATATCTAAAAATTTTTGCTTTAGAAAACAATGAATAACGGTATCTGTGTAACACATTGGAAGAACTAATCTCAAATCTTCAAACTAAATATTAAATTGTTCTATTTGCAGGTGCGTGACATAATTTCTTAGTGTCACACATTATTTTCTTCAGTCGCTTTAATTGCTGTCGAACGGAAACCATACTATAATTATTTAATTACACAAACTCGATTTTATATTCATTATATTCATTTGTTCATAATTAATCATAATCATATGATGTGTTACAGTACGTGTGTTATTTCATTTTTGTTTGGAAAGAGTCAGTTATGATGTAGTTGCCACAAATAAATTACAATAAAACCAAGATGATATTTTATAAAAATTGCTTAACAGTATTACATTTTACTATTACTAAACACTAAACATGTTAAATTTAGTCAAATATTAATAGAAGATAAAAGAGTAAATTTTTTCAAAATGTCAAATGATAAAGATAATCCAGTTACAAATATTTCTATAATGAATGATAAAATTTTTATAAAAGAATTTTCAAAAGAATTTTATCAAAAAATTATTGATATAAAAGATATCAATACATTTGAAATCACTTTAAAAAAATGGATAAAAAATCTTGATAAAAACATCAAATCAATTTTAGAATTAATGAAAAATCATAATAAAAATGAATTATTATTTTCCAGTATTATTGGATTTTTTTATCAATATGGTATCGGTTGTAATATTGATAAAAATAAGGCATTAAAATTATATTTATTGGCAGTTAATAATAATGAAAAATCTTTAAATGAAAGTTTTGAACATTTACAATTTTCTGAAGAAGAAAATGATAATGAATTTGATATAATACAAAATAATAATATTATTATTGGAAAATATTTATTATCATTATTTTATTATAAAGATATTATTTTAAGTATTAAAACCTTAGGATATCGTTATCATTATGGTCAAGGAGTAGTACAAAATTATAAGAAAGCATTTAAATGGTATTTAAAATCAGCCAAATATGGATGTGCTGAAAATCAATATAGTTTAGGGTTGTGTTATAAGAATGGAATTGGAATAGATAAAGATTATGATAAAGCATTTAAATGGTATTCCATGTCAGCTAATAATGGATCTGCTTTGGGTCAATATGGTTTAGGTTTGTGTTATCATTATGGTATAGGAACAGTTAAAGATTATTCTAAAGCATTTGATTTATTTTTAAAATCAGCTAATAATGGGTGTGCTAAAGGTCAATATAATTTAGGTTATTGTTATTATAATGGAATTGGAATAAGTGTGAATTACAAAGAAGCGTTTAAATGGTATCTAAAGTCTGCTAAATTGGAAAATGCAATGGCAAAAAATAGTTTAGGAGAATGTTATTTTTATGGTAAAGGAGTACAAAAAAATTATGAAGATGCATTTACATGCATGGTATTTAAAATCAGCTAATGATGGATGTGCTTTGGGAATATATAATTTAGGGGTTTGTTACCATTATGGCTTAGGAACTAATAAGGATAAAGAAGAAGCAATCCTTTTGTTTAAAAAAGCCTCAGATAACGGAATTCAGGTTTAAGAGGTTAAAGAATAAATCTTTGATGTTATTACATACCATGGGCGCTGTAGTATAAATATAATTGTAACTAGTTGTAGTACATATAAGTTTTAAATAAATTTATAATGGATTTATTGTTCAGAAGTTTCATATTTTTAGTTTTATTTAATTCTATCATAAAATTATTATTCTATATATATCGTTAAATTTTAAACTGTACCTTACGATAACGCCATATTAAAGTCAAAAAAGACCGGCTGAGCATCTTTTATCTCTAATTGTCCCATAATTAATTTTTAATTTCGGTAAATTTTTCTCCATCCCCATTTATCAAATAACAAATTACATCAATTTTCATATTATCGTTTTCATTACTATCAATCTTTTGTAACTTTTTACACAAATCATTTTTAATTTTAGTATTTCTGTATGTATGGTTTAGTAAAACTATTATTTGAATTTTTCTCTTTCCTATAATTAATAATACTACTTTTTTTCATTTCCTTTGTCATTCAATTTACTAGGACCCAGAAATATATATATAGGGGTCAGGTGGCGAAAAATTTTTTTACTATGAGCTGTACGCAGAGACTTTTTATATGAGTAGTACGCATAATTGACACCTGATATTGAAAATCCTGCAAAAATATGCAAATAAAATTTCAGACATTAAGTTATTAATTATTTTATCATGGCTTCTCTATTATTTATAAAACCAAATACTAATGTGAAAAAATAGAATTACCCATTTTTTCAATAATATTTTTCTAAAATTTCACTTTTAACCATTAGAAATTTCTTTCAATTAATACTAAATATTACAATGCAGTTAATTAAATAAGTACGTACAATAAAAATATTTTATATATAAGATTAGCCAAATTTAGGCCAAAAATACGCAAACTAATTTTTTACATATAAAAATTTTGATAAAAAATACGCAATCTTGATGACCTAACTATAGATGAAAAATTCTAAAATTGTACGCAAATCAAAACTTTACTCCGTCTAATTCCACTATGATGGCGACGCATCTGTGTACCCTACCCCTGTATATATATTTCTGGGTCCTAATTTACTTATATTTAAATTACAACCAACACAATTTCAAATTAGGTGAATTTTCATGCATCATTATCTGCTGTAGCCTGTAGATATCAAATGTAACACAATATTACGATAATTTTTACTTCGCGATTTTTTTCTTACATTGTTATAAATTACATTATTATAATTAGTCCAAATTATCAATTCCTTTTTATCAACTTTAACTATATATTGATTATATTATTTATACAGTATCTTTTTCATTAATTTGCTTATACTACAAAAGATTTTTCTCTTTAATTTTATTATCATTTCTTATATACAATTCCACTTCAATAATCTTGTTATTGTCTATTTGTTATAAAAACAAAAATATTCTTATTTTTTTAACGATACTCTCATTTTACTATTTACTGCATCATTTATTATGATTTTAATTTAAAAATATTTTATTTTATATAATTAAAAATTTACTACAACTTATGTTAGAGGACGGAGATAACCAAAAAATTGTCTTTTTATTAGTGTTAATTATAAATGAATAAATACAATAAAAAAAACGAATAATAAAAAAAAATAGCAAAAAAAAGTTAATCTATTTCTTAATTACTTGAAGTGATTAAAAAGCGATATAGTAACTAATGACCTTTTGAGTCCTTTTTTTTTTTCACTACTTCTTTTCTTCAATAAATATTAATTCTGTAAAATATTGATTATCAAGTCATCTTCTACTACTTTCCTTGTTCATAAAATAATTTATAAATCCTTTCCTATAAAATTATCAACTAATAAAATTAATAATTAAAAAAATTAAAAAAATTCGGGTTTAAAAAAACCGGAACGAAAATATCAAAATACAGTTTTTTTTAAAAAAAAAACTGGAAAGATAAAAAATCATTAAAATATTGGTTTTAAAAAACTGAAAAAAATATTATATAAAAACAAGAATTTGGTCTAAAAAAAGATCGAAAAAAATATTATTTTAAAAAAATATATAATTTCAGTCTAAACACAAAGACCGAAAATTTTTTTTTAAAAAAAATCGGCTCTAAAAAAACCGAAAAAGAATAATATTGTTATTTAAAGAAATAATTCGGTCTAAAAAAAAGACTTATTTGGATAGCTATGGCCGAAAATGAAAAATCATTAGTAATACAAACTAAAGCTTTTTTAACGAAAAAAGTTTTTTTCATTAACCGGAGCTGTATTAGCAATGAAAAATCTTACATCGTAACGTACACATGATCCTGACAGTCAAATCATAATTATATAGCACGAGATTCAAGTTACACAATTAAATTATTTATATATAAACGTCAGATAAAATTATTTTAATTTATATATATAGGTTATATCGTTACAAAAATATTTTTTTTCCATATGATCTATTATTATTACTAAAATAAGTTAATTTTTCACTTATTAATATTGGTAAAGCAACCTAAAAAATAATTAAATTGTATATGAGGACTAGAGTGATCGTGATTTTGAGAGAATCGCATTTAAAGTCACATGATAATTCTGCCGATCATCTCAGAAAAATTGAACATATTCTTTTGTATGAACAGCGTTAACATGTAACCATCATGTACACGCAAAGCATCACGCTTCGATCATGTAATCAATAAAGTATCTATCTAAAATATTAAACAACATAAACTAAAAGAAACAAAAAGAAGAAAAACAAAAAAAAACAAAACTAATAATCCCTATCTATAACTCGCTAATTTAATTTGATAATGTAAGCTACAAACTTTATGCTACATCTAAATTAGCAAACCTACTAATTAATTACTCACGAAAATTTAGCAACGAATCCAAAAAGATAGATATAACGTAAAATCACGTGACTTTGAATACGATCAATCGATCTACTCGTTCCATTCTCCATCTTTTCTGATACTTCCTTGCCCTCTTTTCATTTATATTCTTTTCATTTATTTCCCCGTTCCCCTTACTCTTTTTGTGAAATCATTATTTAATGTCGTAAATTTTTGTATCATGTCATGTGATTCCGTCGTTTTAATGATTCTTTCTTTAACTTTGTCAGCCACTCCGAAGACTGTATTGAACGATCATCCTCAAATTCTTTGTATGTCTCTTATATCACTTCTCATGCCATTACTTCTCCGAACTCTTTGAATATATTCTTCAATTCCTCAACTTTCGGTAACACTTCTTCTAATTTTAAGAATTTACGTTCCTTCAGTGTTAATGATTTTGATGTACTAGATTCATTCTTTTCCGATAGAATTGATGAGAGTATATAACGTTGATAAGGAATTTTCTCTTTTTCTTCCCATCTCTTTGATCGCTAATAATATTTACCACCTCTTCTGTTGTAACGTTATCTCTTGCTCATTACTTTATTATCTTGATCAACTTCCTCTTCTACTCCTTTTTTATATCTATTTATCGCATCCACTACCTCATTCTTCGTTAATGCTGTCGATTTTTCATGACCTTTATTGATACTTTTTGTATTTTGATACTTACTAATGTCATCCAATTCAGAAAAACTCTTTTCCAACAAAGGTTCATTCAACTTCTCTTCGTCGTTCGTTTTTAATTTCTCTTCCATTTTCTCTTTATCTACAGTACTTTTTGTAAGCCCACTTTCTTCTCTTGTTTCTTCTCTCCTCTATATATTTCCTTCAAATCTCTATATTTTCTGTATTGCCGTTAGCTATCGATCTTTCCACCGCTTGTTCCATGGATTTTTGATCCTTAAGATATGCTATAATTTTCCAATTTTTGATATTTTAAGGATCTTAGAAAATTTACCGACTGACAAGTCATAATTCATTTTTTAACAAACTCGTACTCGTTGTTTTTGCATTCTTCCATCTCCTCAGCGGTTAAATCTCTAGTTAATTGCCAACGATCACGGTCATTGCTTCCTTTAACCGTGCTATCGCCTCTAATAACACCTGATCCAATGTCAATGCCGAAAGAATTGTTCAAAAACTTTAATTTAAAGTTTTCACTTTATAATTTGTTTGCTCTAACGGATTTGTATTTGTATTGGACCTTTACTTTAATACTGAAAAATTACCTAGCTTCGATAACTCTTTACCTATGTCTTCATTATCGAAAGGGATAAACATAATTGGTGTTAATATTATTTTCTGTTAAATTTGCAATGCTGATTATATAAAGCGATAAACTAATAAATTTATTCATTTTAACATGCGCAAATGTACTTGTACATCATAATATTTGGGTTTATCAAGAAAAATAACTGATATGTCATATAATCCCAGCAGATTTATGTTAACCAAGTATTTAAATAATATTAAAATAAAGGTTAACAATATACAGTCGACTCTGGTTATAACGAACCTGTTTGTACCGAAACCTCGTTATACTGATACCGAATCATAATTTCCAGAACCGATTTTTTATAAATAATTTCACTGGATATAACGAACTTTTATAATAAAACACTATATAACGCATCCGAACCAAACTTAACCAGCCCCTATATATCAGCTATATAATAACTTTATACTTTCTATAACGAACGGTCATGTGACTATATAGTAACCCAGATAGTGCTGGCCAGAATTACTAGTAATTTTTTCGAAAATTTATGTTAAAAGAAATTATAATTTTGGCCAGCATTACAAATTTGGCCTAAATTACCTATAAAGAAAACTAGTACGGTATATTATATAACGAATTCACTATATACCGAACCAAACCTCCTGGAACGGAAGGTTCGTTATATCCAGAGTTGACTGTAAATTAAAAACAATTAGCTATTAAAATGAGTATAAAAATATTACATTATTTAATTTTAATTTTATGCATTGGAAATGGTTTTATATACTTTTTTTGATAATTTATATTTAATACTAACTGGAAAAATTATATAAAAAAAAAAGATTTATTTAAATTACAAACTAAGAAATTTGTAAAATATTTACTACTCTAGACCTAGTGTTTAAATAATTCCAAAAAGAGAATACATATATTTAATATTTGTATAAATATAAAGGAATTATTTAAATTACAAACTAAGAATCTTTAAAATAATTTTACTACTCTAGCCTTAGTGTTTAAATAAATCTAAAAGAATAAAATAAAGAACAATTTTTGTTGAATGCATGATATCAAATATCACTTAAAAAAAAAACTATAAATCATTTTAAACACACATAATTGGTTAATTTTCATCTGTTTTAATATAATAAAATAAAATTACTTTTATATAAATAATTTGCAAGATTAAATTTTATATGTATTATATTGCATACCTAATGACTTCAAATCTTAAATTATATAATCATTCAAATCTTCACTTACTAGTATTTCATTTACTTTTACACTAACTTGTGAATCTTCACTTTCAAGAATTTCACTCAAGTTTTCACTAGTATTTTCGTCTGCTTTAATATCTAATTAATTAAATAAATAAATCATTTTCATGTAAATAATTTTCAAGATTAAATTTTATATGTATTATTGCATACCTTGCATACCTAATGACTTTAAATCTTTAATCATATAATTATCCAAATTTTCACTTTCAAGAATTTCATTCAATTTTTCACTAGTGAAATCATGTAAGCGACTTGTATAATATGCTTTAGGATGAGATTTAATAGCTAGATCATAATGCCCAATTGGTGCATCTATAAATTCCATAATGTTGCTTTTTAATTCTTCACTAACTAATTTATAATAAGGACGGAAAATCCAATTCTTAATAACACCTTTCACTTCTGAAGTAGATGGTCTTTTTAATGGATCTTCATTCCAACATTTTTTCATTAAATCTACATAGCATTGTGGAGTATTTTCAATAATTTCAGGACGTTCACCTTTACAAATACTTAAACTAAGTTAAAGATCATGTGCTCTATTATTAAATGGTGGTGCCCCAGATGTAAATTCCCACATAATCATAGAAAAACTATATATATCACTAGCTGGAGTATAAGATTTGCCTCTTAAAACTTCAGGTGCCATAAATGGTATAACACCATAAATATCATACTTTTTCAAAAATGATTTTACAGGTTGGCATAACCCTAAATCACTAATATAACTTCTATTATCACCATACTCATCATTATGATTTAAAATATTACCATCATGAAAATCACAATGAATAAGACTTTTTCCATGTATCTTACTAAGTCCAGAAATAATTTCGTACAACATATGTAATTTTTGATTCCAATGATTTTCGACTATTCCTGTTAAATTTTCTCTTAAATTGCCTTTATTTGCATAATCCATTACTACCATATATTTTGAAGTATTTAGATCTTTTGTAAATCCATAAAAATCAATAATATTATCTGAACCTAAACACTTTTTATGATATTCCCACTATAAAAAATAATAATAATTCATTAATATAAATAAGTTATAATTTAAATTAAATTAAAAATAGGAAATAATATATTATCATACTTCTTTTAAAAATTCACTTAAATTTTCACTTAAATTCTTGTGACATTTAAGAATTACTTCATCATCTTCATTATCATTCAACCAAATAGCTTTGTATATAGTACCAAATCCTCCTTCACTAAGATATTCAACATATTCAAATTTATTATAAGGAATCCATTTAAGTCCATTTTTAAGAATAAAATCATCTATAATTGCATTTCCACTTTTTCCGAACCTATAAATTTAAATAATAAAATTATATTATAGTTTATATTAAAATTTACACTAAAAAATGAATTTATAATTAGCACTTACTCTAAAATTCAAATAGAAATTTATATGACATAAATTTTAGTTTTTGGATAAAATTATATAATAATAACATATAATTCACAACTTACCAACTAAAGTAATGGGTGTTTTTAAATAAAAGGATCCAGTTAACAAATAAATATTATATAAAATATATAACAATAGAAAAAACGAATAACTTACAAGCTATATAATTAAATAATTTTTTAAATAAAGAATTTAGTTTAAATTATATAAATATTATACAAATAAGTAATAATAAAATTAAATAAATAACTTACGAACTGTTGTATTATTAAATAATTTTTAAATAAAGAATTTAGTTAGTTTAAATTATATAAATATTATATAAATAAGTAATAATAAAATCAAATAAATAACTTATAACTTACGTTCTAATTAAATAAAGAATTTAGTTAGTTTAAATTGTATGTAAATATTATATAAATGAGTAATAATAGAATTACTTATGACTTACCAACTAAAATAAATTATAAAATAATTTTTTAAATAAAGAATTTAATTAGTTTAAATTATATTTAAATATTATATAAATAAGTAATAATAAAATTAAATAAATAACTTACCCTCTATATTATAAAACAAATTTTTAAATAAAAAATTTAGTTAGTAGTTTAAATTATATGTAAATGTTTTATAAATAAGTAATAATAGAATTAAATAAATAACTTACTCTCTATATTATTAAATAATTTTTTAAATAAAGAATTTAGTTAGTTTAAATTATATTTAAATATTATATAAATAACTAATAATAAAATTAAATAAATAACTTATAACTTACTATCTAAAATAAATTACAAATTATAAATAATTTTTTATAAAGAATTTAGTTAGTTTAAATTATATGTAAATATTATATAAATAAGTAAATAAATAACTTACTTCCTATATTATTAAATAATTTTTTAAATAAAGAATTTAGTTAGTTTAAATTATATGTAATTAAATAACTTATAACTTACGTTCTATATAAAAGAATTTAATTAGTTTAAATTATATGTAAATATTATATAAAATAGGTAATAATAATTAAATAAATAACTTATAACTTACGTTCTAAAATAAATTACAAATTACAAAATAATTTTTTAAATAAAGAATTTAGTTAGTTTAAATTATATTTAAATATTATATTAATAAGTAATAATAGAATTAAGTAAATAACTTACTCCCTATCTTTGCTGAAACCCATGAAATCGCGGCTATGTAGTAGCCATGCTGCCGCCACTTAACGTAGTAGGCGTACGGCTACTCTATGTTAATTCTAACGCAATTGTATGTATTTAATATAGAAAATATGTAGTAAATTATAGTCATAATATAGAAATTGTATTGCCAATATAAAGAAACTATACAAATGTCAGCAAGAAACTGTATAAATGATTTAAAGTAATGATATATATGTGATGTAGTAAATTCATAATAAATATATAGTAAATTTGTAGTAACTTTATAATAAATTGTAGTAAATATATAATAAATATACAGTAAATTCATGGTAAATATATAATAAATACATAGTAAATTGATAGTAAATATATATGTATTCTTGTATATATGCAAATTTGTGAGTCCCAATCACGTTCTAAAGGAAGGAACTTCTCTCTACTGATCCTCAACCCATAATTTTTGCGAAGTAAAAAGGTGATAGTTGACGCACTTTTTAGTGGTACTGCAATGTGGAGTTGATTAGTGAGATGATATTTGCATTTTTTTAGCGAAAAGTCAGAAGTTTTTCTTACCAAGAAACCAGACAAAAAGATAGTTCTTTTGGTAGGTTAACTCGTATTCAGTTTTTGTAGAGTTTTAGAGAAGTAGCTACTTTATTACGCCTTTCTCTTTAAATTTTCTTTGTGCTTATTTGTAAGTATGAACAAGACCTGGCAGTAACATACTGCGATGGTATACCTAGCTGGCTGATATCTTTTATCAACGTACTATTCTTCACAAGAAGGTCTGGTGCACTGGTTAAAGTTAATAGTGATAAAATGAAATGGGATTAGTAATAATAATGGCAACCATGAGTTTAGTGGTTTTCTCAGAAATGTTTTTGTCTTCGTACACGAAGCTTCATACAACTTTTACAAATAATGAGGTAAAGCAACAAGAAAATGAGAATTCTGCAGTCAGAAATAATAAACCACTCGTCCAGATACCAAAGATAATGATGTTATAGAAGCTTTGCATACTTTGGAAATATTAAAGAATAGAAATATGAAATTTTGAATACATCAATACGCACAGAAGGAATGAAAGATTAATCAACAAAAAATAAGATGATTTGATCACAAAACATGATCCCTTCGTCAAAATAAGGTGTGGTAAAGAGGAAGGTTCTTAGTGATCTAAAGATTTGAATTCAAGGTTTGTTATAAAAAAATACACGAAAAAACCAAAGTTATTTCATTTATCCAAAAAAGTAAAATAAAAATCCAGAATAGAAATCTACAAAAAAAAGAAGAAACTGTTAGTATACGTCTTTTCAACTAAAATTTTAAGTTCAAAATATTTCAAAACTAGCCTACCTATTACAACACATCCAGATTCAAAGAGAAAGCAACCTAAAAAAGAAAGAAAACAAAATGTTATAAAACGTCTCATTTTAAAGAATAAATTCAAGAAGAAAAAAAATGATAAAAATTGATTTTTTACTGAAATTCTACACGTCTAAAGACCAGAAGAATGGATGCTGTAAAAAAAAAAATGAAATAAATGAAATGTTAGTGATTCTGTGATTGTTTTGTTAAAAGGATTAATTCAAAGCAAAAGTAAAAGACTGACCGAATCTTCTAAGCGTTTAAGCACCCAAAAAGCTGGCCATTTACAAAAAAATGAAAATAAAACGCTAGTAGCTATTTTATTAAAGTAAAATAGAGACTGAAAGATGCACCTAAAAAAAAGAATAAGAAATAGACTGTAAGTAAAGTTCATTAAAAATAAAAATAAATTAATTTTTCTTTACCTTTGAGATTATAATATCCAAGCTAAAGCCGATTTTCCTACAAAAAAAAAAGAAAAAAATGTTTAAAATTTTTTTTTAAAAAGTATATTTTTGATTATTTTGGAAACTTACTCAATTGCATGTTTTTGGAAGAAAAGTGTTTTGCTCTCTACTGTTACAGCGGAATCTTCTGATTGGTGATGTACTGTACAATGGCGGTATTGACATTTCGCTCATAGTCCAAAAGCCAGACTCCAAAACCCACAAAATAGAAACAAAATAAAGTTTCAATATAATGTTTTTTATTAAAGTTCTTGAAATTCAAAAATTATCTAGAGATCCAAAATCAAAATTTGGCCAGATTTTTACAAGATAGAAATAAAAAAATGTTAAAATAACATTTTTTAACAAGTTTTGAAAGATTCCATGTTTTTGATGCTTAGAGGT
Source organism: Rhizophagus irregularis (assembly GCF_026210795.1). NCBI lineage: Eukaryota > Fungi > Glomeromycota > Glomeromycetes > Glomerales > Glomeraceae > Rhizophagus > Rhizophagus irregularis. The sequence continues at coordinate 2,839,067 of NC_089452.1, forward strand.
GTGAACTGGCCATCTAAAAAGCCTAAAAATAAAAAAAATAAACTGCTAGAAACTGTTCATTAAAAGCAAATAAAGAAAAAAAATGAAAAGTATATCAAAATTTCGTGTCAACTGAAAAGAATACCTAAAAAAAAAAAATTGAAACATTAGAAAATGTCTTGTTAAGAATTTTTTAATAGAAAGTGTAAGTCAGGTAAGCAAAATAAGGGATTTTTATGAAAGAAGTGGGAAAAGAGAAAAAAAAGACAAAGGGAAGGAAAAGATGAAGTAAACGAGAGAAAGGGGAGGGAGGGGAGAGAAAAAAGAGGAAAAGGGAGTTTGTTTAAATTTTAAAAGTTTAAATTTAACTTTTGTGATACGCGTTATGTGGTAGTGTAGTACACAAATACGTGATGTTCTTGTTTAATCAGCTGATGCCGATTTGTCTTATTTTGACTAGTGATAGTGTTATAAATGGAAAAATTATTATTAGGAATACAACATCGGTCAGCAGTCAAAGGCTTTTATTTTACAATAGGAGCGTAAGGGTGAAAAGGGTGAAGTAATCAATCAGTGTTACAATAGGAGCACGGGGATAAAGGTTTTATTAATCAATGTGTGAAAAGACGAATGCTTTTTATTAATTTACTCATATCATATGGACAATATTTTTTGTTTTTTTATTTCTATTATCGAGGTTATTGTTAGATTTATACTGTATGTATAAAAGTTTAATTGTTAACAAAAGCTTATTTATCTGTTATTGATACATAGAGTTTTTAATATATTTAAACTTATATAAAGAAAAGTCTATTGTTCTATTTTTAAACTTTAATATTTAAGTTTAAATTATTTGTTTAAATAAACTTTTTGACCTTTTCTTATAACTCAAATATACTTTTTATATTTTTCTCATATAACTAATAAACTTTATTAATAAAAAAATCACTTCAAATTTCGTGGTTACAGTATTTTTCATTTTAAGAATTTTTTTCAAATATTATAAATTAAATAATTATTTAAAATGACAAGATTGCGAAAAAGTACTATGTAAAATCTAACATAATATTACAATTTTTTGTTTATTTTAATTTAATCATGAACGTGAATGTGGTTGTGGTCATGGCAGTAAAATCTGCCTGCAAGTCCAACCCAAGTGTAAAAAACCAATGCAGGTAACAATTTTAGACTGTTTTTGAAGAAATTAGCAGTATTTTTTCTTATTTTAGCAATTTTTACTCATTTACATCTATTTTAACCAGGTAATCAAAGTATTTAAAGCTAATGATAATATAGTAAGAAGCTTAAAAATTTTGGATGATTTCCAGTGAATACTTGCTCTTTAAATGAATCTAGACGCATAAAATTTAGTTGAATTATTTTTTGGGCTAATTCTTAGGTATAGTAGGTGTAATATGACAAATGGTAGTAAGTGTGAGGCGTAGTTATCACGTGACATCTTCTCACATGATGCTAAACTGGAGATATGTCATCATTTCGTGGTGTAGATTGATAAAATGTTTATTTATTCAAGGGAATACTGATGACAAGCTAGATGCGTAGCAATAGAGAGTGAAAATTCTATTATTATTATTGATTAATAATCTTGGAAAATTCAAGAATAATCGAGTTGATTAAGAAATTCAAAATGAAAATTTGAATTTTGGAATGAAATTCAGAGTTTGACAGAAATGATCGTCTGCAGTGAAGTTTTGAATATATTAATTTTGTATTTTATTATTTTATTTTAATAAAGATCTAGGTGAAAAAATAATTTCTTTATGGTTGAGAAGTATGGTGGTATTGAACCCATATCACTACGTGTCCATGTCCTTATATTTGGCTGTAAAATTTTCTGGGATCATCTGTACGAGTCGAGGGTGCAAATCATAAATATATTGGATTCATCGATTGATATCATGTAATTATGAACAAAAATGAAAGTATTTATTTTTTTTATTTTAATTGTTTCTTTTAATTAATGTTTACTAATTGTTCATTTATTTTTTGTTTAGAGTTAGGAAACCACTTTTCTCCTTTCGTAGAAATTTTACAAAGTTTTTTATCTTTTATTAATGAATCTTTTATTAATGTGGGTTACTTCATAAGCTTTCTCACCAGCTGGCAAAGTGTATGAAATTTCTTTTAATTCACAAAAGAAAGCCTTGCTAAAGTCATCTTTAGCGTAGGTCTAGTAATACATTGCCTTAATTGAGCGTGGCTATGGAGTTTATGAAGCCCCTATTGATATATCTTATATCTAATTACACAATTTATTTACTATTTAAATTTAAATGCATGTACGAAAGTCATAGAATCTTTATTCTTCTTAATGCATTTCAGTAATATATTGTATGTATATATTGTCTTTGATAATAAATTACACACAAATTTCGTACTATATATTTAATAATACTATACATTTTAACAATACTATATATTTAATAATATAGATTTTATAATGCATCTAAAAAAACTTTATACTCTATAAATATTAGGTAAATTTACACAGTTTTATTTTCGTACTTTTAAAATTAATAAATTGTCGTATTAACATTCTTCATCGCCACTATATAGAAGATATGAAGTAAAAAGATAGAATCTATAATTGCATAATTTTTTAAAAAAAAATAATTGTATTTTTTTAAAATTAAAAACGTATTTCTCGAAATTAAAAATAAATAAAGTTTCATATTACCTCCACGTAGACAATATAAAGTAATGAGGTAGAAACTGGACAGCCAAAACGAAAAAAATGCCACTAGCAATCAACCATATAGTCACATGATAGTCACATGACAGAAGTGTTAAAGTAGCTAAATCTGAGGTTTCAGCAAAGATATTATTAAATAATTTTTTAAATAAAGAATTTAGTTAGTTTAAATTATATGTACATATTATATTAATAAGTAATAATAAGAATTAACTCATAACTTACGTTCTATTTAAATAAAGAATTTAGTTAGTTTAAATTATATGCAAATATTGTATAAATAAGTAATAATAGAATTAAATTAACTTCTTACCCCCTATATTATTAAATAATTTTTTAAATAAAGAATTTAGTTAGTTTAAATTACGTGTAAATATTATATAAATCAGTGATAATAAATAACTTATAACTTACGTTCTAATTAAATAAAGGATTTAGTTAATTTAAATTATATGTAAATATTATATAAATAAGTAATAATAGAATTAAATAAATAACTTATAACTTACCATCTAAATAAATTAAAATTACAAAATAATTTTTTAAATAAAGAATTTAGTTAGTTTAATTTATATGCAAATATTATATAAATAAGTAATAATAGACTTAAATGAATAACTTATAACTTACATTCTAATTAAATAAAAAATTTAGTTAGTTTAAATTATATGTAAATATTATATAAATAAGTAATAATAGAATTAAATAAATAACTTATAACTTACGTTCTAATTAAATAAAGAATTTTGTTAGTTTAAATTGTATGTAAGTATTATATAAATAAGTAATAATAGAATTAAATAGTAAATAACTTATGACTTACCATCTAAAATAAATTACAAAATAATTTTTTAAATAAAGAATTTTTTAGCTTAAATTAAATAAATAATAGAAATATAAATGTAACTTACACCCTATATATTATTAATTATTAATTAGTTAGATATGAACATAATATAAAAATATTTACTGAAAAATTAAATATATTACTTACAATCTATATTAAGAATATAATTAGTTAAGTTATAGCTATATAAGATATTAAGCAAATAAAATAATATATATTGTAGCTTACCATCTGTAATATAATCAATTATTAAATAGTTGTTAAGCAAAGATTTTAGTTATTTGAATATTATGTAAAATAAGTAAAGTAAAAACTAAAGATTTAAATAACTGATAACTTACCAACTATAGTATTATTAATTATTAAATAAATTATTTAGTTACATGAAAAATAACAAAAATAATAAGTAAATTATTTAACGTGATTTTTGTATAATATAAAAAATTATATTTGTATATTATTATATAAGATATAATTATAGATGGTATTTAAATGCATTTGCAAATAAAATTTAATTTTTCAACTTGTTTAATATACCTTTATTACTATTTACTTTAAATTCCTCAATATTTTCCTCAAATTCTTCAATACTACTTTTTATTTTATTGCGAATTTGTTTAAAAATACTACCCTTATTATTACTGTAAGCCATTAGTATATAATTAACTGGAAAAGATAATGTAAATATCTTTTTTATTCTCCTTTGAGTATAATAAAAAAAAAATAAAAAAAAATTTATCTTTTTTATTATTAAACGTTTTATTAGTATGGATATATATATTTATGCAAAATAGATATGCAAAAATGTTGATCACAAGTACAAGCATTGCATCATGCATGTATAACGAACAAATTTGCACATAAAATTTGTGTCGATCATCAAGCATCGCAAAAATTAATAAAAATAAAATTTCTTGATACATAATATATAAACTTCTTAAAGTTGTTAAGTAGATTTATGTATCTTTAACTACTTTGCAAATCTATTTAGAATGGCAAAGGTAGTTTTGGATCACTATTTTGATTTTTTTTTTTTATTAAAACCAACTTGGAAATGATTGGCCACATTTAACATCCAAAGTGGTGATTAACTAATTATACTCTCTTCTACATTATTACTACAATTTATTAAAATTATAAATGTGATTTCATAGAGGTTTAAAATTAAATTGTCAGCAATAAATAAATAAAAGTATTGCTAAATTTAACTGGAAGAGAATTTCCTTCTCCCTCCCTCTCTGTAAAATTTTTATTTGCTAACTTTTTTAATATTTAAATAAAAATAAATTAATGTAAAAATGGTAAAAACTTTATTAATTTTTATAAATATACATACCAAAAATAAAGATAATATAACATAAAAAAAACAAATATACCACAAATATATGGTGCAAGAAATTTATCTTTCTACACTTTAAAAAGATAAAATTTTAAAAAAATAAACTGGTTACAAGACAAGTACTATTAATTTACCAGTCAGATTTTAAAAAAATAACCACATAAAAGTTATAAGCATTTAAAATATGGTAATTTTATATGATTGACCTATATTTGAAAAAAAAATCTCCAATATTTTTTAATTCTTTTATCATTCCAAGCCTTAAAATATTAAAATTTATCCCAATATTTGAATTATTAGTTGTTGCTTAATTTAATATTATTGAGACAAGTCTTAAACTGTCATAACTTTTAGTTCACTTTTTGCCAATTTCCTTTATTATACCCCCTCATATTTTATTATTATATTTTTCACAATAAAATTGAGAGTTTTCATTGGCTATTTATTACTTATATGATGGATTAAAAATTTGAAACATTGTCAAATATAAGTTTCTTGCACTGTACCACAAAAATAAATTAAATAAACCACAAAACTATACTTGGGTGCCGAAACCTTTTGGCTATATGCCGAAATCGAAACACTTTTCGGCATATAATAGTTTCCGAAATCCCAAATCCCAAACTATTGCCGAAATCCCAAATCATTGCTGAAATCCCAAACTATTGCCGAAATCTAAAACCATTGCCAAAATCCAAACCATTGCCGAAATTCCAAACCATTTCAGAAATCCCAAATCATTGCCAAAATCAAATCCATTGCCAAAATCCAAAACTAGAGCTCTGAACTGAACCGAAAAAAATTTTTTCGGTTCAGTTCGGTAATATATGATAAGTTTTTATAATAATTAATATTAATTTTTCTTTTACTGAATTACTAAACATTAACTTTATTATTTGAATGATAAAATAATAAGATCAACACGACCTCTATTAAAGTGAGGACTTTGATACGATGCCTCCAGTGGGATGTTGGTAGGTATCACTACCAAAACTTTTATGAATTATTCTGCTGTGTCACCTACTCCATGTTCTATATAAACCGTGGGTACTGGGAAAAAAAGTACTGGCTAGGTTTTTATTATATTATATAGATTATACTTTTGGGATTTGGCAACGGTTTTGGGTTTCGGCAATTATTTGGGATTTCGATAAAGGTTTGGGATTTTGGCAACGTTTGGATTTCGGCAACTGAATGGTTTGGGATTTCGGCAACGGTTTGGGATTTCGGCAATAGTTTGGAATTTGAGATTTGAGATTTCGGCAAAATTCTGAAACTATATTTGGGCATATGTCAAATCCCAAACATGTTTTGGCACCTATAGGTTTCGGCACCCAAGTCTACACAAAACATCACAAAAATGGATAAATACGCAAACTCATCAAAAAGGGAGAGAAAAACAGTAATAATAATGCAATAATAGTTTATAAAAATGTAGAGAAAAAGAAGAAAAAATAATGAAAAAAGATTTACCTAAGAAAAAACTGCTGATACCGGAGATTAGGATTGGAATCAATTAACCGAAAATCAACAGAACATAGTAAAATAGATTCTAGAGAATCGATTCTCAGCAATTTTTTACATATAAGTTAACCTGACTCCAAAGTAATTTTCATGCCGGCCAAGTGCTGATTATTTTTACTGAAATTAGAAACTGATTCAAAGTCAGGTTGGTCGTCTATAAGAAAAATCTTGAAAAGATTCGATTTTTGATTCCGAAGAAAACATAAGATTATCTGTTATGATAAACAAATTACAAATGTATATTGTGTAACATAACTGATAAGCAAACGCATTACAAAATTTATGAAAATGAGATAATTCCAGCCAGAATTATGTGATTGTCATATAAATTTCCTTTTTGGATTTGTAACATCTTGTGATATAGACGACGTTTTTATAACTAGCTATGTAAATTATCAATATTTATGGGGAGGAAATTCCCCCAGTTAAGTTTGGTAATAAAAATAAAAAAACGTTCATGTTCGGCCATGTGATTTTCATATTAACTACGTGCTCAATAGAGGCGTGACCAAAACCTCAAAATAAATAGTAAAAATTGAAAACAGGAATGTAATGTAGAGGGTAATGAATTTGAATTTTTTTAAAATCACATAATCAAATATGACTTTTAAATATTCCTAAAAATGAATCTAATTAAATTCAAAACTTATAAAAATATAGTTTACTTGCAGAAGAAGGAATCATTAACATTAAATTGGGGTTTTTTTATCAAATTTTTATATATTATTATATCTATTTTTTACATTCCTTTAATATTTCACATTTTTCTTATAACTTTTATTACAATCAATACAATTTTTACATTAGAAAACAAGATTTACATATATTTATTTTCTAGTTTATAATAAATTTAATAAAGTGTAAAAGTAATACTTTTAAATGTTTTTATTGTAAAAGTAATAAATAATTTATTACAATATTCTAAGAAAAAAATATCCCTTTTTCCTTTTTTCTTTTTTTTTTGTCTTCGGGGGTTTTTTTTTTAATATAAATGTTATAAGCCAATCAAAAATTAGTTGCTAAAAAATCACGTGGGGAAGAATTCGTTGGTAAATGTCGATCATCACAAATACTGAAAATAAAATATTATTTACTTATGCATAATAAAGAAAATTATGAAAGCATTTATAAGGCAAAAAGCTAACAGCTAAATTTACACCTTTTTTATTAAAATATTATATATGGAAAAATGATATTTCTGAAGGTTAGATTAATAGAGCATATGATTATAACAAATGCTCAAAATCCAACCTGTTGAGATGGTCCCCATATATTAGTAATTAACATGGAATTTGCTGATTAAAATTCTAATTATAAAAACATGGAATAGATCAGGCACAGATGATCACGTTAACGGTTACATGAATACATTTCTTTAGTTATATAGAAGATGTGCATGTCATGTCATAATCATTTTATTAAAATTTAATACTGGCCAAAATTAGACTAGCAAAAATTGAACAAAATTGTTCAAATAAAAAATTTGGTACCAAGAACTCGTTCAACATCACTGAAGAAATTCAATTATATAAATTATTAAATAATATACATTTTATTAAGTACATGGTTATTTCATAATTGTATAAAGCTGGTAGATTTATGACTTCAGACGCATTGCAACAGAGTTAAAGTGTTCAGCGCCTATTAAGGTTTACAACAACTTACCACAATGATAAAATTTAATAAAAAACATATGAAAAAAAAATTAATATATATCCTAAAAATATAACATTAGAGGTTAAATCTGTTATCCGTATGATATCTGGATATCTAGTGGATATACAATGTTATGCAAAACTTTTACTCAATTTAAAGGATTTTATTTATTGAAGTTAACAAACGCGTCTTTTAATACTTTTAATATAAAAAATGTGATTAGTATGGGTTTTTATTGAATGAAATGTAAAAAAAACACGCCTAGTTTTTTTTTGAAAAAAAAAATGAAAATCAATTGTTTTATTAAAACATTTTTTTTATTAAAAAAAATGAAAACTGGTTTTCTTATTAAAAAAACACATATTTTTACTGTAATATAAAGCTCAACAAACTGAAAATTGTCTTTTTTAATATTGCTGACTTAGCTCACGTCAATTAATCATCACGAGCCGAATCAGTTGGTCATAGTGCTCCTACCGGGTCAAGTCGGGTCGGGTTTTGAGAATATATTCGACCCGACCTGAAGTGAAAAAGGAGGGACTCGTATATGTTCAGGTCACACAATTTTATAACCCGAAATCGACTTGACCCGAGTGTAGTTTAACCCGTATAACCCGGGTTCAAACTCGAATTTTTGGTTAACCAATAATAAGAAAAATTGACCTACAAGATAATGACAATGATCATCATGTAGGTTGCACAACTTTTATCTATCGTATTTAAAGTTATATATTATTCAATTACATTTAATTTTAAACTTAAAAGAATTTACATTACATATGTATAATTAACTATTTAATTAAGATTAGAATTAAAATTCAAAATTTTATTAAATACATCAATAGAAACTCAATAATACCTTTATTTCTGCCAGAATTTCAAGCACATGCTCTAATTGTTTCGTTTTAACTTAATAAAGGTGCGAAAAAAAAGATTTGGATAATCAAATGATTATTCGGGTTAAAACCCGGGTCAAGGAAATATATGACCCGACCCGTCGGGTCGGGTCATGCGGGTCATGCGGGTCACGAGTCACTCAAAATTACAAGTATCGACCCGATTTAAAAGTCGAGTCGGGTCAAAATAACCCGGGTTAACTCGGATTATTCGGAGCACTAGTTGGTCATTGACTGATAATAAAAAGAGATCATCCCTTTGAAGAACCGAGGAAGGAGTAACATTGATTCCATTTTATTTGCATTATTCTTCTTTTTTATCATAAGCTAAACAAGCGAATTTGTTTGTTTATTATTTTTTTGATAATAAAATTTATACTTAATAACGTGATATTATTTGCTGGCCTCCTATTACATAGATTCGGGGGTGAAAGCTCTAATTTCAAATACTTCTTTGCTATCAGTGGTGATTTTTTTGGTAGTATTTTATAATGCTTTTTAAATAATATTAATAGGAATTTTTGACATGTCATGTAAATATCATATTTAATAACATATATATTAATAAGTCTATTAACAAGTATGATATTTAATATTATTATTGTAATTAATATAAAAGGATAATTGTCATATATTACAAAATTATTATTTTTTTATATTTCATTGTAATATGGTATTTTAATATATATTAAATTATAATAGCAATTATATTGTCAATTATTACAAAATATACATTACAGAATTATTATATGGTAATCAAAAAAATAGGCACTGATAGCTAAGTTCGTCTTATCTTCCAGTTCATTTATCCAACCCTAAGAGAAGTATTATCCAACTCCTTAAAAAATAAAAGTCTTTTGCACTGACTTTCCAATGATCTAATTGTAAATTTGAGCGAATTTATTTCTTCAAAATATTTGTCCTTAAATTCAGCATTTACAAGTAATTAGGGAGATTCATTAATCATTTAACCTTATTTTTAACATCGAAATAAAATTGACAATAACCATTTTTTCTTTTTGAGTATTTATCCTGCAACTTACAATTACTAATTCATCTTCAAGCATCAAAAAAATAAATGAATGAATGGCGCTAGAGAATAACAATTTAATACAATTATTATTCCTACACTTATTCTTGAACTCTAATCCTTGTATTAAAAGAAATTTCATCATTTCATCAAAAATTTTGGCATTTCAGAATTTCGGCTTTTTAAATATACAGTATTTAAGATTTCGGATTCGGTATTTTAATAATAAATAACGATAGCTAGTTATAATTAGCGTTTTTTTTTATTTAATTTTTTAATTTTAATTGTTAACTTTTCATGTTATCTATTTTTTAATTTCTTTGCAATATTTTTCATAAACATGTACATTTTTTTTTTAAAAAAAAAATCAATATATCAATATTATTACTAATAAATGTTAACTCATTTGTTTTATTTATTCATTATTTCAAATAGAATTTTGGAATTTTTGGAATATATATTATTAGTTATTGTATTTGGTTGAGTTCAGATATTACTGTATAATATTAGAACTATATTTTTGTGATATCCGTGGGTAAATGATAATGATAATACTTCACGTAATTTGACTTTATGTTAATGCGGTAAAATTTTTTTTTTTTTTTTTTTTTTTTTAGATAATAAAACCGCAAAAATCTAATGGGCTTTAAAAAATATCGTGACATTAAAAATTATAATAACTTGGACAAAGTTTTAATTCTATTTTAAACTAAAATATTTTTTTTTTTTGTTGTAAATGACTACTGCACCACATAAGCTCTTTATATAATCGGACAATAATGAACGTTTGGACTTTGGACAAATGGTTCCAAGAACCTTGCTTTATTTATGACAATGTAGATAACACTGGTTATAGAATGGTATTGAATACTAGAAAGATAATAACATACCAATAAAAAAAAATATCATAAAAATTATTTTACGAAATAAAACTGTTAACTGAATACTAGAAAAAAAAACCATAAAAGTATCATAAAATTATAAAAACACGAAAAAGATTGAATTCACTAATATGAAAAAAAAATAGTCAATTAATAATACTGAGGGTCGCAAATGAAATGCTATACTGATACGGTGATACCTACTCTGCAATTCCTGCAACCATAAACGCATAGACAAGTTGTGCCTATGGGACCTCCACAGTGCCCACAGCAGGGACGTCTATTGCCATCTCGGACCTTATATTTGCAATGATAATTGCATACACCTGGATTCCATGGGCAACCAAATCTGGTAAACTCTCCACAGTCGTTAAATTCAATTTGTGTAGATAGGATGACTTGTGCAGACACTACTATCCAAATGAAAAAAAAAGAGGAGTCGCATGTTTATGTCTTAGTGAATAAGGAGTAGTAGTTGATAATATGGCGACAGTAATTGTCCGATGTGTTAAGACAAATTGTTTCTTTTATAAAGTTTTCGTTTGAGATTTTAAATGAATGTAGCGTATGATAAATACATATCGTTATGGTCACACAAATGTATTGTTATTTGTCAGTTCTTATAAGCTTAAAAATAAGCTATACATTAAAAAATGTTTATATTTAATAAAGCAGAAGGTAATTTTAAAGATCAACGCATATGTTAAAATCAATCCAATCAGATGTGAATAGAGTATCGCTTCACACTGGCGCATACAATCAGACACAAATAAGGGAAGGCAGATTAACCATATAAAACCAAACTTAAAATTAAGGTGTATATTAAAGGGTAAACATTTTATTAATTAAATTCTTCACACATGTTTCTATATTTTTTTCTTTAATTACAGTCTAATTACAGGTCTATATATACATAAATTTCCAAACTAAAAATGTTTAACATATGCTACATATGCTATATATCCTATATATGCTATATGTTCTATATATTCCATATATGCTACATGTTCTATATATCTCATATATGCTACATGTTCCATATATTCTATATATTCTATATATCGGACATATGAACATGTCAAACATATTCAACATTTGCTACATTGATCGGCATCACGGGTCCAGTTATATCACATGATTGCTGCGCAACATTTTACTGCGTAACAGTATCTCACAATCTGTTTATGGAGGAGAATTATATCATGTTGAGCCTAGAAGTTTTAGGTATATTTACTGACACAGTCACATATAGATCAATTCGATTTGGGCGTGAGTAAAATATTAGATCCCAAAAGTAGGATAGACAATTTTCTTTGTAGCTAGCGAGTATATTTTTAGTATTTACGTGCTGGAGGGTAATAACTGATAAAGTGGAAAGATCGAATGACAAAGACACAAGAAAATGATGTACTTCATTAATACAGGAAATAAAAATTAAATGCAAGTGTGTTGATGATACATTATATTTTATACTATTACTATACATAATTATTCTTTCAAATGATATTCCTCTATTCTAACTTTTTTATTTGAAAGAGAGTCCGTCCTCTGCATATTAGGGGCTTAGATCCAGTAAATGAGCCTAATGGCTTATTATTCCTAAGATTACGTATTTATCCGTTCACTTTTTGACAGGATATCCGGATTTTCTCACAAGAAAAATAGGATATTCATCTGGATATGATGTAAATATGATGTAAATATGTAAACATGATGTAAACGTGATGTAAATGTGACTAATAAAATTGATTTCTAACGGCACATAATAAAATATTTATTTTCAATTATTTCAATAAAACTTAAAGAAAAAAGATGTCTAGCCAAAAACGTAATATAATGACCTAAATTTTGATGATTGTTGAAAATAACGATAATAAAAGATTATAGAATCTGGTGGGATATATGCATAAAAGGTTCTTGATTCTACAATGTTTTGATGCTTTTTATGGGCCAAAGAAATAAAATTATTCGTTTCTCATGAAAAAAAATTGCTAAATTTGATTTATTTTTCAAAAAAAATTTAGCCGATTCCTAGATGATGATTGGTTGATTTAGTAAATTTTTTGCCCGGGTCACCGGGTGGAAAAAAAAATTTATTTTTTTATGATTATGATTGGTCAAAACTAAAATCACATGACTAAATAATAAAATATCTTTTTGTAACATTTACATGACCCGCCCGGTTATGAGAAACGAATAATTTTATATACTTGACCTTACCTAAAATAGATTCTTTGTTGTTTGTTCAGATCTCGCTCAAATTTATTTACAATAGAAGAGAAAAGTACGTATGTAACATGTAAATAAAATATTTAAGAAATTTACATAAAAAATCATCAACTTCTTTTAAAACTTAGGTACTTCCAGAATAGATGTCCCATCTATCATTTCAAGTTCTTCCTTGGTGAAGTATTTCATAATTAATTGTCCTCAATATTAAGAATAAAGAAATGAATAATACTATAAAACAAAAATGCAATTGTTACAATTCTTCTTACACAAACATAATCTCACACATGATTGCTACTAACCGCTCAAACTCCAGCTTTTACCCTAGTTTATATAGCTATTCCTCCAGATGAAAGTTTCCATATGTATAGTATTTCTATTTATTGCTCTATAAGCTCTCATAATTCTTCTCTTGATTTTTCTTACTCACCTTTCTAAGCAAAAAAAGCATAATTGTGAAAAATCAAGTCTAAAAATTCTTAATAAAGATTTACTTTAATTTTCTTTACCACTTTACTTTTTTCACCTCTTGATTATTAATACCCGTCCTTTAGTTAGTAGTGAAAATATTAATAAACATTTACAGCTATAATAACATCTGTCAGATATAATTTATTTCAAGAACTGAAGTATCCAAATCTGAATCTTTATCATTCTCAGAAACATTAGTTTCTAACTATATACATATTCCACTTTTTGTAATAAGCATTAACATAAATATAATTAACTTGATTTCAGGAAATATAGAAGGATCTGACAGATTGGAAATTTGTGGTTATTGAGACTGTAAATAAGAGTTATATTAAAGGTAACAGCATATGATGAAGAATTATTAATGTTGGAATTAGAATATCGGAAATTTTCATCATATCTAGCCTTCAAGTTTATTTAAAATCGATTATTTTAAATACAAAAAAAAAAATACTATTTTGGTTTAATTCTAACCTTATTAGACAAAGATTATAGAAACTTACATAACGATAAGTCGATAATCATTCAAAAAAGATTTCTGCTTTTTTTTTATTTTTGATTATTTTTAACCACAGTTTAGATATCTTTTCTTTATTATTTGTTAAACAGATAAATAAGCATAATAAATTTACGTTGGATTTTATTTCAAAAAAAACTTTGAAATCTTACTTTTGGGATGATGGAATTATATTTAACCTTTTTACAAAATTTATATATATTATGAAGTGTATTAAATGAACATAAAAAGTCTTGCAAAATCATAAATACTAAAAATATATATTAATTCTTTCATATTAAAAGTTTCTAAAAAAGAATAATTGTAAAGTTTTTATATCCATTATTATTCATTATCTTATGAATAAAAACAATTAATAAATGATATTAATAAACTGAAGAAAAAAATTATTAAGTTAGATAAAAACTACCAATTTTACTTTACCTAATTTAAGACAAAAAGTAAAAGTAAATATAAAAGTTATTGCATAATATACAAAGTATCTTACCTTATATTAATGCCAATTTTTTTTAAAAAGAAAATTTTATTTTTAGTTAGCTATTAATAATTCACAGACAGACAGAATTATTATTATTGGAGTTAAGTTATTTAATTACTTTATATAATTATATTGAAATATATAAAGTTTGTAGGCAAATCCTAATATTACAGTATATTGACTTAGTTTCGTTATTCTTTTGTATTAAAATAATCAGATAAAGTGATAGCTTCCTGCAATATAGACTGATATTCTCCCAGATGCAAATTCTTTCTTATCTTTTATTATATATATGTTAAATATTAAAAGATTTGCATGTAAACTTTAAAATATTAATATTTCAGCATCCTTCCTGTCTGATGACTAAATATGCTACTTTTTCATATTAAATAATCAGGCAGGGTTTGAGTAATCTTTATGTAACAAAAAGAGATGTAGATATCTTTACTAATATATAACAGATATTAAAATATCGATATCTATTAAAAAATACTTCACTTTATGTAATTAAATGAACAGTATAGAAAAAAATTTTAATAGTCATATATTATAATCAGGATCCCGAAAAATACATATCATAAAGTGATGATTGGCAATTTTGTCAAATGTTTTTACTAAGGTCAATACGCAAAATTAGTTTATGACCATAATTTTTATTAAATAAGCAATTTTTTTTTATGACATATTTATATATTTAAAAATTGTTTAAGCAAGTCAGAATTCCAGCTTTTTTGTAGAGCTATGCTACTAATTAGTAGAAAATCCTGGAATTCCAAGAATTCTAAGGAGTTAAGCTGCTAGTTAATAGAAAATCGCTAGAATTCCAAGGCATTATACCACTAATTAGTAGAAAATCGCTGGAATTATAATTATATATATTTATACAGTATATTAAAAAAAAATTACCGGCATCTTACGCAAATTAAAATATATGACATTATGCAAAATAATTGCTACTATGCAAACTATATATATAACTTTTTATGACTTTCGAGAATTTTACTAATATGGTTAAATAAACTTGCATGTGGCCATTGTGACCTTTATATGTATTTTTCAGAATTTCAGAATCCTATTATATCTGAATAATCTGATCAAATTTTAATTATGCACAGTATTTTATTAGTAATTGTCCGAAGCGTAGTGAAGTACACTCAATATCTGTCACGCTATGGCCAATGAAATTTTAAGATCAGGTGTAACAACAATAATAGGCCAATGAAATTTTAGAATCAGGCTTAACACGTGATATTATTGATAATCATGTGATTGTAACGCTTCAGAGTTCAGACACCGTATTAAAATTATATAGAGCAATATATGATTTATATATATATATAAGGAATTTGCTATATGATAGAATTATATACAAAAATCATTACAAATAATATTCAAATTATTATTTATATTATACGTATAAAAAATTTTTTAGTGTAAATTCTTTATTTACATATATAAAGAATATTTTTAATAACTGAATGTATGTTGTATGGATTTGAATCTACTTTAAATTACTAGTTATACATACGTAAATGCATATGACTATACTACTAAAATTATTCAATTTTACTAAACAATTTTTAATTAATAAAGAAAGTTTAATTTTATTAAACCAAAGTGATAAAATTATACTGTGAAATTAATAAATAGAAAAAAAATTTTTTAAAAGTTCATTAATGTCATAGTATGAAAAATGATTTTTTCATGAATATTAGTGTTATTAATAGCTCAGCTTAGTCCAAATTAAAGCTAAAGCTAATAAGAAATTAAGTCAAACTAAACTGATTTCCATCAACTTTACAAGTTATAATTAGCAAGTATATGCAAATTTAAGAAAATTTTATTTTCCACAAAAATTATATATACTTATTAGATGTTGAGATATTTAATAAATATATATCTGATATATTTTTTTAATTTTATAGTGTAGTATACAATAATAATAAATTTACTTGTTATAATAAACTTACAATTACAGCAAAATTTCCAAACAGACAATTTTTCAACAGGATATTTGCCTAACAGGTTTTGCTTAGAGCTGCGACCCGTTACCCGTTTACCTGGATACAATCCGGGTATACTCAGGTATTTATGAGTATCTGGGTTATAGAATAACAAACGGGTAAAAATGGGTAATACCCATTTTGTATCCGATTTATGTTGACACATATATACTGTAGAGCTTGTGCCCGTCATAACGACGTTTGCCACCACAAACTACAAAGATAAATTATTAATATTATCAAAATGAAAAAATTCAAGAAAGAAAGGAAATTCTAAGTCTTATTCCTAATCTAATTCTAAGAAATATATTTAAACAAAATAAAATTAATGATTTCCCCATTTTAGACGTTCAAAAACAACCAATTAAAATAATAATTTCTTATTCGTTCATTTCTACTGCTTCGTCATGATTATGTAGATCATTTTCAAGGGTTATCCTGACTACCCGATCCCCAAATGAAATAATTAACCAATAAAATCTTACAAACTAGTTTACCGTCATCGCGGATGCAGAAAATTTAAAATTTTGTACACTTAGACTACATATAAAATTGCGCCCCAAAATTAAAAATTTCACTAGGTAATTTCGGCCTCTACAATACCCAGGTATTACTCGGGTAATTGCTCCATAAATTTTGCCAGAATTAAGATGTTAACTCCGGCCAGAATTAATGTTTATATATCTTGCCACAAAAATAATCTATGAAAATTTTTGACCTAAAGAGATTCTTATTAATTCTGGCCAAAATTATAATTTTTGGCCAGAATTAAGCGGTGTATTAATGGCCACTGGTGAGTTTTAGCAATACTTATCCTAAAAAACTTCTTCATTTGTTTTATATTTGATAAATATCTTGATTTATATATTTATTGAGAAAAGAATAGGTTTTTATCCAAAAAGATACGGGTAATACCCGTTTTGAAGTCGAAATTCTGATGGGTCGCAGCTCTAGTCTTGTTAGAATTATGCAGAATTATACATGAATATATGATCAGCCGTTCATTAGATTGCTAGAAAAATGTCTTAAATGTCTTATTGGAAATGATCTGTAAGTGTAAACTTACTAATAAAATCTTAATATTAAATATAGTAAACTTTTTATCATATGCGCGCATTTTTGAAATTTTGACACACCCCAAAATTTAAGTTGCACGCAAATCATTTGTCGATGGTGTATATGCGAAATTCGGGCATATATTTGTAACTTACAGAAACGATAACTTACACTATGTGTAAGTTATACGTGACTAGTGAAGGTAATAGATTTTTGGGAATATTTTTTTCATATAAGGACGATAGAAAAGTATACATAAGGAAAATTGCGCATATGGTTGAGATTTTTTGTTCAAAAATAAGATGGAGGAAGTTAACGGATAAAATTTTGATATCATTGTGGAATACGGTAATGATTCCAGCAATTGAATATCAATTGCAAGCAGTAGTTTTAACGGAATTAGAATGCGAGAAAAATTATGGCGAAGGTAAATAAAGTATTAAAACATAGTTGTAATTTGCCGATCAGTTGTCCAAATGCTATAATTTAAGATAAAGACTTATTGTAAGTTAAAAATATTTACGCATTGCAATTGAAAATGTTAGAGAAAAACATTGTTTATTATAGTATTGGTCGTAAAGATTTAAAAAAATTATTCAAGATGAATTTAGTTATATTACAAGGTTTATATTGGACGGCAAAATGTATTGGAGAAAAGAATGTTAATTTAAGAAAACTATGTCACAGTTATGTAAACGATAGTTTAAAGATGTTAAGAGACAATGGAATTTCAATTTGCGATCACGAGTTAATTACGGATAATTATAATAAATGTCATAGATATTTAGGTGGTTGTCACTAGATATTTTTAGTGAAAATGAATATAATAAATGGAAGGTACAGTTAAAAAAGAAGAAAATATTATTTTTAGATCAGATCATAAAACACGATAAAGAATATCTAATGAAGTGGCAACATTTTTGTGTGGAACGAGGTTTTATTAATTATGGAGGTGGTGAACCTCTGCGGTACAAGCGTTTAAAAGAGATAATATGTGAGGATGCAAATTCTAGAGAAATTAAAAAACAAATATAAAGTCAATATGGCGGAAGAAAAACTAGTAGAATGTTTGAAATTAGATGATGTGGCTTCTAGGAAAAAGATAAAATAATCACGTGGAACGAAAGAAGGCATAGTATTTTGTAAGTATTAACGTAAATCTAAAAGTAAAGGATGGAATGGTTTAGGGATACATTATACTCAATAACGAATAGTGATTTTGATTCTCCTTGGTTAAAAAAGTGCGCAGGATGTTATAAAAATATTTCTAGAAATAGAGAGGACGATGTTTGTTTAATACATTGTAATATTGGAGATGAATTAAGTAGAGAAATAAAAATAAGAAAGATAACATAAAATGAATTGTCAAGTAATGAAGGAAGTGTGAAACCATTTGAAAATCTGTCTGATATCATCGACAAAAATAATATTTTAATTACTAAGAAACATAAAGAATTAAATGAAGATACAAAAACGGAAGATGTAAGGGAAGCTGAATTTTTGCTTTGGTTAAATTATATATGTGTAAATAAAGAAAATTTCGTTTGGGAAAATTTCGATGAGTTAGTTAATAAATGGAACGATATCGACAAAGTAACGATTACGGCACGTCAATATTTAAATATAATAACAATATAGAAGGAAACAGACGAACAATGGGGAACGTTGAATTTAGAATTACGACGATATATAAGAAAATTTTTAATACAAATTTAAAATTTAGTATTAACGAAGATATGAATGAAATGAAAAGAATTTTAATCACATTAATTATCGCTATGAATTAGAAAAATTTAAGAATGAGACAAGTAATAGGAGAAAGATAGATTACAAAAACTATTACTTTATTAAAGTTTTATATCAGATAACAATAAGGCAGAAATGATGCTATTAAAGCAATTAGAACAATTATTTGTTATTAATATAAGTTTCAATATTAATTGGGCAAAATTTAGGTAAACAAAGTTACACTAAATCTCTCCATATCAAAATCTCCGTATAATAAAACAGAGTAAAGACTATCGTACTCGTAGATCGCTATTCGATATTCATTCATACATTTACTATTCCCTGTTACCAAACTAACTAAAGTAATTCTATACTATAATCTATATACGTTATCCTAAAAAGTTTTATACACGTTTTTCCGTTTTTATCCTTGTTTTTGCTATTTTCTAAATTTTCTACCAATATACTAATTGTTCCTCATCCCTCACTACCTCCTTTTGTTTGTGTCGTCTCGATGATGTTAAACTTGATGATGGGCTCACTTTGCCGCCACTCCATCGAACAACCACTTGTCCTTGAGGTAAAATTTTTATCATGTGTTCGTCGGATC
This sequence comes from Rhizophagus irregularis, assembly GCF_026210795.1. Lineage (NCBI taxonomy): Eukaryota > Fungi > Glomeromycota > Glomeromycetes > Glomerales > Glomeraceae > Rhizophagus > Rhizophagus irregularis. The sequence continues at coordinate 2,859,024 of NC_089452.1, forward strand.
TTGTCTTTCAAATTGCCGTATTCGTCTATATAATCATCTTGTTTCTTCAGTTGTAACTCTTTTCCAATCTCGTTGTTTCTCATCGACTTAGTTATCGCGCTCATCAAATCCACTTCTTTGTTAAAATATAAAATTATCATCACGTGACTGCGTGGCGAAGTGGTGGTAACACTAACATATAAAAGTTTGAATTAACGCGATTAGCGTGACAATTACTTCTGTCATGTCTTTCTCTAACCAAACTCTTTTTTACTCAAATAAAATAATACCAACTATACATACACTATTGTTGAAGAAGGTTTTTACCCTTTAAAAAACATAATTTGCTATACCTCAGCTCGTTCTCGCAATGGAATTCAATTTAAAATTCCAGATAATTATTTAGTTCAAACTAGCTGGGGTAGAGGAGATTTACGACATACCATAAAATTTGAAATTGAATATGAATCAGATGGATAACCTGTTTTTAGAATTTGGTTTAAAAAGAACTTTCAGCAATACGTAATAGAATTAAAGCTGCCAATGAATACTTGTGAGTTGGTACACCATTTTAAATAAAATTTTGTATTTTTATTTATAACATTAGTTTTATCATTTGTTTTAAAATAGAGGAAAATCCTAATACTCATTCAAATCTTTTTGGAATACATGTATTTGGTCTTGTTCTTTATCTACAAATGCTACAAATGTAGATAAAGAACATGAAAAAAAAAGTCATTCTCGTTCTTTTAAACTATTTAACATGTTAAAGTGAACCTATTAAACACGTGCATTTTCTATACATATTGATACAATATTTCAAATGAAACTCTGAATTTCTATAATTAAAGCGATCAGCCAATTTTGCAAGAAATCCGATTTAATGTTCAATTTAGGATTATTTGGCTGATTATCATGATAAAAATGAAAAAGAAAATCAGCGCATTGATGCATTTACAAAAGTTATTGATCAAGGGCCAATTTCCCAAGATGCTTACCAAAACCTAACTGCACTTCAATCTGAGTTACCACATTAATGAAGAAATGAGTTAAAAATCCTCATTTCTATTTTAAATATTAAAAATACATCCCTTATAAATGAAGCTCGGATCAAGAAGTTGTAGAAGAGATGTTACAATATATTGGTAAACAGGTTATAGACGTATTTCAGATATTTTACATTTTGTAATTCCAGATCTTATGAATAGAAGTAATCTCAATCCAAATGATCCTATAATTCATGTATGAATATCAGATGATGGGCTTAACGAAGGCAGAAAAGTGAAACACGTTATGATTTTTTTTTTGATTTTTACGAATATACAAAAGAGTAATCTATATTTATAAATTCTATAAAATTCTATAAATGTATATATCCTTTTGTTTTCCGCTCCACTGTTAATTAAGGTAAACTAGACCGCTTTTTTTATATTAATATTCAAATAAATTACAATTAACCTTTGCTTCAGCTTGTCCATCAAATAATAAAACAAAGGTTAATATTTACGCCCCCAATTCTGATTGTTACTAGCTGTGTATACGCGTCTGGGCCTTGAAAAAAACACCACTTTTGTAGTTAAAATAGTAAATATAGCTAAAAGAGATTGATATTTATTTACCGATAGTGCATTGACAAGCCCATGATTACACATTGATTGTTAACATTTACCGAAATATGTTTGGCCAAATATTGTATAGAATGTTCGCTGAGAGTTGGTTTTGTTATAGACATTTCATATGTCTCAGAGGTAGGGTGTCTTGGGCTGATAAAACGACACTTAAAAATAAATTACGTAGAGACATATGTCAACAATCTCTTCCTCACCACGCATGCACGTTCTCGCACTTTCTTCTGATGCCTCCTCGAATGTCTAAATCATCAAAAAAATCGTCACTGTTGCTATTAAACTGAACTTGTACTTGAGGGAGAGTGGTATTGATGACCTCGGATGTACCTTCAATTTCTTTTTTGGATTATCATCATCATAAAGATTCATAATTTCGTATCCTTGATTGGTTGTAGATTTATCAAAAAGTCGAGTGAAAGTAAAGTTTGATTTTAGTCTATTAAACAGAAACCATTGTGCTGTCAGTCGAGTTCTTCATGAAACGAAACAACTAATTTTTTTACCCGTTTCTCCTCAATCAGTCCTTCGCTTTGCATATTCTCGATATTCATCCAAAAAGCTTTGTTCATTTTTTCATTATTCAACTGCAGTAAAAAAATAAAAAGGAAGAAATATAATAAGAATCTATTTCATATAGGTCATTGACAGCGTAGGATGGAACGCAACCCTATACTTCGTATATTATCACGAGAACGCAACTCCTTTAAGATCACCCTACACTCAAGACGAGGGCGGGGAGCGCCACCTCATACTTCATGAATACACTGTATTCTTACAGAGACGCAATCTGCTGGAGTTCCCACGTCTCCTGCAGGAACGAAACCTGCTCTTCATTTACATTATACGCAACTTTTTTAATAAGCTTTTCGTCACATTTCAACTCTTGCGCAACAGATATAAATCGTTTCTTCCAAAAGGCATTTTTGTTTGGTCATGATTTATCTTTTAAGTTTGTTCGGCTATTAATGTTTTGTTTTTACACAAGAAATTACTAAAGGGATATTTTTGCAGGACGCGATTTCTGTTCATAACAAGTAGAGTTAAGATTTGCAAGAAGTCAAAACTCATAGACATGTTAGAAGAGCCTACTATAATACTATAAGAGGGGCTTTAAATATATATAAAATAACTCGAAATTAATAAAATTAAAAATTAATAATAAAGTTCATTAAAATCATTAAAATCTAATCACTAGATTTTAAGATAATCATAAAAAACTAAAAGGGTAAAAAAGTATTAAAATCAATTTAAAAACTTTTAAAATGTAATTTCATTAATATTTATAAGAATATTTTATATATTTTATTTCAAAATGTAATTTTAACATTTTAATTAAAGTAAATTGCCTTTTATTGTTTAAGTTGTTTAGTGAAATTAAAACAGAATCCAGGAAATTTTTGTTTCAAAAATATTTTTTTATTATAATTGCTAGTATTAATTTTAAAAATAATATACTGCAAAAATATTTTCTTAGTTTTTATTTCAAAGTTTTTTACTCCAAATCACCAGATCACTATTAGCCAGAATTATCAATTTTTACCGGCACTATATTTTTTAATGCTGGTTGATCGTCATAATTTCAGTCACCACCTCCAGTGATAGTTAGAAAAATTCTTTATTAAATACAGTCAGCCCCCTTTATAGTCACACCCCTTGGGACCGAAAAAAAAGGGTGTGATTATAAAAAAAGTCATATGTTGTGATTATAGAGGAGGTTTTTCTAATATATTTATTAGTACATTGGGCCAAAATATGGTGTGCTTATAAAGGGGAATTTTATATGTTGTGATTATACGGGGGGTGACTATATAGGGGGTCGACTGTATATTAAATAAATAAAAAATTAAAGTAATAGTTACTTGTAGTAAAATTATAATATAATTTGGCTAATATTTTATTAGATTTTTAATTTTGCATTATTACTACTAATAAACTTAGCAATTTTTTTCTTTTTTTATTATTTAATAAATAATTTCAAAATATATATTTTTTTCAATTAAAATAGTATTAAATAAAAAATATTATGATATATTAAATAAATAATTAAAAAAAATATAAAATTTCAAATATTTCTAATATAACTTTAACTGAAACTTATTAATAAACAAAACAAATTAAAATAAATTTAAAAAAACAAATTTTGTAATTATTTTACCAATCAGTAATTCAATTTAAACAATTTTTTTTTAAATTATAAATCTTAATGAATTTTATAAAACAAAAAAAAATTTATTAATAGATGATAAAATATCAATTGCAATAAATTAAAATAATAATTTGTATAATTTATATATATTTTTTATAAATATATATATATAATATTTTAAATTTTATAAATATGCAAAAATTAAAGCAACTGAAAACTTTTAGTAATAAACAATTATTAATTATATATATAGCAAATAATAATTTTATTATTTTTTTTTCTGCAGCACTATTAAAATAATAAAAGTATAAAAATATATATATAAAAAACTATTTTAATATTATTCTTACAGTATAAACCACTTATAACTTATTATACTATGCTTAATAAGTAGTTAATAAATTAAATTAATTAGAATTAAACTGTAATTTAACAATTCAGTTTAAAGTATAAGTAAACTAAATTATAAACTGAGTTGATTTGGTTCAAATATATTAAATTATAACTATTTTTATTTCAAGTTAAAATATTATTTAACTTAATTATATTGGCACTATAAAATTGGCCAGTATTATAAAAATTTTAGCCAGAATTAATTCAGTATATTTAATCAGATTCATATATATTATATATTGTATTATAAACTTTATAAAATTTATTTTTATTGACTATAAAAAAATTTTATATTTTCAGTAACTAATATATATAATATGCAGGTTTTTTATTATGAAAAAACTAAATTTCTAAATAAAGCATTATAATTTATAAACTCCTTTTGATATACTAAGTAAATTGTAAAGCAGGCGAAAATACACATACTATATGGTTTTTAAAGATGTTACAATTGTGCCAAAAATGTAAAAATTTAAAAAATTTAAAAAAATAGAGAATTGGAAAATTTGGCAAAGTTCGGCAAAATTCGGCAAGTTCGGCAAAGTTCGGCAAAGTTCGGCAAAGTCTCGTCGTACTGTATTTAGTAATAAAAAAAATTTACTATAGTAATATTTTAGATTTAAAAATTACGTAATAACCACACGTAATTAAAAGTTAAGGTAATATTTTTCTCCCCAAAATTATTTTCCCACTTTTTTCACTTCCCAACCCGCTTTTGATTCTAAAACGTGAGCGTCGCCTAGAGGTAGTGCGATACTAGGGACACTCGTGGAAAGAGTATTGGCAAGCCAAGGGACTCTCCCCCAATTGCAAAAATTCGTTTAATATCAAAGTTACACAGTGTGTAACGTTTCAGATATTAGACTGAAAAGAACAGATACTACACTTGATCTTAGCCAATAGGCAAGAGAGGATAAGGAAAAAAAAATTGCTGCATTACGATATCATTTTAAATAAAAATTTGAAAAAAATCAAATTATGGGATTTCAGTTGCCCCTGACGTTTGGGTGCATCACAACTGGTTGACCAATCAAAATCCGAGCAATTTTCTTACAAAATTTGTAAAAAAAAACAAGAAACCTTCTGGAATTAAATTAGAATGTCAACGTATTTTGAACTTGTCATCTAATCTTAGTTCCTTTAATTAATATAGTTACGAAAAGAATTAATTTATTATTGTAAATGAAAATTTCTATTATTTTCCTTGTGAAAGAAACTCGAAGTTTGAAATTCTTTTAATTCGTTGGGAAATAAAAAAAAATTAGTAATTCGATGGGAATATAAAGAATAATTTAGCCATTATGTTAAATTATTAATGAATACTTATTTAATATATCTGCACAAATTTAGAATAGTACGTATTCAAAGAATAATAATTCTTTTTATTTTTCTTGTTATGCAGTTGACTCCACATTAATACATAAATGGTTTCTTTTTGGGAAAAAACTTGATTCGATCATATATTTGCTGATCAATTATAAATTCTAATCGTTTTTGAAAAAAAAATTTCTCTCTCCACCGCTAAATAAATAAAAAAAATAAAATAGAATAAAATAAAATAAAAAAAACAGAATAAAAAAATCCTCGATGGATCCATATACTGGTAAGATTATTTTGCTTTCAATAATTTTAACTTAAATCAGAGTATTTTTTTAATCTGATTAAACCATTTTCTTTTACATATCGAATCTTTCTTTATTAAGATGATGATCCTGAATACCGTAACACTCCATTGTTTTCTCAGGTTAACAAACCTTCGGTTAGAACTGTTGCTCCACCTGAACAACGTAGAGTAGGTGGTGGTGGAAGATATAATAGGAATCAATATCAACAACAATCTGGTTACCAACAACCTAGTCATCATTATTCTCAAAATCATCACCATCACCATCACCAACAGCAATACAGAAGTTATAACCATTATAATTCTTCGGATCGTTCTAATTATAATTCAAATAGATATAATCAACAAGAACAACGATCGCCACAACAAGCCTCGCAATCTTATAATACGAGAGAAGAACGACATAGAGAAGAACATCATCATCGATATCCAACTCAAGAGCAAAAACCACCACAACCTCCATTGACTTCTATTCCACCTTCTTCTTCTTCTTCTTCTTCTTCGTCTACTTTACCATCTCTACCTTCTTTTTCAAGTATTTCTCAATTATCATCTGATAATTCATCATCATCATTCTCTACTCTTCCTCCTATTCAGCAAATTGACAAAGATAAAAATCGAATAACTTCTACTATACAATTACCTAAGCAAAATGCGGACTTTATTTCTTGTAATATTCCTTATGAAGGAGGAAAGCCAATTGAGGGACTAGGGATGGTTTTTGGCCTAGTAAGTTAAATCTTTTTTCAAATTGTTTTTTGGGTATTTTTTGTATTTTTATTCATATTAATATCTACTTTTACAATCGTTAAAGATTACTGAACCTGATTATAATCTATTTTGCGATTCCAAAGTTGTGTACGATCTTCTTCAAAAGAAGGTAAAAATCTTCTTATAAATAGCGTATCAGTTCGATAAAAAATTATTAACTTTTTTTAACAAATAAAAAAAAAAAATCTCAAACAATAGAATAGTATTGAGGGTATATCACATGAAAAATTCACAGAAGCGAGACAGAAATCAAATCCTTATGAAAAAGTTGGTAATTCGATTTTTATGAATAGAGCTGCTGTAAAATTGGCATGTTTAGATTCCTTAGTTGGCTTTGCATCGGTTAAAAGATACGATCCTGTTAAAGAACTGGTAAGCTAATATACATTGAAATTTTATTTAATACAATGTTATAAACAATTTGATGATCATAAACTTTTTTAATATACAAAGGTATTTTGGTTTGCGGACTTATGTGGTGGACCAGGAGGATTTACAGGTTTTAAAAATTAACATTTTTTCTTAAATAACTTTAAAAATAATTAATTATTTTTTTTAGAATATTTGTTATGGCGTAAACATTCTTGGTGGAGAGAAAAAGTTCACGGATGGGGAATTACTTTAAAAAGTGGACAGGATTTTGAATTTAATAGATTTCATCATGAAACTATGCCAACTAAATGTTTTAAACCCTACTACGGAGCTGATGGCACAGGTAATTTCAACCATTTCTCTTTTGAATTTGGTTAATGGTAATGATAATAATGATAATAGTAATAATATCTTAAAATATTTAGGTGATTTGTATAAAGAAGAAAATATTAAAGATTTTGCAAGAGTTGTAAAAGGAGGAACTAAAGGAGATGGGGTAGATTTGGTAACAGCTGATGGGGTAAGTTCTGTGTATAAGCATTTAAGAACTTAATATTATGGTGTAAGCTAAAGATATTTTGTCGATTTAAATAGGGATTTGATGTAAGAGGAAGAGAACAATATCAAGAAATTCTTTTAAAACAACTTATATTATGTCAAGTAGTTACGATGTTTATGACACTCCGAAAAGGTAATTACCAATGAATTTTAGAATTTTGTAACAATATATTGATTTTTTTTTTTTAAATAAATGTGTATACATACTTATTTTATTTAGATGGTGATTTTGTATTAAAATTATTTGATATATTTACACCATTCACTGGAGGTATCGTATGGATATTATATCGTCATTTTGAAAAGATTTGTATCATCAAACCATTATCAAGTAGACCTGCAAATTCAGAGAGGTAATTTTTTTTTATTTTAATTAAAAATTTAAAAGCCATGCTTAATGCTAATTTCCTCTTTGCTAGATATATAATTTGTCAAAAATTACGAGAAAGTAATCCAGAAGCAATGATAAGTTATCTCCTCAAAGTAAACAGAAAATTTAATGAAATAAAATCTAACGAGTCAACTTTATCACCAACGACCACATCATCGTCATCACTTAACCGGTTATTAACGCAAGATAGAGAATCAACAAATTCATCAAGATCAACAAAATTACCAAAGGAGGATATAAATGAAATTATTGATATTTCCGAAATAAAAAAAGATCAAGAATTCTTGAATTATATTAAACAGAAGAACATTGAGATAGCTAAAAACCAGATTGGAACTATTAAACAGTTATTGAAATTTGTTGAGAATCCGTATCCTTTTTTTATTATGAATCAATAGGTTATGAGAGAGAAAGTTTAAGGCTTGAAAGAAATTTTTTAAATTCCTTAATTTAATTTTATTTTTGATAATATAGGGAAATGAGATTACCTCAGGAAGAATATAAAAAACTTTGTTTACAAGAATGGAGATTACCACCAAGCGAAGAAGGTTCTTATAAATCTGTGTATTAATAAATTATATTGTGAAATTATTAAAAATATGTCGTTATTTGATATCTTTTAAATTAAAGTTATTTGGAAAAAAACTTTTAGTTGCTTGATAATTTAAAATAAATTTGCACAATATATTAAGATACAAGAAACAGGGTAGATCAAAAACGATATATATTATAAAACGTATTTTCACATGTATAATAGCAACACATTATAAATTTCATAATTTTAAATTTATTATGTTCTTTAAAAATGTGCATTCACTGCATTCACTAATGCTTAAACCGATTTCCATTAAATAAATTAATGAAATATTGATCAAATGAATCTTTACGATTTCTTGGAAGAATTAAAATCGTATTTTGATTTCCTTTTTTCAATCCTATATCCTGCAAATCCAAAAAAAATATATATATATATATATGTATAATATACATTACAATATTTGTGTGAAAAATTCAAAGCTACCCGTTTCTACCAAATATAGTGAAATTTACAAACATAAAAATAATAAAGTCAAATAGTCTAATGTAATGACAAAAAAAAGTTACGCTATATGTTTTTTTCAATTAGGATAAAAATTCTTGTTCAAACCAGTGATGAATTTTTATCAAAATAAAAAGCTAATTTTCCATCCCGTTATTCATTTTCCGAGGATTAGTAACCGCTGATTTAGCATACGGATGATATTGATATCGTTTAGCTCTTTTAGCATAATCTGTAATTCTTGTGCTCTGTGACTTTTAGATAATAAGAACAACAATGTTAAAATAATTCGAGAATATATTGACAAAAAAGAATGTAATCCTTACATCAGATTCTAAACTACTACCACTATCCGACTCTTCCTCGATTTCGTTATTATTAACATCCGTCACGTTTGGTGTTGATGTATGTTTTCTGTAAATTCAATATACGAAAATTTAATCGTTTTAAAAATAATAAATAAATATGAATGTATTTACCTAATTACATAATGTATTTCTTCATCAGAGTCGGAGTCAATAGAGCCAATGGCAGACTCTGATCTTTCAGCCTCAACTTGTAATAGTGGAACTATACTTCGCGGTTTAATGGACGCTCCCAATGAACTTTAGATATAATACATAATTTAATAAACAAACGAATATTTAAGGAAATAATAATAGATGTTAATTTATACCAAAGTGTGTCATCTTCATCTTCATAATCATAAAAATTTGACGGAACCGGATAACGTACACCACGACTATAAACATTATGAAATCGATAAACGTTTATAAAATAATTTTTTTTTTAAAAAAAATATTTGTAATATCATTTACTTACAACACTTGCGCAAATTGATTTTCATTAACTTTATTGTCCGACCCTTCTTTCATTGCAACAGGCGGTGAAAGGAATGGATTATTCGGAGAATCTCTTATAGTTGATGGGTCTAGTTCGCGCGGCGAAGAATCGCATGAAATCTCGTCTTTTTTAATTGAATTCTTTGGAACAAGAAAAGGATTCCTGGGATAATCGCTTTCGATCAATCCATTTTTTGACTCAATTTCTATAATTGTATCAATAAAAGTTTCACGCCATTCTGAGTCTTCTTGTGACAAAGAGTCATCAGAATCAGTGATTTCTAATTCATTAACTTGTTCTGATAATGGTTCTTGTGAGTCCCACAATAATTTTGCAGAATTGGTCAGCGGTCTAATAAAAAATTAATCAATGACATAATTTATTTAAATGATTAAACGCTAGGATGTGGTTCTAAAGTGATATTCTTTCCATGTCTTAGGAAAAAAATTTTAAAATTTGCAATTATACGCGTAATATAAAAGGAAATGTAAATAATTACCGAATATACACTATTGTATCATTTAATTTACGCGTTTCTGGCGAAAGTGGAGGTGATTTTTGTATTTTAGCTGCTTTTTCTCTTGCAACTGCTAGAGGCCCAAAGGGATTTTCTGGTGAATCAATAGCTCCAAGCGATATCGATGTTTTAGGTTGCGGCGAAGTCTTGTGTGTCGAACTTTGCTCTGCCAAATCTTGAACTATAGCTAACTTCGTGGCAACCTTCGCCGCCGGTTCCTCTAGAGTACTCTGTGGAACTACGGACGACGAAGGCTCATAATTTGGCTCTTTTAAGGCCGAAATGATTATAGTTTTAATTGCCAACAAAATAAAGTGTTAGCAATCAGATTTACGCGACACTATGATCGACTAATCTTAGTAACATGAACTTCTACATGTTTAGATTGTTACACGAGGTAACAGTTGAAATTAAAATTAGGATGGCGCACTGCTTACTATATATATAAGAACAGATAACTATATTAAAATTTTGGTAAAATTTTAAAGAGATTAAAAATATCGTAAAATTAAAATTAATATTTCTTTGTCTTTATTATAAAACTTAACAATTCTAATATATTCTTCTATTATTAAAAAAATAGAATTTTATATAAATATAAAACATTTTTCATAAAATATCCAACTTATTTAGCAAATATTTTTAACAAACTAAATTATTTTAATTAGTATTTAATTTTAGAGAATTACTAAACTTAACCTGGGGGAATTTTCCTTCCCTCTCCCTTTATTTCAATTTTTAATTAAAATATTGACTTGCGAAGTAATCTAAGAATAAGATTATATGTAAATTTATGAGAAGAAAAGGTTTTATTAAGTTAAAAAAGGTAGTTGTTCAGATGGTTTTTGTGAAAAGTACATAATTTTGATTTTTATAGTTAAATTGTATTTTTCATAATAAAAATTTTTTTTAAAACCAATTTTATGCAATTAATATCTATTTCATAAAAAAAGTTTATTTTTTTTAAGGGTATCATATGGTTACACATATGTAACATAATGTCGATTATAACCCAAGTCAATTTTATCAATTAAAAAAAAGTGTGACAAAGCCAAGCCACTAAAGAAACATATTATTATTGTTTAAATTTTTTATTTCCATATTTTTAAAGAGTTGTTATACCTGGTTTAATTAGTTTTTTTAGTATATGCTTTATTTTCAAAAAGTTTTACTTGTCAAGAATTCAGTTGCAAGTTGCTCATTATACCTTAAAGTTGCTCATTACTTAAGCTAACTCAGTCAGTTTGCACTATTTTCTTACCAAACTTAAAACCAAACAGTCTGGCTTCTTTATCTACAAATTCACTTATACAATAATATAATGGTAAGACAGATTTTTTGAAAGTTTACTATAAGCTATTCCTTAAATTTATAGTTCTATATTGTTCTATTTTTAGATTTCTAGTAGTTTTCTAATTATTACTTTTTTTCATTATGGATAGATTATACATATTTAAATAATAGTAATTATAAATAAGTATATTGCATTGGAGTTATCAAGGAGCAGGTTATTGTTATTAAAAAGTGATCTATTTATTTTTTGGATAAAGAATCAAAAATCATTTACTGAGAGCGCTTAAATATTAATTTTTATTGTAATATTTTATTTTTTGTAATTTATCTTACAAAATAAAATAATTATAATCATTATAGACAACAAATTAGTGAAACTGTGAAATTTCTGTTAATTGTAAAATAAAATAATGAAGTTTTTTCAATTTTTTCTTTGATTTTTCTTTCGTGTGAAGTATTTCTTAAAAAATTGTCATGTAAAATTGATTGATTTTATTGGCTATTATTGTTGATCATCACATGAAATACTATTTTTAAAATGTTACACAAGTTGATCATTGAGTTAACTACGAAATCAACAAAAAGACCCTACCCTTAAATTCTTAAGGGGGGGAGGAATTATCCCCCTGGTTAAGATTAGCAATACTCTTAATTTTAGATATAATTTTTATATTTTATTTAATATTTAATTTATATTATACCATATATTGCAAGCTACAGTACTTCTCTATATATAGTACCCCTTTTTATAATATAGGTAAATATTTTTTAAATATATTACAAGTTTTTAAACCTTTTTATTTATAATAAAAAATTTTATACATCTTTGGGTATGATATTATATTAACTAACCCTTTAAAATTTGCAAAATATCTAAAGTATTGTGGCTTATAATATATAATGGTTTAAATATATTAACTTATTATAATTTCAGTTACTGGTGATTATCACCTCTGGTAATAGTTAGAAAAATTCTATATAAAAATTACCTGTATTTTAACTATACTCCTGTTTTTAATTAATTAATAATACAGTCAAATCTATACATGAAACTGAAATTGGTTAATTTTGACTTCCGAAATGGTCGAAATGGTCGAAATGATTTTGACTTGAGCCCCTCCAAAAGTCGAAATGGTTGAAATTACATTATAGTCATATGATTTTATAGTAAACAATAATACAGTCCCCTCTCGATATAACGAACCCTAGGTTCCAGCTGATCAAGGCTTCGTTATAAGCAACTTCGTTAACACTATAACGAATTATTCGGTATTGTATAACGAATTCTTCGGTATAGGAATATCGGTTATACAGATCATGTGACTTGTTGATCTGATTACTGATAATTTAACATTTTTTTTAATCTTTTTTTTATAGGGGTGCTTTCTAAACTTCAAAATAGATGCCTAGAATGAGAAGTAAGTGGGAACTGGGGGTTTTTTATATTAATTTCGTTTAAGAACATTTACTAATGTTCTTTTTTTATTTTTTTATTGTAGAGAACTTCCTGGACTTCGAAATGGACGCCTGAGACAGAAGTAAGACGGAACTCAATTTTTTTTATTTAAGAACATTTACTAATGTTCTTTTTTTATTTTTTTATTATAGGGAACTTCCTGGACTTCGAAATAGACGCTTGAGCAAGAAGTAAGTGGGGAACTCAATTTTTTTTATTAATTTCGTTTAAGAACATTTACTAATGTTCTTTTTTATTTTTTTTATTGTAGGGACTTCGAAATGGACGCTTGAGACAAGAAGTAAGTGGGACAACTCAATTTTTTCTTTTAATTTCGTTTAAGAACATTTACTAATGTTCTTTTTTATTTTTTTATTGTAGGGACTTCGAAATGGACGCTTGAGACGAAGTAAGTGGGACAACTCAATTTTTTCTTTTAATTTCGTTTAAGAACATTTACTAATGTTCTTTTTTATTTTTTTTATTGTAGGGACTTCGAAATGGACGCTTGAGACAAGAAGTAAGTGGGACAACTCAAATTTTTCTTTTAATTTCGTTTAAGAACATTTACTAATATTCTTTTTTATTTTTTTTATTGTAGGGACTTCGAAATGGACGCTTGAGACAAGAAGTAAGTGGGACAACTCAAATTTTTCTTTTAATTTCGTTTAAGAACATTTACTAATATTCTTTTTTATTTTTTTTATTGTAGGGACTTCGAAATGGACGCTTGAGACGAAGTAAAGTGGGACAACTCAATTTTTTCTTTTAATTTCGTTTAAGAACATTTACTAATGTTCTTTTTTTATTTTTTTATTATAGGGAATGCTTCCTGAAGTATTCTATATAAAAATGTTTATTATAATTCCTTTTTTTGTAGGAATGCTGTTTAACAATAACTGACTATATAATAAATAAATTATTAATGATATATTAATTTAACTAGGAGTGTCCTTACCCCTGTGATAAATATAAATTAATAACAATTCACATCGAATCCTAATACAACCGAATTAATGTAAATTAATGTAATTCTGCCTAAATATTAAATAAAATAGCCAGAATTATTAATCCCGATACGATCCCCTGATACAAGCCTGATCCATAATTTAAATATAAAACACAGGGGTGATATTTAATGTCATAATGCATCAATATTTATTAATAATTACATTTAATTATAAACTATAGAAATTCTTCGTTATAACTGAAAAAAAATTCGTTATAAAAAAAATCCGTTATATCGAGAGGCATTTTTATATAAGAAATTCACACACTTTACTTCGTACTACGTTATACGGTAAATAAATAGTAAACTTCGTTATATCAAGGTTTTTTTCATATTTAAAATCGGTACCACACTGTATGATCCGTTATATCGTGTTATTCGCTATATTGAGGTTCGCTATAGAGAGGGGTGACTGTATTAAAATTCAAAGTTAAAGAACTCCGCATCCAGTGATTCGAGTTTTATGATCTTTATACGGTTGGATTCAGCTCATCGAGAGGATTCCAATGATATGTATTTCATATCTGTAGCATCAATATTGACGGAGTTATTCATGTTTAAAATTTTATATTAAATTATAATTATAAAAATCACATAACTGTGATGTAATTTCGACCATTTCGACTTTAATTTCGACTTTTGACCTTCCCAAATCGAAATATTTCTACTTTTGGGCTTTAATTTTGACTTTATGTATAGTCAAATCTCTTAGTAGAGTTCAGTAAAGAAAAATTTTTTTATATACTGAACCCCTAAGTTTTTTCAGAGAAAGTTCAATATATAAAGAAAATCATGTGATTAATATTCCAATTTCAACTAGAATTAAGATATCTCAGCATCAATTAATTTAAGTAAAAATTAAATAGTTATAATTCTAGCTGAAATTAATTAATTTCAGGCAAAATTGGCAAATCATGTGACTAAGTTCAGTATATCAAAAATTTTTTTATTATGTTTTATAATAAGGCCATACAAACTTGATTTTATGGTTTTCATAATACAAAAATTTCATCAATAACCCGGCAATCCGGCTTTTAATTTTTTTTTTCAAAAATTTTATATGCGAAATTTTTTTTCAATTTTTAAAAAATTCTCACCCGGCATAGTAATAATATAAAAAAATTTTTTTTTAAGACTTAACAAAACTGACCCGGCCGGACTATGAAAACCATTTTTACCACTTTGTGTCGCCTAAGTGGTAAATCAATAAAAGTTCAAAATACGTTATATAAAGTTGTATACATATGGGCTAATCTGACTCACCAACCAAATGTCACATGAAAATAAGTGTAACAATATCGAACCAATCGAATTTAGTGTAATAAGTGAAAAAAAATCAAAAAAAAATATTTTGAACGCTTCTTTTATATAATAAAACCATTATAAAATACTGTCAAAAATAAAGAATAACCCTTAAAAATATGCTGTTTATTATATAAATACATATAATATATAATAATTACAATAATTATTAAACAATAATGCCTAAAAAATAAAAATAAACCTATTAATATATTTAAAAAAAGTTTTACAGCGTAAACTGCTGTTTAAAATGCCTTAATAAATGTAATAATATGCAAATAATGTTATAAAAATAAAGCATATTATACTAACTTTAACATGTCACATATTTACAACATCCAATAGGAAAACGATTCTCCAACGATTTTCCACCATATTGTTTTTTTGTAGAAAGCTTATCTAAGTTTAATTATTTGCAGATCATCACAAATTTCATATATATTCCTCAATTATATCACCTGATTATTAATTAAATAAATGTCTCGACGGCCAATATGAATGCTCAATATATTAAGATATTTTTAAATATTATAAAACTGGTTTTTTAAAAAAAGTTTAGTAAGTCAAAAGTTTATTATATCATAAGTTCATTATATCGAGACTAGACTGTAATTTAACTGTATTTTTTTTAAATTTAATATTTATTGAAATATAATAATATTTATTTAAAAATATTTAGAATTCTATTATAATCAGTATAATTAAGTATTTACTTTAATTGGATATTTGAATATTCAATTGAATATAATATATGTATAAGTTTAAATATATGAGGTTTTTGCAATAGAAAGGTATGAAACTCAAAAAAAATTAAAAATTGAATTAATATTAAATTTGCATTTATTTCAGTAAAAAAAAACATAATTAGCATATAAAGTAAAATTAAAATTTTTTTTGAATTTCATACTTTTTTATTGCAAAGACCTCATATAGTTAACTTTCTTTATAATCACTTTTGTTTTAATTGTATTTTACTATATAATTATACCAGTTAGATGTTCAAAATATTTTATTATTAAAACTATCCTATATAATTACAATCTATCTATAGTTACTATTACACATATTTTTAAAAATCTTATATTAAAAAAATATTGTTTATGGTCATAATTATGTATAAAAAATATAATAAATTACTTAGCATCTAATGATTACAAAAGTATGTAATACAGTTTATTAGAATTATCTTACTAAGATAAATCAAATAGTGGTAATTTTATCTTTCTACAATTACTGGCTAATAAACTATTTAACAAAATGTCAAAAATAGGTATTTTAATATTTCTCAGTATTTAGTAATTGTAAAATGATGATTAATAACTCTTTGGAATCATATAATCAAGATAAATCAAATGGTACTAAAATCAACTTTTTTAAATATGATAGATCATAAGTTATGTAAAAAATATTAAAATAATAAATTATAAATAACTTGCAATCTATCACATCTAAAATAATGATCTTAGTATCATTTAATTCATTTTAATTAAATGATTCTAAAGAGTTATTAACTATTATTTTACAATTACTAGATACTAAACAATTAAGCAAAATGTTTAATGGCATTATAATTCTAGATATCAGAAAAATCATGTAATATGGATAAATAATATACTGATAAAGATATAGATAAATAATTAACTGAAAGATAAATAATTAACTAAAAAATAAATAATTAGTTGAAAAATAAATAATATATCAAGAAATTGAAAAATAAAATATTAGTTATGTGATATAATATAGTAATAAATAGTACAAGTATTTTATAGTAATACAGTCGGCTCTCGTTATAACGAATTTTGATATAACGAATTATTTGGTATAACGAATTTTTAGTGTTGTACCAATTTTAACATATAAAAAAAAATTTGCTATAATGAATATTACTAATTAAATGCTGTATACTGTTTAACGAAGTAAGTCTATAAACTGTACATAATAAAATGACTCTTTTTATACCGAATTTCTTTTTATAATGAACTTTTTTTAATACAATGAAGATATTTTGTGTAACATACGTTGTACATAACATAAGAAATCATAATATACCACAATATACCAAAGTTTCATATGTTATACCAGATTTTCCCATTATATCGAAATTCGCTATATTTTATTAACGAATTTTCTTATAACGAAGGCCTGATTGGCCAAACCACCAACTTCGTTATATCGAGAGCCGACTGTATTTATTTATAATTTAGTTATTTATAATTATCTATATTTATATTAATTAATATTAGTTTAAATTAGTTAAATAGTTTATTATTGTATCAATAAAGTCATTGTATTAATGAAATAATTGTATCAATAAGAAATTATTTCTATTAGTAGAATATTATTCTTATTTATAATTATAGTTGTTTCCGAAATTCAATTGGCAAATCCGAAATCCGAAATTACAAAATCATAATTAATTACGTATTCCGAAATTCCAAAATTTGCATAATAGTGCAAAATTGCGAATATCTCGGGATCTAGTGATCAGATTTCGATGATCTTACTACCATTCGATTCGTCTCATCGAGGCGAATCTAATGATATGTGTTTCATTTCTATAAAACCGATATTGATGGAGTAAAATTACTATAAACATTTAATGAATTTTGGTATCGGAGCATGATCTAGTGATTAGATTTGAATGAATTTACCACCATTCGATTCGTCATGACGAGACGATTCTAATAGCGGTAAGATCATCTTTCTAGCATTGAAATTGGTGTAGCCATTACGCTATAAATATTTAAAAGTTATTGGTATCGAATCGCGATCTAGTGATTGGATTTAAATGATCTTACTACTATTAGAATCGTCTTATCAAGACGAATCAAATGGTAGTAAGATTATCCAAAACGGATCACTGGGTGCTGAGTTATTATTTGTTAAAGTTTATATATATAAATCGGCCAAAATTAAGGCTAATTCTGGCCAAATATTTTCATAATACGAAATTAATTACGGAGTCTGAAATCAATTACGGAATACGGAGTTTTTCTAATGAATTACTTAATAATTACAGAATTACGTAATTACATATTTCCGTAATACTAAAATAATTTCGGACACAAGTATATTTATAATCTTTAGCATAATATAAATTATTATAAAGGCTGAATTTTAGACTTAGTTTCAGTTAATCAGTTTTTAACTCAATAAAATGAAATATTAATTTATTAAAAGTTATTTTGAATATATTCATAGTCTGCTTGAGATTTAATTAATATTTAATTTATTAAAATAATAAAATATATAAAAATTATTATAATTTGAAAGTAAAATTATAAATTGAAATTAAGAGAATTTTTGTAAAAAAAACTATTAAAATTTGAAAGTTAAATGAATAAATAATGAAATTTAAACCAAATAAAAATATACAGTCAAACCTTGATATAGCGAACCCTTGATATAGTGAATTTTTCAGACAACTATAATAAATTTCCCCTTGCTATAACGAATTAACCAATCAAATCTCTTAAAATCTTCACTATAGCCCTATAGCGAAGTTGAGGTCTGGAACCTAGGGTTCGTTATAACAAGGGTTGACAGGACCCCGGACAATTATATGAGATGTGGGGGGAAAAAAAATGATAAAATTTGGAAAAATTTACCCCAAAAATTTTTGGATTTTATACCCACTTTTATATATACTACATTTAAAAAATTCGAAATTTACCCAAATTTTACATACCAGATTAGTACCAGATTAGTAAAAATTATTTTATTTATTTTTTCCTTTTTGATTAAGACAACGTAAAATACAAGATAAAATACTATCATTAGAAAGTGTTTGATAAATCTGGTATGCGTTAGATTGTAATGAATACATATCTGTACATGATTTTTCTACTTGATATCCCAAATAATAAAGTATTCGTTTAGATGTTAAATGACAAAAATATTCGTATCCTTCTTCACACTTTGAATAAAACAAATTATTCTGTAAATTTCTGAATACTTTAGTGGATACATATGTAATTAGATTAACTTCATTTATAGGTTCTTCAGTATATGAATGATTATTTCCAGTTGATGTACGATAATAAATTGCAAGTATTTGTACAAGACATATTTCCTTATTAATTAATGTTAATGCAAATCCTCCCTTTTGTACAGGATAAATTGAAGAAATATTTGCCGTACAGATCGAAGGAACATAATCTAAAACTATAAAATATTTAATTAAATATTTAATAATTATTAGTAAAAATTAATAAATCAGTTAATACTTACTGTAATTTGGCAATTGTAATTCTCGCGAATTTTTTAACATTTCATTGACATTTTCAAATCTTTTTCTAATATCCCATCGTTCTAATCGTGCTTTTGGTAATCTTGTATTATTATTATTATTAGTAACTTGCGCAACTATTTTGCTAGCAATAGATGGATTAATTTCTGACGAATTATAGTCTCTTTCCTGAAACTGTGACCGGATCATTTTTTTTGAAGTATAAGCTTTGTGATATTTTCGGCGTTGATGTAGTAGATCAAAAATTACATTGCCATTATTATCTAATATATCAGGATTGTTGTCATCATAAATTTGTTGTAAATATGTATTATTAGATAAATTTGTTATCTGTTCACGAGCATCTATCAAATTCTCATCTGTATCATTTCGTAAATTTAAGCTTGCAACATTTTCCATCATTTCAGCAACTTCTGCTAAAATTTCTTCTCCATCTCGAAATTCTTTTGTTAAATTTTCTTCAATTGGCGTTATTTCACTTGTTAGGAGATCAATTGGAGATGATGGTAATAATGTAACTACCATAGAAACACATTTCGCCAAAGCATTTGCTTCTCTATATGCATCATTAATAAGAACTCTAATTTCGTCATCTGTAGGCCAAATTTTTAAACTTGAATTTAAATTGTCAACATTTCCTTCAAAATAATCACAAATATAACCTATTAAATTTTTTTATAAATTAAATTAGAGATTGATTATAATAATAAAATGCTGAAAATTATTAAATAAACCAACCAACTCGAGAAGTTTTATATTCTGAATTTGGATTGACAATTGTAGAATTATAATAGGCATTTGTAACATGGCGAATTTTAGGAATTAGATAAATTAAATCTGCATATGTAAAATCGGGTAAGTGTTGCCACGCCATTCCAAAAAAATGCTCGCATGCCTCACTTCCATGCATCCAAGGTAATAATGGCATTGAATTATAGTATTCCCGATGTGCTATGATAAGTAAAATCTGTAATAATAAAACCAGCACTATTACTATTTATCTAATTTGATAAAATTAATTATAAAAAAATTGAAATTATAATACCATTGAATCAACAAGAAAAGACAATATTTCATAAGTTTGATGAGCTAAAAAATTACGATCATTTGCAAAAATCTCTTCATATTTATCTGATGCATTTTGAATAAATTGTTTCCATATTCTTAAAAAAAAACTGCTCATCATAACCATTTTGATTCTTTCATGGTTAGAAATATCTCGATTGAGATATGAATCAATTAATTCTCCTTTTAAAAGTAATAAAATAATATATTAGTAAATTAACTTTATAATAATAAATTAAACACAATAAATCAAATTTTAATTTACCAATAATAAACAAATAAACTAATAATCCTTTGTTTTTAGAATCAGAATTTAAAGTTTGAGTTACTTCATATAAAAATTCGTAAGAAAAAAGCCGATACGCGGCTCCATCGTCTTGTTTATCAACATTTAAAACATCTGCATGATACAGAGCAGAATTCGGTGATTTAGACAATCCTAATACATGACCAAAACCTAGGAAACTATCTCCAAAAGTCAGCATTCGAGCGCCACTAAAAATACTATTTCGTCCATTTTTTTTCGCATGCTTTGGATCTGAAATACAAACAATAGGACCAATGTTTGGAATTATAGGACAATGTAATTTGATATCTAAATAAAAAAGTCATTAATAATAAAGACTAAAAGATTTAATGCTGAAGTAAATTAATTATATACATACTATATAATTCATCATTAAATTCAAGTTTCGTTTGGGTATTAGTTTGCATAATATTCTTTTGAGCTTTAATTTCTATCGATGCGCCATCGGCTCCAATTGATAATATATGAATTTTAAAATGTGCAGCAAGTTCTAAAACTTGATTATGAATTTCATATACATCAGATACATTTTCACTATTATTTGGAATAATTCCGAGTACAAATGGTGGTACTTTAGGAACTGGCACTTGTAAAATATATACACGAACATATTTAGCTATTGCATTATTTGTTTGAATCTTTTTTACAATAGTATCAATTTCACCATAAGAAGATATTAAAGTTTCTTGTAACGGAAATGTAGACCCAAGAATTGCACCCAAACTTGCAGAATAACGTAATTTTTCTTCAAGTTTTGTGTTATCTGTTGATGCAGCGATTGGCCCATCATAATTAATGCTATTTAAAAACTTTCTAAATTTAGCCATATTTTCAAAGCATATCGATGGATCATCAATTGCTAAATCTGATTGAGCACGTTGTACACTAAAAATTAATTAAATAGAATTAAAATTAAAATTAAAATATACAGTATAAAAAGTATTGATATACGATAAAAATTATTTACCGGATATTTCTAATTGTTCTTCCTGCAAGATTTTTTTGAAAAATAGCATATGTTTGTGGACTGCTACTTGCTAAAATAGTTAAAAAATTAGAAAATTGTTCGGGATATCTAATATTTTGGAGCCCTTTTCCTTCATTAATACGATTTGTCATTTCCACAAAAATTTCACATAATCCAGAAAAAATTTGTTTATCTTTAAAGGCACCAGCTCGTCCCATTCTTGCTAATTGATTCCAAAATTTTGGAGTACAATCTTCTGGATCATTAAAGTATCCTAACAATTCCATGACATTTGCATTTTTACAATATTGATAAAATGGAGAATTTTTATAAAGAATTAAAGGAGTGTATTTTTGGTTTTTTTCTTTAGGAATTGGTTTATCAATTGCGTTCTATTTAATATAATTTACCATTTATAAATAAATATATATTATAAAGAATAATTTATAAAAATAAAAAATTTAATTACCAGAAAAACCTTTAATTTTTTCAAATTAAGACATTGCTTACAAACTTCGCCAATTCCATCAACATATGTTGAACATTCAGTACTTCTAACACAAAAAGTTGTGCTATCATTTATCCACTTTGCTTGTGATCGTAAAGTATCTAAAAGTTGATCATTTTCTTTTTTATTCAAATCGTTCCAGTGAAACGATGATTTGATTTTATCACCAAACAATTCTCGTCGCTACAATTTCTGGAGGAGCACCACCAAATGTGGTTACAAAACCGATGCGACGTAAATATAATTTAACTTTTTCATCATTTAATCCGACACAAAGTTTTCTTTTAGTATTTGAAGTTTCTGAATCTTGGGTTGAAAAAAATTGTGTAATTTGAGCGTTTCCATCATTACTTTTACATATTTTCTTTTTAACATGACGGTCAAGAAGATCTGGATCATAGTTTCTATCAAGGCGAACTTTTTTACCACATATACATATTACAGTTTTTGGATCAATAATTTTTCTAACTTTTGGATGTTTTGAGAGTGTCGCTTCGTATGTTTCATTTTTATTAACAAAATAATTTTTTTACGTAAAACAAATACGTTATCACGTCAAGAGGTCAAATCTTTAATTTTTTTTCTCCACTTTATTAACTTTATCAATGTGACAATAATTGAATTTTTTTACATATTGTAGTAACGGTAAATTGTAAATTTAGGACTATTGCAGTAAATGATTTACCATATATAATAATCGGTATCACGGAATTTACCCCTTTTTATAATATACCACCTAAAAAATCACAAAATTTTACCCATAAAAAATCATACCACTATTTTTTTAGTTACCCCATTTTACCCCCCACATTTTTTTAAAAAACCCGTTTTTTACATACCACCTTTCAAAAAAATTTTTTAAAATTTACCCCATTACATACATACCGGATCAAATATAATTGTCCTAGTCCTGTTCGACTGTATTAATATTCTGTTGAAAACATTTAAAGATAAATTAGATATTTATTTATTAGTATATGACAAATGTTAGTATCAGCATAATAAATGTAAATTAAGAAATATTAAAATGCCAATTTTTGATATTTCATTAAATAGTTTATTAGTAGTTAATAACCATAAAAAGATGAAATTACCACCATTAATTTGTTTTAGTGAGATGATTCTAACTAGCTATATTGTATTTAAAGTTTCAAATAGGTTGACTAAATTCAGTTAACCTAACAAATTAACTTGAATTTATTAATTCAAATTTAGCAATTGCAATTTAATATCAGTTTATGTTGTAACCATAGATATTGGAATAATCACATGATATGAATAAATTATTAATCAAAGGATAAATAAAATACTGAGTGAAAGAGAATCAGGTAATATCCCATAATTTTTGAGAAAAGTAAAAATAAGGGGTATATAAAGTTATGAAGAATAATAAAGCTAGTAAGTATAAATTTATACAATATATAGTTATTTATAGTAACATTTATTTATAGTATATCTATTTTTGTTTATTTATACTTATAGTTTAGTTATTATTAATTTAATTATAAAATTACAGAATTAGATTATAAAATTACAGATTATAAAAATTACAAAATCATATTTAAAGGGATAGTTTAATGTAATATAAAATTCATATAAAAAACCAAGTTTTAACTTAGTTAAAAAAAGGTTTTTTTAGTGGTAATTTTAGAAAATAAAAATGAGAATTAAAAGAAATATTAATTGTTAATAAAGAATTATCAATATGGTTCATATTAAAAATGGTTAGTAATTAATATTTATTGGTAAAGGAATAAAATTGTTATTAATATTATAATAATAAATAAAACATAATAGGAAAAACTCTCACAATCTGAAATTTTGATTTAAACTAAGCAAAAACACATTAATGTTTTATTAATAATATTATTCTAAAATAATTTAAATCTTCATCTATTAGTATGTGATAAATATCAGTAACAATATTATAATATTGATATAATTTGAATGAACTGTTAATTTGAAACTATTGATTTTATATAATAAAAATGAATTGCAATATTGGAATTTACTTTTTATATTGATTTTATATAATAAAGTGAATTATAGTATTAGAATTTACTTTTTATATTGATTCTATATAAAAAAAGTAAATTGTGATATTGATGGCTTGTTCTAAATGTGTAACTATAAAAAGAATTAACTATATTACTTTATTTTAAATTTATTAAATATACTTTATATAATAATATATAAATATTAATTAAATCATTTAATAATTTTAACTATAAACTTTAAATTAAATTTTAATTTTTAGTTTTTTTTATATTTTGATTAGTAATAAATTATTTATAAATTATAATTTTTTATTGGATTTTATTTTTATTGCACTTATGTTATATTACATTTCTATAATATGATGTTACATATAAAAATCAAAAATGATATTCTAAATCCTTTTTAATATATATATTGGTTAAAAACAATATGTATAATATAAGGTTTCTTACATTATATAGTAAGTAGTATATAAAGTTTTACACTGAGATTTTTTAAAAAATGAAAGATCTTAACAAAATTATACAATTAAAGTGATCAATATAATTAATATATAAAAATTACCAAAAAAGAAATGTAACATATTATATTTTTATTTATATATATAAGATATTTTAAAAGTTAATAATTACAAAAAAATAAAATCTTATAAAATTTTTATATAAAAATTAATTTTATATTTATTAAAAATTAATTTAAAATGATAAATTTTATCTTAATTTATATAATTTTTTATATTAGTTATATTAAAAATTCATTTTTTTTAAAAAAAAAATCAAAAATTATTTTTAGTTTTTTTTTTAGTTTTTTTAATTTTTTTTTTAATATAAATTTATATAATATAATAAATAAAAGTGAATTTTACTTGAGATAAATTTTATTTTTAATAAATTTTATTTCTGATAATAAAATAAAATACCATATTTTATTGAAATTAAGCACCCCTTTTTTGCAACAATTTTGAGCGAAAAGTTTGGGGTGGTACTTAATTTTGATACTTTTTTTAAATTCAACCGTTAATGATTTTTTTCTTATGGCGCAGTTTGCTAAACCACGCACATGATCAAATTAAGGGGTTTTTTATTTCAATTATGCGTTTAAACGTGAATTTTGAGTTTCACATGACCTTTTTGAAAAAACAATGCCAAAGATTAAACGTCAATGCACTTCATATTCCGTTGAACAAAAAAAAAATATTGTTACTTACGCTACTCAATACGGAAGAAATGTGGCAGGCAGACATTTCGAAATTGACCAAATTATGATTGGGCGCTGGATTAAGGCAAGCAAAACTTAGACAAGTGAAATAAATGATAAAAGTATGTGGTTGAAAGGCTTTCTATCCTGAAGCCAAAAAGGAGCTATATGACTGGGTTTTAGATCAAAGGAAAAAGGGATTAGCTGTAACATTTGTAACCATAAGAATTTCGATGAATGAAATTTTGGATAGAGCAGATATGATAGCTCTTTATGGTGATTTAACAACGGAGTTTAAAGCAACTACAGGTTGGTTAAATGCCTTTATGAAGAGGTATAATTTAATAAGGTGTCGGTGTACAAAAATAACACAAAAACTCCCTGAGCAATTAGAAGAAAAGTTGGAAGAGTTTTACCAGTTTGTTATTCGCCTTAGAATTCGGAAATCTTTTGAATTATGCAACATATTCAACATGGACAAAACGCCTGTATAGTTTGACATGGCCGGGAACTTTACGATTAATACAAAGGGGAAAAAACTGTTCACATCTGTGGAACAGGCAATGAAAACAACCGGTTTACTGTTGTTTTGACATGTACTGCAGGTAAGATTATTTGATTTAGTGATCTTAATATGATTATTATTTTTTTTAATTTTTCTTTTATTATAGATGGAACTAGATTACCTCCAATTTGTATTTTCAAAGGTAAACAAATGCCATGTGGTGAAAAGGCTCCTTCTGGTGTAGTTGTATGGTTTCAAAAGAGTGGATGGATGAATGTTGAATTGATGAAACATTACATTGATTATCTTAATCATATAAGAAGTTCAAACAGCCAATCCAGATTTCCAGCCATGATGGTCTTTGATTCTTTTAGAAGATATTTGGAAGAGTCAGTTAA
The DNA here is from genome assembly GCF_026210795.1 of Rhizophagus irregularis. Lineage (NCBI taxonomy): Eukaryota > Fungi > Glomeromycota > Glomeromycetes > Glomerales > Glomeraceae > Rhizophagus > Rhizophagus irregularis. The sequence goes on from NC_089452.1 coordinate 2,885,539, forward strand.
AGAAAAATTTAAACAAAGCAATATTGATTTGGCAATAATTCCTAGTGGTTTAACCAGTAAGTGTCAACCCCTTGATGTTGCTATCAATAAACCGTTTAAGGACAACCTTCGTAAAGAGTGGCATTTTTGGATATCTAATGGTGGTGCTGGGTATACTGAAGTAGAAAATCTTCGACGTGCAAAGATAAGTGATATTTGTGGATAGGTAAAATGTGCATGGGAAAGTATTTCTGATAATATTATTGTCTATTTTTTTAAAAAATGTGGCATATCTAATGCACTAGATGGATCAGAAAATGATGCTATTTATGAAGAAATTGATGAATTTCTTAGAGAAATTGAAAATGAAAGAGAAGAGGAGGAATTAGAAATTGTTAATATGGATGATAATTATGATAGTGAATAGGAATTTTTTTTTTACTATGATCGTTATATTTGTAAATCATATATCAATAAAGTATGAAGTGCTTATTTTCGATGGTGCTTATTTTTGATTTTTGCTTGAAGTTGTGCAAAATAAGGGGGATGCTTATTTTCAAAGATGCTTAATTTCGATAAAATACGGTAGTAAAATTATATTTTAAAATAAATAAATAAAAAAAAAAATCAATATTATTATAAAAAGAAATTAATTATACATTTACCAGTAAACTAAGTAATAATATATTAATTTTGTTTGTATTATATTTTATAATTTTATATATGTAAATAAAAATTTTTTATATTATAAATAAATTTTTAAACTTTAACTTTCTTTTTAAATATACTATTAGAAAAAATTATATTTTTTATAATATTACTAACTTCCAAAATTTTATATTTTTTTATTTAATAACTTCAGAATATAATTTTACTATTTTGGCCAAATAAAATTGACTTCTTAATTTTCATAGATGTAAGTATAATATATATAAAAAAACCTATATTTTTTATAATGATACTAACTTTCAAATTTTTTTTTCTGTTTACTAATTTTAGATTGTAATTTCATTTTTTTGATCAATGAAATTGACTTTTTTTTATTAATTGAAAATATTCAGCAAGCTTGTATATTAATTTTCATAAATGTAGATATAATACATATAGAAAAATCTATATTTTTCATAATTTTTTTTTATTTACTAATTTCAAAGTATAATTTCACTACTTTGGTCAAATGAAATCAAAGGATAAATAATTAACTGAAGGATAAATGATATATTGAATAAGAAACAGATAAAGTAAATGATCTATATAATTCAATATTTATTATTATTGTTAATAAGTAAATAATGATATGATAATAAGATTAAGAAAAAAATATTAAGCAAAAGAATTATTAATAAATAGATTTAGATTAGAATAGTTATTTAGTAAATTATTTTAAAAAATTATTTTTCAAAGATTATTTTTACAGATTATTTTAAAGATTATAGATTATTTTTCAAAAATTATTTTTCTTTATAATAGAAAATTTAAGATTTAGAATCTTTAGTGAAACATCAAAAAGTATAAATATAAGTGGAGTTTGATAGACAATTTTGCAGTTGAAAAAGAGAATTCAACAACTCGTAAAAATAATTTTTCTTAAAATAAAATAAAATAAAAATAAATAAAAATATGTTTAATACATAAATTTTCAATTGTTTAACCTTTTCTTTTAATGAAAAGTGCATAATAAAATAATGATTTGGATAATAGAAAAGGGGAAACTCTCTGAGTTTATAAGTGAAAGTTACTATAATTAATTTGAAATTTGGAATTTATCTAATATATTTTTGTAATATATCTTTTATATACAATTTGTAATATATATATAAGTAATATAAAACCTTTAAAATGATATATATAACTAATTAGTTTTTTATCAGTTTAGTTTTATATTGGTATAATTCAAATTAATTTAAGACTAAACTATAATTCTGATAATTCAAACTGGATCCTTACAGGTGTAATTTTATTATTTTATCTTATTATAAAGAAATATTTAATTAATATACTGATTTAATAATATAATTTATATTAAAATTAATATTTTAGATTTTGGCAATTAACTTATAATCCAGTAATCCAATTTTATTGATCATTTTTTATAATATAGCCTTCTTTAATATTTACAGAAGGTTATCAAAATTGGACCACTAGATTATAAGATAATTAAATGATTCTAGTTTTTAAATTTCTAAGTTAACAAATTTACTAAAATATAAAAAACAAACCAAGAATTGTATTGGATATATATCCAGATTCTGATAATAGTAAATTGTTGACAGAAAAAAAGATATAATTCAATATTTTTTTTGCGACTTTTACAGTCTAATTTGTCCAAAACTAATATTTCTGTTACACGATTTGATAATCTCTGATCAAACTAAGGCCGCTCCAATTTTGATTGTTTGTAACGTCCAGAATTTATGAAGAGTTTGAGAGGGGTCTACAATAAACAAACATACATAATATAACTTTTGGGAAATTTGGGAAATTCTGGAAAATTGTAATTTTAAATTTAGAGGGTATTTATTACTATATGTTTAATAGAATCCAGATTTTTGAAAAAATAGAGGGGAGAGGGGTACGTTAAACAAATAATTAAATTGGAGCGGCCTGAATTGTTCGGTAAATATAAAATAGTAATTATTTATTTTATTTTTTGAATATGAATTCTATATTACAAAAAAATTTTTTTCCTTTTCCTAATTTTCTCATATAGTTAACAAAAAAAAAGGGAAAATAAAAACCAAAAAACCTACATATCTTTTTTAATTTAAAAAAAACTATGCTAAAAAAAATATTTCATTATTTTATTTTTCTTTGATTTTAATTGCGGATTCAAATAAATTAATCCATGCTACGTGTAACCAACTTTAATTCTTTTTACATTATATTAACATGTTGCGGTAATTTTATCGTAACATGCTTATAAATGTAAGTAAAATATAATAAATCAAAAAATTCAAGGGAATTCAATTCATTTCGATCTCTAAGAAGAAAATTTTATTAATCAATAAGCGATTTATAAATTATAAGACAAGGTTCAAAACATACCAATGAAATGGTGGATTACTAAGTGTGAAATCATCAAGACCTTGACTAGGATATGAATACATGGCAAAGCTCTCAATAGCATGCATTATATTATCGAGAGGATTAGGTTCATAAGGTCTGAACTCACAATCAGGACAAAACCACTGCCCTGACGGTTGTTGTGTAAGCCCTACACAATCCCAGTGATACCATGCATTTTCACACTAATTGAACAATTAATTGTTAATGTCGTAATTCATCCTAACAAACTATAAACCATTGAATACTTACTCTAGGATGATCGCATTGGATCATGTTACCAAACTCTGGCTGCTCAATGAAAATAAAGTTATTATATTAATTCAAACACGATGTATTAATTGCGTAAGTAATGACTTACCCGTCTGCAAAAACAATATAGAGTTTCGTTTGGATCAAATTCCAAATCACTGATGTCATCACTATTAAATAATTATTAGTTGAGAACAGTTGAAATCGACAAATGAACTAAATTTATTACTTACTCTGTTGATTTACAAAAAAAGACAATTAAAAATATTTTAGTAATTAAATTACAAACATGATAAATAAAATAAATTGAATTATACACTCACTTTCCAAATTTATGTTGTTACGGACCAATTCGTCGTCTAGTCTTTCAAGGTGTCTAGAGATCTGCGTTATATAACAATTTAATCGACAAAAATTAACACATTAGAAATTGTAAACTTTGAAATTTATAATACTCACTAGACTATACAGCTTATCTGCAACTGCAATTTTTTCGTCCTGTTTGTGCAAGGCATCATCATAGGCTTTCTGTAAATCATATTGTGATAAAATAGAGGGAGATGTGAAAAAAAATTTACCAAGGTTACAATACATCTTTACTTATTGCTAAGCCACATTATCACGAACCGTGCCACCATTTGCCACGTGTCAAATAAGGCTTTATAAAAGATGCAGACTGCGGGAAAATTTCCTTCTCAAAAACATATACTTTTATTTCTTCTAAAACGTATTTTCATATAAAAAATAAAACTTTACCTCTGTTTTATCTTTCCAGTAGCTGGCTATTTTTTCTTCTTCATCACTTTGATCGGATTCCTCTAGTATTTCGAAATATTTCTCTTGGCATTCTTTGTAAATTGCACGTAACTCTATAATAATTATTATTAAAAGAAACAAAAAACCAATATATAGTTAAACATATTAAGTTTTAGTGAAATACGTGTTTTCAAAAACACGGAAATTAAAAATAAAAAAATCATACTTTCTAGCTGTTCGTCTAAAATTTGCAACTCAGTCAAGCTTTGAACTACTTCGGAACCCAAATTGTAAATAGCTTTATTGAGAAAGGTGATAAAGTAAGGATTATCATAATGAACAAAGTTATTTTTCATTAGTTGATCAGTCTACTTTACAGAAAATTTTTTTTTTTTTTAAGAAAATATTCCGAAAAAACTAACAATCAATGTAATCATCAAGAACTTCAGTTGCTGATTTAAATTCATTATCAATACTATGAGTATCATTAGTTTCTTGGTCCATTTTTTTTTAAAGATTTAAAATTTTTATTTTGAGACAAGAAAGAAAAAAAATTACGCAGTGAGAAAAGGAGTGAGGAACCGAAAAAAAAAGGTGGTTGTAAAACCGTTGAAGTACTTAATGAAAAAAAAAGGTGAAAAAAGTAAAATAACACATGCACCTATAACAAACGTCAAATTACCGTCAGACTTTAATGTCACCAAAGGTTGCCTAAAGTAGTGGGTCGTGCGAATTTTTCACTAGTTTCACGAATCTGCATAGTAGAAAATCGCTTGACAATCTAATACATCCAATCAGAAAATACATTATATAACTTGTTTCTATCAAAATAGGGGTGTGACTTGTGATTTGTGATAGCAAGAGTCATGACTAAATTTTAATCATAATAAAATTAAAGTCTGCTAATAAGATTACTTATAGATGATAATCTATATATGAAAAAAAATTCATGCAGGGGTGTATACAATCAACGTACAACAATTGTGATACTTTTATATTATAGTACTCTAACTTTATCATCAAACTTAATATGGAAAAGTTTTACGTGGCAAACTTTGTGTCAACAACCTTCGTTGTGTAATTTATTTATTAATGTCGATGTGATACGATCGCGATCATTTATTTAACTTTTTATGATATGCAAATAAATACTATATATGTATATATAATTTTTTTTTTTTTCCTTCTTTTAAAAAAAATAACAAAAGTAAAATCGATAATTATAATTCTTCATGCTTGTCTTTTACAGCAGTAGTTGTTGGAGCCGGTTCTTTTGATGATGATGGCTCTGGAGTGGAAGATTCAAGATCAACTTTGTTATGTGCGTTCTTATCCAAGAATTCAACAAGGCTTTCGTAACTTCTATCCCCTGAATAATCTACAATTTCATTATCCCCAGCTTTGAAAAGTTTGATCGTTGGAAATCCAGCAATTTGGAATTTGGCTTTAGGAGGAAGATCATTTTCAGTACTATCCATCTTGGCGACAAGGATCTTATCCTTCACATTTTTGTAAACTTCTCCCAATTTTTCGTAAGTAGGTGCAAGCTTCTTGCAATGTCCACACCCTGAATATTAATTAAACCATTTAGATTTTGTTTAATATACATATAAAGCAAATATTAAAGACCTTAATACTTACATGGAGCATAGAACTCAACTAAGACATCCTTGGTGTCATTGAATACAACACTTTCAAAGTTGTCAGCAACCAACACAAAAACAGAATCGTCATTTTTCTCAGGAATTGGCTCGGATTTTATGCTTGGAGTAATTTCTCCCTTAACAAATTTATCGACGAAATCTCTAATAGATTCGGTAGTGATTTCTTTGCTTTGATTAAATGGATATTTCAAATTTTCATCGGGTAATGAAATACCAAAAGCGGGCCATGTTTGTTTCAAATTGATATTATCAGCATGTTGACCAAATTTAGTCGCGTCAATAAATACAAAGTTAACTTTTCCCTTAAATTCTTTAGCGACAGGTTCAATCTCTTTGCCGAGATCAGTTCGTTGTTCATCGTCATCATAAAAGATGAACGCAAGAGGTAAACCAGAATCAACATATGAAGCATAATTATCTTGTCCAATTTCTGCCAATAAGGGTAAAGCATTTTTCTTAATAAAAGAAGTAAGTTCCTCTTTGGTAAATGTGCCTTCCAACACATTCTTTCCTTCATCAAATTTCTTGTAAAGAATAACAGCGGGTGGCTTGACTTCGGCTTTAGTTATTACTTCTTTTTGACCAGTTTCACCAAAGACAAAATCATCACGTAATTCCTCGGATATTTGTGAGAAGATATTGAATTCTTTTTGATCATCAGCATTAAAGAAACCAATAACAACTTTATCATCAGAATCCTTGAATGTGTCAAAATTCTCAATGTTTACAGCAGTTCTTGCAGGCAAAGCTTGTCTAAAGATGATTTAAATTTTAATTATAAAAAAAAAAAATTACTTTCAGTTTGAAAGGGAATAACGCAAACGATACTTTTATTGGATCCTTACTTTTTCATGTAACTGATAATAAGGTTAGCTTTCCTGCCGCCGTTATACTCTGAAGCTTTACCATCCTTGAATACTTTAAGAGTGGGATAGCCTTTAATCTCATGTTCGGCACAAAGTTCTGTTTCCGCTGTACAGTCAACTTTAGCAAGCTTAATATTTTCAGCTTTTAAAGCTGTGGCGGCCTCTTCATATTCGGGTGCTATTGAAAAATACATAAATAAAGTAAGTTCCTTTTTGAGAATGTGAAAAGGTAATATTTTGCTTAAAAACGGCTTGCAATACCTAAAGCTTTACAATGTCCACACCATGGTGCAAAAAATTCAATAAGGATAAGCTTTTCTGGTTCAACAATTGTTTTAAAGGTATCTTTTGTTAAAGAAATAACGTCGGATTCTTCTGCTAACACTATAGAGCAAGCTAGGAGTGATAGAAATACTAGAAACGCTCCAGTTGCCACGGAAAATAAATTTTTAACACGCATATTTGTAAGTAAAAAAGATTGAAAAAATACTGTAAAATTGGCTTGCGAATTGACGACATCTTTATATCTCCAAAATTTGTTGTCAACTGTGTTGTCAATTGATAATTGGGTATAAATTGCATGCTTATTTTGCATTTCAATTAATAATTGTGACTAAACTATAAAGCATTTAAGATCGTCAATTGATTCGAGTGTGGTTTTTCACGTGTTCTAATTTAGGATAGATTAGATGCACCAAGTTACATAACTGGCTGAAAATCAAAAATCAAAACTTGTCAAGATTGTATTTAGCAATAATGTCTGTAAAGCAGTGGTAAGTGTACAATGTTATATATTTTCCAAGTCGAGATCATAAATCATAAACTGTTTTATCACATTATGTCCTTTAAATTTATTCAGGAGACACTTCACTTTTTTCGATGTTCAACAGATAAAGGATCATGATTCAACAAAGCCGCCTGCGATTTTTCAAGTATTAAATTTGCTTCTTATATTGCATTATTACAGCTTGTGAAGTATATATTCATAACATAATTTTCATAGAAAACCGACATAACAGTGAGTACGAGCGGCCGAGGAAACATTATCTTAGCTGATATCCTTTTTTATGGATTACTTCAACAAAAAAAAAAGATCATTATAGAACAATTCTATCCTTGACAACTCGTTAATATGTGCGCTTAAGTCGCACAAATTATTTTACTTAATTACACTCCTCAGGATATGTTCATATTGTAGACCGATCCTTTAATGTACAATCATTTATAGCCTATGAAGGTGGACGAGTAACACATATGAAGCAAATAAAACAAAAGAATATCTTATTAACAGTCGGAGTATGTTATTGAACTTTATTTGTTTGTTTTTAACTGTCATGATTTTTTATTTACAATTTCTTCATTGCGAATTACAATAGGAAGAAGATTTTCCGATCTTTCCGATCATAAAAATATGGGATCTCGATAAACAAGATAAATCCAAAGGGATTCCTATTTGTCTGCGAACCATCAAGGTTAACCATGGGGGAAAACCTTTTCCTGTATCAACAATAGCTGTATTAGATAATTTATCTCAAATAGCTGTTGGTTTGGCCAATGGTGTAGTCGTGTTGATAAGAGGCGACCTCAAAGAACGTCATACCAAACAAAAGGTTATTCATGAAAGCGATGAACCTGTTACGGGTAAGTGGTTTATCCTTTGCTAAGTGATTTATATAATATTATGCAAATTATAAAAATTAATAATAATATTCCTTACGCACAAAGGCCTTGGATTTAAGGAAAACAACAAGAACACTATCTTATTTATAGTCACAATAAATAAGGTTTTAACTTGTATTACACCAATTAAAAGTCAGCCCGTAAGTTTATTAAGACAATGCTCTCATGATGTATTATATCACTAGTATTTAACACATTTCCAAATTTTACATTAGATTATTATTGACGAACAAGGTTGTGCTTTGGGTTGTGCAGTAATTAGTGACATCACACACGAAATGGTTGTTGCCAAAGATGAGGTCTGAAAAATTCTTGTGTATTTCGATTATGCGCAATTCTTTATTATTAAAGCTTAACAAAAATCAACTTATAGGGAATTTATTTTTACGGAACTGAAGGACGAGGAGCATGTTTTGCCTATGAAGGTATGTAATTAAGTATTCATGTCATTATGTTATAAAATTATTTTAAAATTTTTGATTACGATAATAGGCACAAAATCAGAGGTGATTTGGTTCAAATCGAATCTTATCATAGTATCACCACCTGCTCAGTCAACGCGTTATACGTCCACTACTCATACTGGATCATCTAATCAGAAAAATACTTCTCCTTTTGAATTAACAAAAGTTACCATATTTGATACTGCTAACAAATTTATTGCTTACGTGGGAACTTTCTCTCACGGAATACGGACAATTTGTTGCGAATGGGGTGGTATTTATATTCTAGGAATGGACGGAAAGGTTTTACCATCAATAAATATTTTTATTGCTAAATCATCTGTAAAAAAAATTAATGACATTTTTATCTTGATAACTGACAGTTATATCGTCTTGAAGAAAAGGATACACCGACCAAACTTGAAATATTATTTAAGAAAAATCTATATTTGCTTGCAATCAATCTTGCGCATAGCCAGAAATATGATGATGCAAGCATTTCGGAAATTTTTAAGAAATATGGCGATCATTTATATAGGTATATTATTCAAATCTCTTTATAATTAATTATGAATTAATATACATTTATTTAAATTATTTAGCAAGGCGGATTATGATAGCGCAATGGCTCAATACATTCGTACCATTGGACAGCTTGAACCATCGTACATTATTCGAAAGGTAATATTGTTCAATATTTAAATCTGAAATAAAATTAACAATATTAATAAGGTGATAAATTTGGGGATAAATTTTAATTTAATAGTTTTTGGATGCTCAACGTATACACAATCTTGTAAATTATCTTCAAGAGTTACATTCCCATGATTTAGCAACTCCAGATCATACAACATTGTTACTCAATTGTTACACAAAACTTAAAGATGTTGCGAGATTGGACCAATTTATTAAGGTACGTTCGTAGATAGTACACTTCAATAAAACGCTAGATAAATTTAATGATTATAAAATTTCTTTATTGATAGACGGACAATAAACTCAATTTTGACTTGGAGACAGCTATTAAAGTATGTCGACAAGCCGGATATTATGAACATGCTGTTTACTTAGCAAAGTTGGGCGAAGAACATGATTTGTATATATTTTTTAATAAAATTATTATGTTCATTGAAGGAAACGATAATTAATATAATTTATTATGTATAGATATCTGAAAATACAGATTGAAGATACTAAAGATTATCAAAATGCATTGGAGTATATACGCAATCTTGGATCACTCGAGGTACAATATTAGAAATTTCATTAACAGATTTTTATATAAAGTATTTTGTTTTAATATTATCGTTTCTTAATTATCAAGGCAAATCGAAATTTGCAAAAATATGGAAAAATTCTTCTCAACCACCTTCCGGAACCTACAACTAAACTTCTTATTGATTTATGTACTGGCGACTTATATTTAACGGCGCAGAATCCACATACTCCCGAACCAGTTGGTCCTACAGAAGTATCACATCCTGGTGGCATCCCCTATCCCTCATTTCTGCAATTTGCTCATGCTTCACCAGCTCCATCACTAAACGCAGAAACACAAGCAAATATAACAGCGGTTAATACTCCAAAAGAACCAAAAACTGTTGCGTATAAACCGCCACCAGTTCGCACTTTCATGTCATTATTTGTAGACCAACCAAACTACTTAATACAGTTTCTTGAGAAAGTTTCTCAAAAACGTTGGGGCGGTTTCGGCTCTATTAAACCTTCACAACCAGCTCATAATCTTTCTTTAGCTAAGGGACAATATGTTCCTATTGATAATATTGCAGATGAAGCAGCTGAGTCTTCAAAGAGTTTTTTTGAATCCGACGCAGAAATTGAAGAGAAGAAAGCAGTATGGAATACACTACTGGAGCTTTATCTATCTGAGGCATATTTACCCCCTGTAATTTCAACTAAAGATGCTAAAGGAAGAAAAAATGGTGCACCTGGTATTTTTGGTGTTACGACAGAAACTGAACGCGTAAAAGAAAAATTGATTAGAAAGGATAAAGCTTTACAATTGTTGATGGATGAAGATGTTCGTATCTGAATATGTCCGTTATTATCATCAGATTTAGGTTAATAATTTTTTTTTTTTAATCTAATTGTAGATTTCATATGATGCGAATCAAGCGCTGGTACTTTGTTATTTAGCACAGTTTGATGAGGGTATTATTTATTTATATGAAAAGATGAAGATGTATGAAGATATTCTAAGGTTCTACATGGCCAAAGATAATACCGAAAAAGTAATTCAGGCATTGAAAAAATATGGGTATGTTAATCCACTATTTGAAATATATGAATAAATACACATTTCTTAAGCAATTCTCATCACTTAATTTATAAACTTTTATAGACCTCAAGATCAATCTCTTTATCCCCTCACATTGACATATTTTTCATCTTCACCAGCGACTTTGGCAACTTCAACAACTGAACTTTTAAAAATACTTGACCACATTGAATCTCATAACTTATTGCCACCTTTACAAGTTGTACAGGCTCTTAGTAGAAATTCTGTAGCAACGTTGGGTATGGTTAAAGGTTATTTAGGAAAAAGAATCGAATTAGAAAAAAAAGAAGCTCAAGCGGATATGAAACTAATACAAAGTTATCGTGAAGAAACTGAAAAAAAGAGAAAAGAGATTGATGATTTGAAGACGACGTACGTATTCATTATCATATTGTTAAAAAAAAACAGTGTTAATTTATTTGCTTTATAGAGCCCGAATTTTCCAAGTTACAAAATGTACTGGATGTAGAAGCAATCTCGATTTACCTGCCGTACATTTCTTATGTCGACATTCGTTTCATCAAAGGTATATACACCTACGAACCTTCTTGATTTCTAATATTTTATGATCCTTACTATATTAATCTACGCGTTTTACCAGATGTCTACCCGATTCTGATCGTGAATGTCCACAATGTGCTGTTCAACATCGTATGATTTCCGAGATAAGAAGAGCTCAAGAAGAAAATGCTGAAAAGCATGAATTATTTTTTGAACAGGTAAGAATTTATTTCATATTACTTAATTATTTTCTCTTATTAACATTTATTATTGAATTACATTTAATAGTTAAAAGAAGCAGAAGATGGCTTTAGTGTTATCGCAGATTACTTTTCCAAGAATACAATGGCTTTTGCTAAATTAATTGACTAGTTTGATTAAGGAGAATCAAAATATGTACAGTATAGAACTTCTAATCTTAGAGATATCGGAACTTGAATGGTTTTTGGTTTATGTATATTATTATTATATAACAAAATATATTTTTATTGAACACGTAAATGTAGTAAATCTATCAATATTTCACGTGACATAAATAATTTTTAAAAGAACTGAACCGTTTATAAGTTTATAATATAAACCTCATCGTAATTGTTTTAAATTTTAATTTCGAGTGTGATCTCACGTAAATTCTTCCTCGGGTTCTTATTAATATTTACTCAAATTTTATTACTAATAATAATTTCATCTCCTTGATTATCGAGCAATTAATAAATCATGAGATTGATCGGTCAATTTTTTGATGATTAAGATACAATGATTCCCGTTTCTATTTTATCCGTCGCGTATTTCATTCTATATGTAGTCTCATATAAAAATTTACTAAAAGATAATTTTTAAAAAATGAAGTTTAATTTAATTAGGTAATTTTTATAATGAAATAGCAATAAATTGTATATATAAATGTACTGTATATATAAACTTTTTATTATAAGCAATATCGTTAAAAAATTTTTTTTTTATATGCAAAAATAACTTCCTAGAGAGTTATTTTCGATTTAGTTCTTTGTTTTCGCATTTCTTTTAATCCATCGGTCAGAAATTTCATCTGATGATAAACGAAGCTTACTGATAGTACCTATAGTTGAATTAAGAGATTGATTTTGTATAGCGTTTAAAATGATTTCAAGTTGATTCTGGTCCATTTCAACTAAACATTGTTTTATCTCATTAATTATTTTATCATTTTGATGCTTTTCTTGCTGAAATCAGCATCACGGTTTATAGTCAAATTTTCATCAAAAAATCATTTTATTAGTTGATATCCCATCTACTCCGTCTTTATGTTGCAAGCTTTACCCTATAGTTTTTAAAACTTATTCAAACTTGGTTAATCACAAAAATCTTAAAGACTCACAGAATAGAATACTCCATCTAGATTCCCTTCCTCGTCCTCCACTTCGTCCCTTTCTTAGGGGCAATGTAAACAAACAAGGACGTCGCGTACGCGCTTCTTCAACAGGATGTTTCTTTATATCTTTCAAGCATCAATATCATATAGATCAATATTAATAGACGTGGTTGTGAAAGAATGGACATTTGTGACTAGATCATTACCACAACCATTAACATAGACGCAACTGACTTTTCGTGCATTACGTGATCTTTAATTAAAAAGTAACTGGTAACATACAAATCATTTATATAAATTGATCATGAACAGCATGAAAAGACCTCTTTAATTGTTTTGGTTTGGGGATAAGGTTTATGATACAGTCAACTCCGAAAAACGATATTTGGGATTCATATGAAAAACTTCGTTATCTGTTTAATATATCAAAATTATACCGATATTTATATGTTCTTTCGTATGAAGGGAAAGTAAATTTTATCATTATATCATGTTTTTTATATATCTCGATATACTAAATATCGGGTAAAATATAAAACCGGTTAGAAATAACACAAAAGTATTGGTAGTATTTTCTTGACCTATATATATTAAATAAAAGAGAGTCGAGCAGTAATTATCTAGTCACGCATGGATAGAATAAAAAAAAAGTACAAAGGAATATACAATTTTTTACAGCGTTTTATATATGCCTTTCGTGAGTGCTACCTCTCAACCCAATAGATCTTGATAGATTTTTATTCTACAGTACTTGATTTCGCGTGTTACAAAATTGGCTTTGCATCGTGGCTCTGTAAATCTTTGATCATTATTTGTACGAGTGTATCATATAATTTAACATTTTTTTAAATAACGAGCTAAAATAGTCTAAGCCCAATATTATAAAACGGGATGATAGTTTTATCCGCGTGAAATTTTTCTTTGTATTAATTAAATAAAATTATAAATAACAATAAAAAATTCTTTTCTTCACAACCTTACTGAACTTTTTTTTTTTTTGATATATTTATTAAGCTTTTAAATTAATTAATTTAATTTAAAATTAAATTTTTCAACCAACCAGAATATACATTGTTTCATTATTTGCATTAACTCTTTTTAATAAATAAATATATATATAATCAACAATGTCGAATATCATTGAATTTTTTCGAGAAATGCCACGAAGAAAAAAATTAACTTTATTATTAACATCAATAATAGTCATTGTTTTGACTATATTGTTTTTTATATTTGAGAAACCAATAATGAGAGGTAATTTGGTTAATAATAATATAATATACGATGGTCATAATAAATATTTTTATAGTAAGCATCTTGAAAAAAAAAAAATAAAAATAAAAATTTAAATAAAATTCAATATATAGACGCTTAATTAAAAATTTTAATTTAAACTTAACGTAATATTATATACAAATTCTTTTAATAGCTTTAGCTCCGGTAGCAGAAGAAATACGTGATCTAAAATTTGGATATTTAATTATCGGAGGAATAATAATCGCTTCAAGTATTCCACCAATTCCAGGGTTGGTTAAATATTTTCATTGATAATTGTTTTATTTTGATCAAAATTTTATTTTTTAATGTTTGACTTTTTATAGGTATGGATCTATGATATTTATATGTGGATTCATATACGGATTCCCACTTGGATTCGCCCCAGCATACATTTTTGCTTTGCTTGGTGCATCTTTTAGCTTTTTGTAAGTTTATTTCGCTAAAGAAAAATATATATATATGAAATTAGTTCTATTCCAAGTCTGTTAAAATTAACATAATTCGGTTTTAATAGCGTTTGTCGATCAATATGTCTTGGCTATGCTAGAAAGCTCACAAAAAAGAAAAGTAATTTTCAAAAATTAGCACTTGCTATAGAAGAAGGTGGATTCAAGGTAAATAAAAAATAAAATTTAAAATCCAATTAAATTCAAACAACATCCACTTACCATAAAAACTTTTTAATTAGATAATATTTTTAATAAGATTGAGCCCATTCCCATTTCCCTGGTCAAATGCATTTTTTGGTACAATTCAAACCGTTAGTTTTTGGAAATTCTTTTTAGCTACAGCTTTAAGCTTACCAAAATTATTAATATATATATTCATTGGTTCGAGATTTCGAAATTTAACTGAAGAAATGGATTCAACTTCTCGTACAATTAATTATGTTACATTAGCTGTTGGTAGTGTATTGTTATTCTTTGCAGCTTGGTATATTTATAGGAAAATGAATGCAACTGTCAATGCTGCCGCTGTTAAAAGATTATTACAAATGGAAGAGAGTGGTAGTCTTGATAGACTTGATTTAAGTGAAATTGATTCTTCGGAAATATATGCTGATGAATTAGTAGTTGATGAAGTTAATGAACGTGGAAAGTTGCAATAACAATTGAAAATGTTAATTAATTTAAAGGAAAAAACATTTCAACATATTATAGACTATTAAAAACACACACACACATATCATATAAATTAATATAAATAAAATATTAAAATATAAAATAAGAATTGTTTATATTAATCATGATTTCATATTATATTAGCTTTCTTCATAATGTATATACTAAAACGATCTTTCTTTTATTCTTCGAAACATTCATCATCTTCATTCCATCTGATCAACTTTAAATCAATTCCCATTCGTAAAAGCATTGTTTTCATGGTACGTTGTTCAAGTTCGTTTTTCTGATTAGATGATTCATTATAATCCTCCTCCTCACCATCCGAATAACTTACAATATGCTTCTGTTGATCCTCTTCATCCCATCCCCAATTACCCCAAGCATTCGAAAAGCCTGCCTCTTCTAAAAAGGATTTTTCTTTCGGAATTTTCGAAAATAAATATTCTGCAGTCTCTTGACTTGCTCGACGCCATTTCTTAATTAGTTGTCCAATATTATTGCCTTCATTCTTTAATGAAATAATTTAGTATAACAATTATGTAAATTGAAACTATTATTACTAAGTTAATATACTATATTTACCGTCTCCTGATATTTCAATACCAATTTAATCTTCCTGATATTTTCTTCAACTTTGGTAATTTCTTTTTCTAATTCTCGTTTCTGGTCCAATAATGCTTTAATTTCTGGATCATGCGATTCACGAGATAAAGGTGACTTGAATTTTGGCCTTTTGACTGATGCGGGTAACGGTAAAGAAGATTTTCTTTTCAATGGACTTTGCGTCGAAGAACTACGTGCCGTACTTGGAGTCAAAGGTGAATTCAACTTTGACTGCGCCTTGCTTATTATAGATGCCATTGAACGTCGTTTTGCACTAAGTTCAGATTTTGGTGTCAGTTCTGAATTCTGTCTTGATTCTTGTATAGATAATTTTTCCAAATTTTTTCTAATCCAATATATTGTAATTTCTTGATTCTTGTTATCTGTACGCGTTGATAATAAATTTATTATACCTTTTTTGACCAACCGGTCAATTAATTCTAGTGCGTTGCGTCGATTCTTTGTCTAATTATTTAAAAATAAATGTTCAATAGAAGTGGACGAAATACAAATTTGCAATTTGCTTTTATTTAAGAATAATATTATATTACCAAATCACTCCTGTTCTTTGAACAAACTATATCAACAAGATCTTGTTTTGACCAAGCGTGCCAATCTTCAGAGTTTGAAATACGAAGAAGTACGTGAAATGCCATACCCGCCAGCGAAGGTACTTTAAATCCGTTCGACTGCTTCGACACCATTTTATTTAGAGAAAATAAAACTGACTAAATGATTGTGGATTGGCTGGATTAACCCGAAACTTGAGAGAAATAAAAAAAAAAAAATTGTGCATACTAAAACCCGACTGAAAATGATGTACTTTATACTTGTTAAACACGTGTGTTCTCGTGTGTCAATAAATGTGACCCTTTTACATTCACAAAATAAATATTTTTTATTTTGATTGGCCGATTGGCAGGAGCAATAATGTAATACATACGTAATAACTGATTAGGTATATTATGAATTACATACAAAACTAAAAATAAATTAATTATCATATATTTTGTATTAAAATTAACTAAATTATAATAATATTTTCGTCAAAAACCATAAAAACTTCTTATTCTTAAATTACGTGATTTCTCGATCATAGCTTTACCTATCATAACATCCTTGCTTAGTCCATACCGCGGATATTGCCCTTTATTAATTATCCCTCCAAGCATTTTTAAAGCATCGGGATGGTCTTGTTTCGCTGAACTTTTTAAATAATCAAGCGCAATTTTAGTTCTATCTTTGTCACGATGTTCTTTTGCTGCCGTACCATAATTTATTATCGCTAAAGCATAATAATATTGTGCATCTGCATGTCCGGATTCAGCTGCTAACTTCAAAAAAGACACACTAGCTCTTGAATTTGGTGTGCCCTTTGTACCTTCATGCCACCCTTTAAGATAATAATATCCTACCCAATATTTTCCATCAATATCATTCGATTTACTTTCATATTCCTCAAATATTTTCCATGCCCTCTTATATTGCTTATTTTGATGGTATTTAATTCCCCTTGCAATGTCTGGTATTTTTCCAATAATTTTTGGGGACTCTAAACCTTCTGTTGAATTGTCATCAATAGATTCTTCCTCTTTGTTATAACTAATCAACTCAACATTTTGGTTTAGTAAATTTCTGGAATCTAATATGTCAAGTCTGTTATACAATTTCTCCATGTTGGAACGTTCTTCTGGATCATGAGCCCATGCTCTTTCGATAATATTTTGGAATTCTACAGGAGTTCCGTGTACAGGTTTTTGTGGAGGATATTCACCTTTAAGAATTTTTTCGGAAATTTCCTCAGAAGTAAGTTTGTTATAAGGTAACTCATGATGTTGAATTTCCCACAAGACCATTGCGAAACTATAAAAAATAGATTTATGTTTTTTAGAAATTATAATTAAATATTGAACATATTAATAATTAATTACCTATATATTTCACTAGCTTTAGTGTATCTTTCACCTCTAATCCTTTCTGGTGAATTATATCTGTAATAATAATAAATGAATGTTTGATTTAATTTTTTTAATTTTTGTCACGAGCACATGAGCAGATTTTACTACCTTACATCAAGTGGCGCAGTAGATTTTTTATCGATTCGAAAATTAAATAGTCTGGGTTCAAAATGCTGATTCAATAATATGTTCTCTCTTTATAAATAAAAAAATTGATAATAAAAATGATGATAATTTTTTTTTAGAAATCGGAATAAAATACATAAACACGTGACGAAGAACGGAAGGAGAATGTTATACTAACGTTCTAATATCATAATGTAATATGTCTTTTTTATGACAATAATTCAGCGCATTAGCAATTCCTCGAGCAATTGACAATTTTTCGATCCAGTCAAGGTCTTTATTTTCAGCGAGATAAGTTTGTAGATTGTAATCTTCCCATCGTGAAATAATGGAAAAACCAGATGGACGTTGACAATATCCAAATCTAAATAGAAAATAATTAATAAAAAAAATAAAATTTAAAATAGTAATGTAACGATTTTAAATACTTACATTGTCAATATATTATTACAAGAACTCAAATCTTTCATAAATTTAATTTCTCCTATCATCTCTTTATATTTTTCATCATTAACACTAAAATTTCCCACTTTCTTCTCAGCAATTCTTCTAGTACCTTCATACCAACAAAGCTTAATGTGATTTCTACTACCTCTAAATATAGGGTTAACTTCAGCAGCACTAGAAGTATCAAAAGTTTGAAGACCATTAAAATTATATGAAACTTTAATGCACTCAATTGGAATCTTTAAGTTTAATGAATCTTTGACCATTGCATCTAATGATTTTTGTTTAAGAGTTGAAGAAAATTTTCCAAGTGCTTTGATCTTTTTCTTTATCGCGCTGCTCCATCTTGAACGTTTTAATTTCCAATCTATGATAATATTTTGAAATTCAGTCGTTTTAATTTCTAATTCTTCGATTAACTTTTCAAATTTCTCTCTTTCCTGTATAATAATATATTTTAAAAATATATTGATTATATTAATAATATATAATATATGTACCATCTGTTATCCAACTTGTCTCCGTCGATCATTACCAATCCCAAATAAAATAAAAGGAATATTATACCTCATAGGTATTAACACTATTGGTGAACACGTAATTTGTGAAAGCTGAAAGTTTCCACAAACAATCTCCAAGTCTTTGTAATTCCTTGCTATTTTCAACATAATTCATAAAATCATCACGAGGTACGTTTGGACTCGGAGATGGAGTATTAGGATTCGTACTTATATTATCAATTTCGTTCAAAACATCTTTACAACGCTTAGCAACTTTTAATCCCTCTGGGCATAAATCACGATTATATTTTGATGTTTCAAAATCGGATATGATACTATCTAAAAATTTTTTTGACATGGAAAAATCTTTTCGCATACCCCCCACCATAGAAAAGAATAAAGACATTATTAATTATTATGTATAAAGGAAAAGGATGATATTTTAAGAATGAAATATAAATTTACAGAAATATAGGAAAAAAATAAAAATAAAAATTTGAAAAATATTTAAAAGTAAAAATTATTTTTACTATGAAAGCGAGATTTATTATCAGATAACCAAAAAAACCACGACGTGGCCTAATTTTATAATTACTAACTACAAACATGCATACATAACTTGAATGCCCAACTATTATTACACAATGCAACTCTAATAACCACGTAAAACAATAAACAAAAACAACACTACATAAAAAACCACGGCCATATAGGTCATATAAATCCGAATGCCAAATGATGATCTTTCTCCTAGACTTTTAATGCATCGTAATACTATCGTAATCAATTCCGCTTGAAAAAAAACGCCTACTTTTTCGTGAAATGTTACTTTATTTTAAAATTTCTAGAAATAGCCATGTATTTTGACTTTTCTGCGGCTATTAAGGCTAATAAGGTAAATAAAGTTGAAATCTTGTATCGCTTTTTGATCCATCAGGTTTATTTGTCACGATAATGCACAATATATAATTATTAGAATTAATTAGAATGTGATAATTAATGCGATAAAATTTCTTGTGTTTCTATTTTCATTGTTCTTCCTATTTTAAACGTACTTACAATTACATAATTAGAAAATACATTTTAACGCGGTATGATTATAAAATTTTCCAATAATGGATAGAGTAGAATCGCGAAATTATTATTGTTGCGTACAAAAAAAAAACACTTACAATATTTCATAAAAAATATTTTTATGACAGAAAAATATATAATATTTTTCATCCAAGATACGGAAAAATACATTTAAGAGAGAAGATAACAGACAAAAAGAAAGAATTTATCTCCTCTTTTATGGTATTGATCAACATTAACTTATATATAGTACTCTCTACCTCTCCTGCTCAGTACTCAATTAAATGAATGATGTTACTCGCTTATTTTAGTTATGATTTCTCAGATAATCTAGTCATTCGATATATGTCGCAAATATACAAATGTTGTGTACTTGTGCCTTTTAACCCTTTTTCTTTCATTATAATCAATCCAATCAACAAAATATCTTGAATTTAAGATTGTTGGAATTAAAATGTTGAAAAAAAATCATAAATAGAAATGAAATAATTACACTAGCGTTGGATCCTGTAGTGTTATAAAATATCCTGTACGAATTAATGATCATGACTAATTTGGTTAAGAGTTTTTACTTTTAATTTGTCATGGAGATACATCATACATCATACTGTTGAAATTAAGTTCGAACTATACCAAGATTTTGGTCTTTTCACTACGAACTAGATGATCTTTTTTTCGAACATCGAAATAACTATCACGTGAGGCGAAGGAACAACGTTTACGCTAAAACATGGAGGCATTCAACTAAAATATGGTTAATGTTTTATAGAAATAATATTTCCTTGCGTCTTTTGAACTGCCATTGAAAACTGCACAATCATAACTCAAGCTGAAATCATAAGTTTATCTGAGATATTACCACAAGTCAACAGTGGAACCGTTTATACTTTATTACGATTTACGAGCCAAACACTGCGTGTCACGTGAATGTCAATTCCGTATAACAGATAATGTCGATCTGAAAGTTAAAACTCGAAATCTTTTTTATTCCTTTTTTTAAATGGTATTAAAAAAATTAAAGTATAACACCTTATTATTGGTGTCATATTTATTTTGTATAATATTTATAGTTTCTAAAGCGGAAACGCCACCCGTTCAAACATGGTTAAAAACTTCTTGGGATGCTCCTCATTTATTACTCGAAATAATGTATGTATTAAATTAATTAATTATATTTGAGTATAAAATTTAATTATCATACATATATATATTATATTAATTATCTTGTTTTAATTTAAAGAGAGTCTGTTTCTGTAGAGAATTCTACAGCATATTATCCACTTATAAATGAATTTATAAACCTAGGATTATTTTCTTCCGAATTAACTTATCATGAAATGTATAATACGGCACTCGATGTTATCGAATCAAAGCAGTATTTATCAACACCAACGTCAATATCAATTCTCGAATTCTCTCTTTCGCTTCATACGACTGCTCCAGCGATTCAAGCTTATTACCATTATTACAACACGACCGTAGTGCCAAGCAAACATGAGCCTGATATTAATTTCAATCCTGAGTGTGACGTTTGGGTTGATTGGTATGGTCATCAAGCTTGTAATGTTGAAATTTTTAAAGAACTGACCGGAATTAGCAAGACCGGAAAATTTGATAAACTTCTTAATAGGTAACAATTATTATTTTTATATGATTTTGATAAGTTATATATTTTATATTAATATCATATTTTGATCATGTTTAATAGTTCTGATCAACATCCAAAACTTTTGTCATTTGATCATATTTTATCTTCTAATGCAGAAACCACAAAACCATTGATTATATTATATGCTGACGTAATTTCACCAAGTTTTGTACCTTTTCATCAATTTATAACCGATTTGGTTGATAATGAAGAAGTCGAGTATGTTTTACGATATAAGCCTCCCAGGGGTAGTCGAAATTCTTTACATCTTGCTGGATATGGAGTGGAATTAGCATTAAAGAAAACTGATTACATTGTAATTGATGATCGTGAAGTCGAAACTGGTAGGGGTTTGATGTTTGCAAATAATCAAAATCATGCAAAATTTTGTTTTAATATAATTCTTGTATGATAGGTGATCATAATGAAAGGGAAAATGAAAACTCTGAATCTTATAATGATTCACACAGAGAAAAATTAAGCGAGCATTTATTTGATGAAAATATATCCGAGATTAAGCCACTTACAGCTAGTGCAATTAGAGGTATTTAATGAATTTTTTTTTCAATTGAATAATCTGGTAATGAGTATTTTACTTACATAATATTTTTTATATGAAGAACTTGGCTTAAAAGCTACTCAGTTCATTATTTCTTCACAAAATCCTTTGTTGACTCTTACACATTTGTCACAAAATTTACCAAAATATTCTTACCATATCGCACAGCTTAATCTCAATTCATCGCTTAAACAAGAAATCAAAATAAATCAAAATTATTTTGGATTGGATTCCAATTCTTTTTGGCTTAATGGGCTAACAGTTGACCCAAGTTCTGTTGATCCATTCAGGTAAGAGTCGACTGAAAGGATATCATTTTAATGAAAATTTATCATCAAATTCTAAATAATAATATTTTTTTTTTTAAAAAAAAAGTTTATTGAAACTTCTTCGACGTGAAAGACAAAATGTGTTGTCACTTATGAGTCTTAATATGACTTCACAGCAAGCTGTTGAATTTCTTGCTTCACCTATTATATTGGAATCAAAATCTTCACAAGAGTTAACTAAAGGAATTTTCGATGTTCGCGACAAGTCAGAAAAACAAAATATTATAATTTGGTTTAACGACATAGAAAAAGATAAAAGATATTCGAACTGGCCACCTAGAATATTTGATGTATACTATTATTTTATATTTTATATTTACTTTTCATTGGATTTTATATTTACACACATATTTTATAATTTAGATTCTTCATCCAATTTATCCGGGACATATGAGATATATACGCAAAAACTTGTTTAATACATTATTCGTTATTGATTTATCATCTGTGAAAAGTCTCGAAGTTATCAATGAAATTAAATTGTTCATTGAAAGAAATATTCCAATCAGATTTGGTCTTATTCCGCTTGTTGTTAAAGAGAAAAATGAATGTAAGTGTTAATTATTAATATTAATTCTGTCCTAAAATTTCGCACATCACTTAATTTTTTCTACCTTTATAGCTATAATAATGGCGAAGATATTCTATTACCTTATTGATCAGTATACAATGCCCTTAATCATGCAATTTTCCTCACAGGTTAGCTATATAACAAAATTATAATTAAGCCATATTTAATTTTAATGTGATGTTAAATTCTTAATAAAATTTTATTTTATTTTATTACAGGTTCTTAATGAGTTAAAAAATTCACCTTCAGCTAATATAGTTAAAATTGCAGAAAAACAATTCAACAATGTTATTAACGATCAAACACCCAAGGATAACACATCAGTTAAATCTTTTGATGATATTATTAAGTCTGATACTGAATCTTCGCTTGAAGAACAGATTCTTGGCGCAACAGAATTTATTAACAAATTCAGAATAGATGCTGATGGAAAAGGAAAAGGTGCTTTATTTATTAATGGAAAATATTTTGATTTGGATGATGTAAGTAAATTTATTTTATGAATTTTGAAGGACAGATAACTTTACTATCTTACGCATATATTAGTTCGATATGATATAGATTGATTTATTATAGTGCTTATTGCTTACAATTCGTTTTACAAATCTTTTTATTTATAGAATTATCAGAGAGATATGATTCAAACTATTACTGAACACACTGGATTCATACAGCAGAAAGTAAGTATTCTTATAAGAAATTAATTGATTTTAATAAATAAAATTAAATTAATTTATATGTATATACTCTTTTTATGATAGGTGTACGTTGGTGAAATTTCTGATCATACAAATGTATTTGAATATTTTATGACTTTACCAAGAGTCCCGTCTAGAAGAAACCCTCATGTGTTCGTATCAGATTCACAACCCTTGAATGTCATAAATTTAGTAAAAAACGACGAAAAACTAAGCAGTGGAAGATATATTTATTCAAGTAAATTTACATACTTTATTTATCGTTTTTTCATGAAGTTTATAGTGAGTATACGTTTATTAAATTTTATTACTTTTATATTATCTATAGCGAAACAAGATGGTAATGAAGTACCTGTATCATTATTACTTATAACTAATTTTGACAGTGAATATGGAGCTAAGCAAGGATTAGAAGCTTTGAAATATTTGGTAATATGTTATTATTATATTAATTGTTAACTAAAAAAACATATTTATTAACAATAGTATTCATTCAGGATGAATCATCAAACGCACGCGTAGCATTCATTCATAATCCTTCAACTCAACCTAGTATACGCGAGGATATTAGTCTATCTTCTCTTATTTATCTTATATTACACAGTTCTGAAACGAATACTGTAGATATGCCGGATTTACCAAAAATCCTCAAAGAAGCTTTCGAAGAATATCTTAATATAGAAAATAAAATTAAAATGCCATTTGTTGAACAAACAGAATCACAAGAGATACCAATTTCAAATTATGAAAGCGCAAACCCTGCTAGATCCTTTGGATGGCAATTTGCTGATAAAGTCAAGTCACAAACTTATTGGAAAGAATGGAATTCATTTACACGGAAAACGTTGAAATTGAATGAAAATGATACTGCTATCATAGTTAACGGTCGTGTATGTGCTTTTCCTATACTTATTGCGAACCATTATTATTATTATTTTTTTTTTGAATATTCTCTTATTAAATAATTAATAGGTTGTGGGACCTTTCATTAAAGAAGATTTGTTCGTCGTAGACGATTTCAACTTATTGGTTGAATTAGAATTCTCTGAGCGTATCGAACCTGTAATAAATGCCGCAAAAGCAGCTAATTTAACAATACATTTGGACAGGTAAATTTATTTATTAATTTATTATTAATTTAATAAAATTTGTTATTAATTTATTTTACTTTTAGGTCCAATTATCCGGATTTTGTGACTAAAGCAACTTCTATAATAACTGCTTCTATGACATCGGATGTTCCTGTTGGTCTTTTTGGTGGACAAGAATTAAAGCGAGATCTTTCATTCAAGAAGTTGAAATCAGAAAATAGGTAAGAAATAAGTTAATAAAAATATATATATAAGTTTGGTAATATATGTGATTGATTATTGTTTTGTTATATTATAGCAAAATTGTTGTTGGTGATATAGAAGCAGCAATATACAAGATTAGTGTTTTAATTGATCCTTTAAGTGAAACGGCACAAAAATGGTCCACGATATTAGAGGTAAGCAACATGGAAATGCTTTCATTTTATTATATTGTAAAAAAAATTTTATTTATCATGCTCAATTTTTAGATACTATCGCAAATTGATGGAGTTGCTATTGAGTTATATTTTAATCCAAAGATGAATTTAGCTGAAATTCCGATAAAGAGATTTTATCGTTATGTATTAGAACCGAAATTGAAATTTAATACTACGACTGGGTAAATTATACTTAAGAAAAGAGTTTCATCATGTCATTTTTTTATTTAATATCTTTTTTTTTTAATAGAAACCTAATTGCCCCATCCGCCCATTTTTCGAATTTACCTGAAGATCCTTTACTAACACTTGGAATGGATGTAATTCAAGCATGGCTAGTAACACCTAAAGTTTCTATTCACGATTTGGATAATATTCGGTTAGCAAATTTAGATTCTCGTTTGAGGATAAAAGGAGTGGAATCGGTATTTGAATTAAATAATATTCTTATTGAGGGTCATGCACGTGATATGACACTACAAGCACCTCCAAGCGGACTACAGATTGTACTTGGTACAAAAAATAATCCTGTAATGGTAGATACTATTGTAATGGCAAATCTTGGATATTTGCAATTAAAAGCAAATCCTGGTATATGGACATTTAGTTTAAGAGAAGGAAGGTCATCAGAAATATTTGATATACAAAGTGCTGGAAGTGAAGGATGGTATAGTCGTAATGTTGAAGAAATCGGGAATGAAATAGTATTAAATAATTTCGAAGGATTGATTATTTATCCAAGGTTTACTAGGAAACCTGGTAAAGAAAACGAAGATGTATTAAAACTTGAAGAAAAAGATGGAATTTGGAACTATTTTATGGATAAGTAAGTATATATTTTCTGTCTTACTTTATGGAAATTCTAATGGAGATTTTAATTGTTTCTTCTTTTTACCTAAATAAAGGTTTTCGAAAAATGTTTCTAAACAGAATAAAGCAGAAATTAATATATTTTCTGTAGCATCTGGCCATCTGTATGAAAGATTTTTGTCTATAATGATTCTAAGTGTATTGAAGCATACAAAAAGTCGTGTTAAATTTTGGTTTATCGAAAACTTTTTATCACCATCTTTCAAGGTAAATTTGAAATTAGTTTTACCATCTATTTTATAATGAAAACTCTAACACATTTGTATTACAGGATTTTATCCCACATATGGCTGAAGAATATAATTTTGAATATGAACTTGTTACATATAAGTGGCCGCATTGGTTAAGAGCACAAAAAGAAAAGCAAAGAACTATCTGGGGGTGATTATTAAAGAATTTTTCTATTTTTAAAAAATCATTAATTATTAATATTTGTATTTATATTTTAGATACAAGATCTTATTTCTTGATGTACTTTTTCCACTTGATTTGGATAAAGTTATATTTGTTGATGCGGACCAAATTGTACGAGCAGATTTAAAAGAATTAGTCGATATGGATCTTCAAGGAGCCCCATATGGATATACACCATTTTGTGACAATAGGCCAGAAATGGATGGATTTCGATTTTGGAAGCATGGATATTGGAAGGATCATTTAAAAGGAAAACCATATCATATTAGGTATGATAAAGTATTGTGTATTTCGGTAATAAAATTGTTATTAATAAAATTTTTCTACGAAATAGTGCATTGTACGTTGTAGATTTACAACGATTCCGTCATATGGCAGCAGGAGATCAGATACGTGGACAGTATCAATCACTTAGCGTAGACCCAAATTCATTGGCAAATTTAGATCAGGATTTACCTAATAATATACAACATATTGTACCAATATTTTCTTTACCACTTGAATGGCTTTGGTGTGAAACTTGGTGTAGTGATGAATCACTTGCGGGAGCAAGAACCATAGATTTGGTAAGTTTAAAAAAAATAATTGACCTTTTTTTTAAACCAAAAATAATTAATAAACAAAATAATTTATATTCTTTTATTAGTGTAATAATCCAATGACAAAAGAACCAAAACTTGATCGTGCAAGACGTCAAGTTCCAGAATGGGAATCTTATGATAAAGAAATTGCCACTTTTGCTGCAAAAATTTCCCAATCACAAAAATCTTTTATTACGGAATCAAATATTCAAAGTAAGAGTACAATTGAAGTGAGCAGTGAAAGTAAAATTCCTGTAAAAACTGAAAAACATGAAGAATTATGATTTATATTAGTGAGTAGAATTATACACAAATCACAAATTCAACAATAGAATTTTTATTTTATTTTATTTTATATTTTATTTTATTTTATATTTTTTTTATTTAAATTTTTTTTTTACAAACCTTAATATAATCATATTATAAAAAATTATCAACATGATTATATGTTAAAAGAGTCTTAAATTAAAGGAAAAAGTATATTAAAAGTAGTAGTATACAATAATTTATAAAACTTACTTTTAGAATGTAAATGTAAATTAAAAAAACTACACATTAAAAAGAAATACATTCATTAGATATAAAAAAAATATTAAAATAATTTTAATATACATATTGTATACAATTTTAATAAGAATTATAATTACTAAAAATCTTTAAATTATATAATTTAAGGAAATATAAAGTTAAAAAATTTTTAAAATTTGGTATATTATATTAGTCAACCAAAATATCCTTTTCTCTAATTAATATAATATAAATTATTTTAATTTATGTATTGATAATGCATATAATTATATGTATTTCTATATGCATTTTTTAAAAAATATAAATTAAAAATGCAAATAAATAACTAAAGGAAGTTAGATTTAAATTACTACTGTAATTTAAGCCATTAAATTATAATGATACTTTTCTTTTTTTTCCATTTGGATTTGAAGTTTTAAATTATGTTTTTATTATATAAATTACATTTATTTCATTTTTATAAATACTTTTATTATTAAGTTTAGATAATTTTCTAAAGGATTTTTGTATTTTACAACTTCTAAAAATTTTTTTTTAAACCACTTAATTATAGGATTTTCAAATTATTTAGCATTTTTTTAGTTAAGTTTTAAATTAATCAAATCTTAAAATTGATTACTGATTGCTTTTTTAATTTAGATTTTATTTTTTCTGATCTTTTTATATATACTAAAGTTCTATTAATAAACCTATTATTTAATATAATTAAATGTAATCTTTTAAATGAAAAAAACTATATTAACTTCCAATTTTAAATAAATATATATATAAATAAATATAATTATATATATAAAAATTTGTAAAAGATTATAATGTAAAATATGTTTAATTAATAAGCATTTTTAAAAATAAGTATTCCTGGCCAGAATTATAAGAATTTTAGCTAAAAACAGGATGCTTATATATCACAAAATATGGTATATATTTTATTAATTATTTTATTAAATTATATAATTTATATATATATATATATAAATTTTACATATATTTATTATAATATAAATAAAAAAATAATTTATTCAATTTGACCTAAAATATTTAAATTGTACATATCATTAAATTCATAATTTATACTTTTGGTCAAAAAAATATTTCAGTATTTTTTATATTAAATTATAAGAAAAAATGCCAACCCATGTTTTTTACAATTATTTTATAAAGAAAAACTATTTTAGCATTTTTTTATATTTTAAATTTTAATAAAAATGCTAAAACATTTTTTATTAAATCAAAATAAATATGTTAATATTTAACTAAAAAATATTTTTTAATTAAAAATATTAAATTTGAGTTTTACTATTTTATTTTTAATGATAAAATATCAAATTGATATTTTTTAATTAAAAAACATTTTTATTTATTTTTTAATGAAAAAATATCAGATTTAACATTTTTAATTAAAAAAAATAATTATTTTTTTAATAAAAAAATACCAGATTTAAGTCAAAAAAAATGTAGATATATTTTTATATATAAATAATAAATTATAATAAAAAATGCAAAAATGTTTTTTAATCTAAGGTTAAATATCTGATTGTCAGAAGGTCACTTGATTTTATCTAATCTGATTCAAAATTTTAAATATAAGACTAATGATTAGTATAATTATACTTATAATTAATAAAGTAATTATAAAAGAAATATTTTATATATAAAAAATTAAAACCAAAAAATATATTTTAAAAAAGAGAATTTTTATATAAAAAGTATTTATAAAGAGAATTAACTATCATATATATTTAAAATATATAATTTAAAAATTATACAGTATATATATTTTAAAGTTTTAAATTTGATTTTAATTAATTTTTTTAAAAATATAATAATATTTAAAATTGATATTTAGTTGTTAATTACAATTATATTTCTAGTAGTATTGCAAATATCTAAAAGTATATATATAAAAAATTTAAGATATTTAAAAATTTTAAATTAAAATTTGTAATATTAATAATTTTAAGTATTTTTAAAGGCAATTTCTATTCGTACACGGGTGTCTTAAACACGGCATCACATGATTAATAAAAAATTGATTTTTTCAGGCGTTTAAACATGTATCACGTGATAATATTTTCATTGTGCGCAAAATTTTTTTTTATTATTTTTATTATAAAATTTAAATGCACATACATGCATATACATACTATTAAAAGTGCGCATACATGCTATAATCTAACAACTATTTTGACATGTCTTCGCATAATGTCCATATTGCTTGCACTTTCCACATTTTCGCCCTTTTGTATTATTTGTTTCCTCTTCTACTATAACGTTGTCTGTTATCATATTAACCTTTGTACTATCCTTTAAAACCCGTTTTCCCAAAGTTTCTACACTAGATTTAAACCTTTTTGGAGGTCGTCCTTTATGTTTAGTAATAGCAGGATTATTAATATCAGTAAAGGTTTCTTGAGTTTCTTGAATTTCAACATTCTTATTATGTGTATCATAGATAAAAGACTTGAGTAAATTCATCAACTCATGTTGCATATTGGCTTTAAGTGCACAATCAATAGCTTTCTTTTGATAACCCAAACAATTCTGCATAAATAGCTTTAGTTGATTTTATAGCCAAATTGGAAACATGTGAATCAACCCGAAATGAAAAAAAGTGTTGAAAGGTAATACTTTTTTCCATTCCTACTCTATCTTCTGTTTGTGTACCACATACTGAAATAGGAGAAAGATTATCTAACTGAATATTGATATCTAGGTACCATCGGCTTGGAATAATATTCATGTGAAATGCCGCATGTTGAGAATAAGTACCAACTCGAAAAAAAATGCCGGCATATTAATCCTTTATTGATCAAGAGAAGGCAAGTGCATAAATGTGTTCCTTCATTAAGCAGAACCACATAATGACCAATTCCTTGAGTTCCAGTTGCTCAGACAAACCATACTTCTAGGATTGCTTCTGGTGGTATATTCTTAATCAAGGATTTGAAAAGAATTTGCCGAACATCTTGTTCTTGCTTCCCTGATTCCATTGCTTATCTCTTCATTATCAATCTCCACCTATAAGGTAATTGTTAGTTTAAGATTATTATAATCAACACTAATAGAACCACTTACATCTATTAAGTTTTGCCATTCTGTAATTCGATTAATATCATAACATACAGACTGATTCATTTGTGATCTTTGTTTTCCAAGCATTATAGGCGTTAAAAAGGCCTTCATGACATTATCTACAGAACCAAAAAAATCTTGTATTTAGCATTGGCATACCAATTGTAGGTATGGCATTTCGTTCGAGTTCAAAATATTCAAAATGTTCTTCATTTCTAACGTGATCTTTGATACTAAGTAGTAAATCATATAATAAAGTGGCTCGATCAACTTTATCATGTATATGTCTGTTGATTGACTCAATTCTCTGTGTGCTTTGTGCTCCAGTAGTAAATCTTTTATGAATCCAAGGTATTGCCCAAGACTCTTTATTAATATAAAGTGTATCAGACAAATACTTTGCTGCTGCTGGATATTGATCAATCAATTGATTCCATCGAAGTTCAAATAGGTCTTCACAAAGAGAATTCCTGCATATATAGAACTTATGGCGAAATTCTTCAAACTTATTTCCTAATTTTCCCTTGAGTTTTTTTCGAAGATTCAAATCAATATGAAAAATGCACAATAGATGCTTGGTATTCACATAAATTTCTTTAATTGATTGAATCATAGAAGGATCTGAATCAGTAAAAATAACTCCAGGAGAAATACCTGTTTCAGTAAGAATAGTATCAAATAACCATCGGTATGTATTTAGTGTTTCATCATCAATTATAGCAGTTGCAACAATTCGTGACTTGTAGTTGTTATCAACTACAGCTATGATGCAAAGCATCATTTGAAATCTGTTTGTATTGTAGGTGGTATCAATAATAGTAACATCATTGTATTTATTATATAGTTCCTTTTGTGTAGGTGACATCCACAAGAGAGATTTTAGTTTTCTTGAGACAGGATCTAGCCGAAGTTTCACAATCCATAGTGGATTGGAATCCTTCCATTGCATTAATAGTTCAAGCATCTGGGAAGCATCTGTATCTCCAGGGTTATTTTTTTGACGAAATTGATAGACCGCGTTATACAATCCTTTTTATATATAGGTTGATCTGGATAGTCATGCTTAAGTAAAGGATAAATAGATGCTGAGTCCATTCGACCTTGAATCACATACTTTTCAATATCCACCAGCATTTCAGGCATTAATTTTCGAAATCGCGGTGCTATTTCATGAACTATTGAAGTAAGTGAGTGATTATGTTCATTATTAAAAGAATTGATCTTTATAACACCACTTGTTTTTGGATAGGTAACATTAAGTTTCCAAGGGCATGATGTTTTTGAAGAGCTGGCATTGCGTCTTTTAGTTGGATCAGAAGTTACTTGAGAAGTATTTGAACCTGATTTGATACATTCATAGGCTACCCTTCGTATCATGCCTTCAATCTTCTCACTTGATCTGATTTTATAACTAAAACCTTCTTTTAAAGCAAATCTATTAATCCAACTCTTAAATTCGTCCCAGCTGTTGAAGGTTAATCCAGCAATCAATTCCAAAGAATCTGTAAGTTCAACCAATTCATCTTCATTATCACTTGTTTCATAATCCTATTAACAAACATTAGAAACAAAATAATTAGATTGCTTATTAGAAGACGAAATTAATGATAAAAGAAAAAAAAATTTATTACTTGATTAGATTGATTTTTATTACAATCAGATAGGTTTTCATTTAGATTTTCGTGGGGGACATCATAATCTAGGATAACATCGTGAGAAAAATTTTCGCGTGTATCGTAAGGTAGATAGGTATCATAAGATAGATTTTCAAGGGTGTCATAGGGTAAACTGACGTCATAAGATAGATTTTCATAGTAGGTATTATTATCATAAGTGGGTGGTAGACTTTCGTGAGTGTTGTCATAAAGAAAATTTTCATAGGCGTCATAAAATAGGGTATTATTGTTAGGAATATTATCACGGATGTTATTATAGTCATGGGTGTTATCATAAGAAATACTTTCTTGATTATCATGGGTGTTATCATAAGGATGGGTATTATTGTTATTACTAAACATCTTCATATGTGCCGATTTTTGGAATTAGTCTAAATTAAGATTTTTATAAAAATTTAATATTTTAGTAAGATTAACATTACACAAATCTAAATTAAATATGTGTTACATATTTACGTAACTCAGATTTAATAAAAAATAAAAAAAATTTTTTAATCAATATTCAAAAATAACGGTAATAACCACTTCTTTTTCCCCATCACTCCCATCACTTTTCCATCATTTTTCTATTCACTTTTATTAAATATGACAAAAAAGTTTATAAGCAAATATAGCAGTTATTTTTAAGTGGTAAGTAAAAGAAAAAACTTAATATTTTATATACATAGATAAGACACATTTTTTCATAATTTTTAGCTTTAATTTATTGTTTTTTCTTTGTAAAAAATACATGCAAATAAAAAATAATTATGATGTAAAATAGTTGTAAAATGAATAATAAGATATTCTTTTTTTTTCAAATAACTAATTATATATTTGTTTTTTATCTTTTAAAATTATTTTATTAGATTTATTCTACTAAAATCCTTAAATGGCAAATAAAATCTTTTAAATAAAGTAAAAGAATTTGGGATTCTCTTATGAAAGCATTTTTTGGTAAGAAATAAAATTTTCAGATCGGACTTTATGCAGGTGACAAAATCGTGCATTATTATTCCTGGAGATACGCTAACGTCATCATTTTACATTCATTTGAAAGCTGAGAATTTGCTCTATCGTAAGAATCAAAGATCAGGAAAATTGGATCACTGGATGAGGCGTAATTAACGATCAAAGTCAAATCAAATTTAAAAATTAAAAATAAATATATTAGACGTAATTATTCACAATCCAGTGATTCAATTCATTCGATTTTAGGCTTATTAGATAGACCTCAATTTTCTCTTTCAAATGAATATAATTTCATTCGTGTAGCTTGCATCTACAGGTATTTAATAAATTTTTTTATATCAGATTTTATCAAACTTATAAAATTTTATATTAATAATATAATTGATGATTCCTAAACATCTACATATATTAAACGAATTATTTTAAATTTATTTTAAAGATAAAAGTTGGCATCACCTTAGGGAGCAAAGATCATTCAAATTGAATCACTATATGTGAAGTAATTAATGATCAAATTTAGATAAAATTCAATAATATACTGAACGTGATTACTGAACAACTAGTGATTCAATTCACTTGATTTTAGATTCATTAGATAGATCTCGATTTTCTCTTTCAAATGAATGTAAATTTATTTGTATAGCTTATTTCTACGAAGAATTATCAATGATTTTGTCATGAGAGTTATATTTGATCTTTTAAATTTTAATGATATCTTATATTAAAAAAAAATTAAAAATTATATAATTAATTAGTTTTTTTTGCATTATCTGGTATAAATTTATTATTCTTATATAAATGATAATTTATATTTGCTTTAATAAAATTATTTTTGTGTAAAAAAATTAGATTCCAAGGATCGGCCCATATGTATATTCTTATAATGAAAAGAAGAGAAAAGAACAAAATGATCGATACAGCCACAAAAATGTAACGCAAAAATAAACAGTACGTGACTTGTAATAATACGGGTTTAAACCCTTGTGTAAATTTTAAAAATTTATTATATCACGTGATTGATAATACGGGTTTCAAACACCCGTGTACAATTTGAAATTCTCATTTTTAAAATATTATTAAAAATTAATAGCTAATACAGTCAAACCTCGATATAACGAACTCGCGGTTCAAGGGCAAAAGTTCGTTATATAGTAGAAGTTCGGTATGTAAATTTTTTTTGTGTACCGAACTCCATAAGTTTTACAGTAGCAGTTCGGTATATAAAGTTATCACGTGATTAAAGAATATTAATTTTGGCCAGAAATTAAGATTTAACAGTATAAATTATGTGAAATTTCAACCACGTGATCAAGTTCGGTATATAAAGAATTTTTTTTATATGCTTTATTATAAACGGTAAATCATAAAAGTTCGGTATACGTTATATCGAGTTTATAGAGATTTTTTTAAATAATATGAACCCGGTTTTTAAAAAAAAGTTCGGTAAGTCAAGAGTTCGTTATATCGTGGGTTCGTTATATCGAGGTCAGACTGTAGATATATTATTTATAAAAAAAGAAATATTTAATATATTTTATATTTTTAGATAAATTTATAAAATTATAAAATTTTATATATTTTATAAATTTAAAATTTAAATTTTATAAAATATAGAAGTAATAAAATATATTAGATATTTAAATATTTAGATAAAAAAGATATAATTTACTAGTTATATAAAAAAAATAAAAATTTTAATTAATAACCAAATTTTTATTAATTAATTAATAGTTTTTTATTTAACTTTATCTTTAATTAACTTTTTTTTTATTTATAGATTACTTTTTTTTAAATAATATATAATAAAAATTATATAAATATTTGATACTAGTATTTATACTAATTTTTATTTTGATATTATTTTTAATATTTATCTTATTTGTAGCTGAAATCTCTTTAGTTTTAAAATAGTTTCAGTTTTAGATTTTGGATAGTATTGGTATTCAAAAACTATTTTTAATTTTAAAACTGAAATCCTGACCAAAATTTAAAATTATGTCCAAAATCTTTTACAAGTTTGAAATCTAAAAATAAAAATATAATCAGATTAATTTTTTTTTTTTTTTTCGCAGCGCATTTGCAGTTTTATTAAAGTAAAAAAAATAAAGAAAATATATACAAAGTAAAATTCCTTAATAACTACTCTAATATAATTAAACTACAAACCACTTGTCATACTGGTAGTACCTCATGTGTGCACTGTTGAGTGATCGTTTAATTCTGTAGGTAGACTTCATTTGGTAATAGGTCATCTTAGCCATAAAGGCCCTATCTTCAATATCTGGTGATCACGAGATCCACTATGCTGCAACTTTATCATAATTTTTTTTATTGTTATTATTGTTTTTTTTATGTTGAATGGAAATTTTCTTAGACTTCCAAGGAGGCGATATACCAGTTGTCACCAAACGGTATAAATGTTCTTTGCATCGATGCAAGCCTTTATTATATTTGTATAATCAGATTAATGATTAATTTAAATATACAAATCTAATATTAAAAATCAATTTTTTTTATAAAAAAGTTTTTTCTTTATCCCATATTAAACCTATAAATTTTATACCTTTTTTATTTTTTATTTTTTATTTTATTTTTTTCCTTTTTACTCTCCTTAATCTACTATAATAAACATTATAATAGTAATGACTATTAATAATTTAATTAAATATTAACATTTAAATTTAAAAATATTATGATATTATGCAATTTTTTGAAAAAGTTGGTGGAGTTCTATTAGTAAAATATAGGAATAGTTTATAAAATGTACCAAGTATCTAATTCTAAAAAATATTATTCAAACTTTACTATATTATTAATATTTTTAGAAAATTTTCTCATTTTTCTATATGAAGAAATAATCAAAACTATTAGTGAAATTGATAATAAAATATGGGATGATGATGAAAATATAATTGATATGGTTATATCTCAAACATATAATCTAGATATTGCTTTGAATATAAATATTGAATCTTATTTTTTAATATAAAATGAAAAAAATCTGAAAATATGATAATAGTTAGTTTCAGAATACAAAGATTTTTATATTTAAGTATTAATATTAATAATAACAAAATCTGTAAGTTGTTTAGTTTCAAATATTCAATTATAATAAAAAATAATTTCAGCCTATATAAAGTTTTAGCAAAAGTTTCAGATTTTGGCATTAGTTTTAAACTGAAGTTTTAGAATTTCAAATTTAGTCATATTTCTGAAAAGTTTTAGCTACATATATAATTTACCTATTCTTTATTAAATATATTTATTTACAAATAAATAATTTATTAGGTTTAAAAAAATAACCAGATTTAAATTCAAATTTAGCCAAAATTAGGCTATAATACTAGCTGGAGTTAGCCAATTCAGATTTAAATTTTTTTTTAATATTCAAATTGGATTTGAAATAATTAAATTGGATTTTCCAATATTCTAAAAATATATCAAATAATAGTAAATTTATATTTTTAAAATTAATAAATAAGAAGTTATTTTCAAAAATCTTAAAATAATAAATTCTAATAATTTTTATCTATTAAAGCTAAAAATATAAAAATACTATATTTAATGAATCAAATGAACTTTAGTTTATTTTTCTATTTCCTAATATAATATTATTATTTTTCAATTTTTATATTAAAATTTGATTTTAAAAATTCAATATATTTTAACTAGTTTTATTTTATTTTATTTTTTTTATTTACCCTTATGGGAATTGATACTTTATTTATAGTAATTAGTTTATGTATTAAACTCTAAAATATTCCACTTGACTAGCAAATATTTTTTAACTAGTTTTAAATTTAATGCAAAAATATTATAATATTACATTATGTATTAGTTATAGAAGAATAAACCAAACTCATTGGCATAATAAAATGCATCAAATGAAAAGTTATTAGCATTTATTATTGTTTTAAGGTTTTTTAAAAATACCTTTTTAGAGATATGAATTCACCATCATTTGATGTATCTTGTTATAATGATTTACAATCATTGTCTGAAAAAGTGTTTCCTGGCAGATATATACCTTTATTTGGAAATAACATTAAAAGCAAATTATATTATTAGCACTTGTTACAAAATTTGGCATGACCAGTAGCTAATTTGCTATCTTTTTTATAGGAATGTTTAATGCTCTGCCAAATCATAATCCAGCTTAAGTTAAGCCAAAGTCAGGCTTGAATTCAACTTGATAAGCTATAATAATTCTTTTTGCGTTTTTTTTGCGAGTGATAAAAATATTACACATCACATGACTTGATGTGTGCTACTGGCAATGCAAAACGCGTTCGTTTTCCAGTTCGAGATATGATCTAGCATAGATTGTAAAAACTATGGTTATTCTTCCTCAGAAGGTTGGTTTGTAACCAGATTTTCTTACAGAAGACAATATAACGTAACTACTGAGCGTTTGAGGATTAAGGCTTGTGACTCACGCTAGCTTTTCAAGAATTATACTGTAAGCACCTATATGAAACTGCAAGTTTTCCTTTTGATATTTGCAAGTGCTATTTAATTTTCTTTTTCAAGCATATCGATTACTTGTACTAACAGTATTTTTGGTTTCTAGTGAAATATTGCTTGATCCTGTAACGTAGGCTACTGCAGAGTTAGTCAAAAACTACGGTTATTTCCTGGTTTTTTTTTTCAAAATAACGATTCTCCTAGGAGTCATCTGTTATGACTTGCGTCTATAGTAGTCTGAAGAACTACGATTATCCCATAGTTCTGAAGTTGTGTTTCATGTCAAGTATTAAGAGTATGTGCATTGTGTACTTAATTGCTCGCGGCTCAGCCATTTTTGTCAATTTGGTGTATTATAAATCGAGCATCATTATCGTACTTTTAACCCACAAATTAATTTCATCCACTATACTCCTCTTGATATTCCCATTATTACATGAAGTGATGAAGATATATTTCCTCCCAAGGTAAAATCATTTTCAGCCTTAATTTGATCAAAATTTTGTTTGAATGGATCTCGTTCTCTTTACGCAATATCTGATTTAGGGTCTAAAACAACTCCGATCACTTTGATCAAGAAAATAAGATTGTGTCTTCTTGAATGCAAAATATTGATTGGTCAAAATATTCAAATTACTATTGGCTGATTTGTTAAATTATCCAATCAGAAACTTCATTAGTAATTTTTCGGACAAAGTAATGGTAGAGAAGCAAGCGAAATATGAAATATGACACGTTTTTTTTCAAGGGAGGGAGGGACATAAACCATGTGCGTTTTGACGGTTTTGTGTAATCGGAAATTTTATAGACAAATCGGGTATGATACAGGATCTCGATTTTAGCGAGATGACATACATACTGTAACTTTGAATCTTACAACTTTTCATAATTAAAAAAAAAATTATATGTATAACTTACAGTATTTATTAATCCGAAGTGTAACGAATTAGTTCGAAGATTTTAAGCGACACAGCAGGGACCCCGAAGTAAACTTCAAGCTGACTGGAATTAAAGATATTTACACATTCATTTTTCCAAATCAAATTGAATGAGTGGACAAATGATTCTTTAATCACATGATTATATTTCTTGTGTCAATAATACCTCTTCATGTGATATGCCGCATATATGTAATTTAGGCAAAAATTTTCTTGAAGATACAAGTCCGACCGGCACGTGACGATGTACAACAATACAGTACTTCGGGGTTCGGACTTAATTACATATATAGCCGATCTACAGCAAAAAAATTAGAGTTATCTATAATGTATTTTATTTCGTATTACGTACATTGTATAAAATAACAATAAACAATATTGATATATCGATATTGTTATAATTAATCATAATTCCCATAATTTCGTAAATGCAAATCACGTGTTTAATAAACTCGAATCGATGTTTTGGCCAATAAAGTTTGACGCGTATTAAACGTTTTGTGGCTAATACTGGGCTTGTTATTAAACCAATCAGATTTTCCTAATGATTCGCTGCGGAAGCTAGACAATTACATCCTAAATAACGTAAGTCATAAAAGAATAAAGTACGTAATTCCGGCCTGATTATATTAATATTGTTTCTATAAAAGGAAAGTAAAAAAAGACTTTGTTTGAACATCCTGGATTATCAAAAGATTATATAAACTAGCAAACTAGTGTATAAAACAGCCACAACTTTTCTCGCTAACGGCCTTTCACACGATAGTAGAAATCAAGCAAAATTCTAACAAGGAACAAGCTGAAATGACTGTTTGTAAGTTTTTCTTGGAGGGTCGATGTAACTTTGGCTCAAACTGTAGAAATGAACATCCGGTTGACGCTCAACAACGTAATAATCGTTTTGGTACAGATTCGAGTAATCCACTGAGAGGACGATTAGGCTTCCGTAAATTCAAATTTCTTTTTGATAAGTTTTGAAATTCATAAAATTATTTTTCACCTTCTAACTTTATCTTTTTAAATAGCAAGCACTTCTACAGATTACCCTCCTAACAGAATATATGAGTATGTGTTGTTTTATTTATTATATTTATGTTGGTACAAATTAGATCATTAATGCGCATGTAATTAATTTTTTAGTGATAAATCTGTAAGAGCCGACTTATCAAGAGACCGTCCTGAATACAAGTACTCTTGTTACGGTCCGGCAAAAGAAGAACCAAATTTATTAGAGGGTACGGACTTCTCTGCCGAAGAATTACGAGTACAGTACTATAGTATCATGAGTACGAATGGAGTGGACTCTGCATATGTATGTATCGGAATTTGGATATTTTTTTAGAACAATATTTTCTTTTCCTTTTTTTTTTTATACATTATTATAGTCCATCAGAAAGAAGTGGGATCTTCAAAGGTGGCCATAGTAGGAACGAATTGTAGATAATTCAATAACTTTTTAACCAATCTAGCGTGCTGGTGTGAAAGATCTTGATGAACGTATGCAAGGCCAAATTGATACTATCCTAAGAGATTTACGCTCTGCTCTTACTCGATTTGATACTAAAAGACAGCAACTAGCGCAACAACAAGCATCTAGCGGATTCGCATTCGGTCAACCAACTCAGCCTCAGCAACAACCTACACCTCAACGGCAAGGAACATATGGAACTCCAGCTTTAGGTGCACCTACACAAACTGCTACACCTTCACCATTTAGTTCATCTATTAACCAACCTAGTACACCTTCACTTTTGTCGTCGTATAATCAACCTACTGCACCTACACCATCTTTATTTGGAACGAATCCTTCAGGTTTTGGAGCATCTAATTATAATGCTACTAGTTCGTTGAATTATCCGGTAACTCCAGCTCAACCAAGTCCTGGTTCGATATTCGGCGGTTATCAACAACCACAGCAACCTCAACAACCTGATCCCCAACAACAGCAATATTTACTTCAAATGCAACAACAGCAAGAAATGTTAGCACAACAGCAACAACAACAGCAGCAAATGTTACAACAACAAATGATGCAGCAGCAACATATGCAGCAACAACAACCACCACAACCGGGAAATACCCAAGGTACAATAAACAATCCACAAATGCAAGCATTTGCGTCAAGTGAATTTGAATTATACAAAATACCTGAAATACCTCCACCTTCAGATTATAGAAGATGAATTCAATCGTTATTTCCAACGAACCTGTTATCCAAATTATTAGAATAGATTGAATTATGGATTGGTAAGTGATTATGATTAATTCAGCAAAATAACAGAAATCTGCAAGAGATGAATAATTTACATCAAGAAATAGTCGATTATTTGAGGAGATTTTATTTTATTCAAATTTAAACTAATTTCTTTCTTTCTTTCTTTCTTTTTATTAGAAACTAATTTGCAAATTCAAGAGAAATGAGAAATGCATTTGTTTTCTTTATATATATATTACAAAATGGATATGCTTTATTAGAGTTTCACTCTATCAGGAATACAAACGGTTGGTGGTAATGAAATATCATGTGTGATGAAGTTTATCTTTACCGATTTGTTTATAAAATAAATGGAAAAGAGTGGTAAAGATAATTGGTGAACATTTATATGTATTGTAGTAGTTTTTTAAAACCACATATTTAAGATTTATATTTGAAATATAAAAAAATTTATAATAATGTTAGAAATTTATTTTTTTGTATATGAATTTTTTTTTTTTTAAAAAAAAAAAAATGTAGTCACGTTTAACATTTTAATTGGTCAAATTAATTAAATAATTTGCCGAAATGTCCCACATTTCATGAATTTAACATAAATCAAAGATGGATTGTGTTACATTTCTTTTCACCGTATTTTCCACTGATGCAGGTTAACATTTGTAATCTGCATTTATGATAATTTTGATTTGTATATTATGAATAACGGAGCAGTGGTATAATATGATGAGCAATCTTAAAAAGACAGCGGTCGTCTACATTATTATTATCAAATGATGATTGTTGTAAGAGAGACTTGCGACATAAGCTAATATAATTTTTGCTTAGCAAGCGCATATTATAGTCACAAGATAATCACAGTGAATCAGTCAAATTTGAATCTAATTTTTGTGAAACCTCGATCAATCTAATTTTTTTTTCCTTATAAATAAAGTTGTTGTTCATTGATTTTTTTTTAAAAAAACTAAAGGAACTCCTTTTTTACTACATTTGGTTCTTTACTTTTAAACTTTTTTACTTTTTTTATTCTATTCAAAAACTTTGATAAAAATGACAGATATTAACCGTAGTGTAAGTTATCCTTTTTTTAAAGAGATGAGAAAAACCAAAACGTAAAATTAAAGATAAATATTTTATTTTTATTTATTTATTTCGGAATAACTAGGCCGAATTTGATGCTGCCGCTAAAGAATTTGAGGAAGTTGTAAAGAATCATAATCCATCTGATGAAGACAAATTGGAAGGATATGCTTTATTTAAACAAGGATCATTCGGAGATAACACTAAACGTAATTATTATTATTAAGTAAAATCAAATCTGGATGTCTTTCTTACTTTAATTTTTTTTTTTTGTATAAATTATAGCCGAACCAGGTTTTTTTGCAAGGACTGATAAAGCAAAATGGAATGCTTACAATACTAAAAAAGGTTAGAGTTCATTTTTTTTAATAAAATACTCAATCGGATCATATACTCCGTGCTTATTTTACTACTTTACTTCGGTAGGTATTACACCTGAGGATGCACAAAAACAATATGTTGATTTTGTTGCAAAAATGAAAGAAAAATATGGAAGTTAAAGGAATTTTTTTTCTTTCTTGTATAATTTAAGAAATCCATTTCTATTTTATATCATTTCCCCCTTTGTAAATCTTTGAGAGTTCATTATTGTGGCTAATTGCTTTCCAGAAATAAAGAAATTTAATTGGACAAGAATCAATGGCGTAGTCATTTGTTTACATGATTACATGAACTGACATTTTCTGTGTTCCTCAATAATAACTAAAATGGTTATATAAAGCGAATGTTCTTACTATAAACAACTCCGGAAAGTTTTTTTATATAAATATGTGGTTTATTAGAGGTTACCTAAATCATTATCCTCGTTATTTAAATTCAAAATCTACAATTTTTTTTATAAAATCAAGATTAAAATTTTTTATATCAGAAAGATTTTATCAAAATAAATTTAATATAATGGATATAATGGAAACATCTAATGAATCTAAAAATATTTTAAATTCAGATTTTGATATTAACTCATTAAAAATTATACCAATCGATTTATCATCAATTTATTATGGTTATGAACCTTTGGCATTCATTATTGATAATGTATTGACATTAGAAGAATGTAATACATTAATAAATCTTTCTGAAAATGATCCTAATATAAAATATGAAGAAGCTTTACTTAATATTGGTGGAGGAAAACAAATTTCTGCAAAAGATGTAAGGAATAGTTCAAGATATATTAGGGATGATTTTATTTTATCATCTGAAATATTTAATAGAATATCTCATGTATTACCTCAAACTTGGCAAAGGCGTAAAAAATCATTCCCTATATCTTGTTTAAATGAACGTTTACGTTTTTTAAAATATAAAAAAGGAGAATTTTTTAAAAATCATCAAGATGGTATGTATAGACGTGATGATGGTAGTGAAACTTCTTTTGTTACTTTACAATTATATTTAAATGAAGGTTATCAAAGGTGGTGAAACTACTTTTCTTAATAATTCATTAAATGTTAGAATACCTGTAGTTCCAAAACCTGGTAGAGTACTTATATTTGAACATCAATTACTTCATGAAGGTTCAAAACTTATTGATGGTATTAAATATGTTATTAGAACTGATATTATGTATAAAACCGCTCAGTAATTTTGTGAGTTATTACTTATTATGATATTTGAATAATTAGCTTTTTTTATTTATATGAATTATTTTATATATTATTTATATATTATGATATCAGTTATATAATAAATTTACTATTTTTATTTTTTTATTGTTAAAAAGTACAAAGAACCTTGATTTCTTAAATTGTTTCTTATTTATATCGTGTAATTATTTTTTACGATTATCTATCCTGCTAATATAGATTTACAAATATCAGCGATTAAAGGAAATGTGCTAAATTCTCTCCAAGAATTAAATTTAAGGTCATGATAAGTAGTAGGATACTTACTTCAACACGTCTCATTTTCTAAATATCGATACTAATTACTAGTTACTACACGCATAATGTATAAATTACATAAAACTTACAAAGTCTTTTAAAAGATCACGAATTAAAAATAATGAATCGCGATATTTTCCCAATGAAATTGATTAAGTATGATAATGTAAAATAAGTTAGATAATAAAAGATTGATAATTAGTTGCAGGTTAAGATCAGTGCAAGATTGTAAGCTATCAGTGTTCGATTTGGATGTCGTCCTATTGGACATTGGGATAAGTGTCCAAATAATGTTTACATTGTTCATAAATTATTGGACAAATTTGTCATACTGTATATCAAAAACTGAATATCTAATTGGATGTTTAAATGTAAGTTGCTTAACCTAAACTATTGAAACTTCCAATTTTACCAATTCCAATAGAGAATTTCCGATACCATAGATTTAGAGAAAAAAGGTTGGAAATGATTGGAATTGGAAGAATTTGAAGGTTCTATTCCAATAAAAAGTCATCGGAAACTTTCAAATGCACATCCCCTGGACCCTGGGTTAAGTAAGGAATTCAATGTGGTTTTAAGTTTTAACCATATTAGTCAATTATTTCTATTTATTTATTTATTTCCAACAATCTGTGTTTCAACCTTGTATCTCTTATTTCTAACATACTGAGGACAATGAACAGTATTTCAGAAGCAATTTATAAAAAAAAAAAATAAGTATCGAAATCATAATTGCTGATTCACGTGTGGATTTTCGATTGATCACGTGATTAATATTCAATTATCGTATGATTTCATTTTCCAATTATCTTTCAATATAATAATAACTTTGCCCATAAAGTAACTTCCCAAATTCTAATTTTCTATCATTTTGATTGGTATTAAACCTGAATAATGATAATCATTTTAACAAAAGTTAATGGAAATAAATACTATATAGAGGATTTGACCCCGAAAATATTTAAACAAATT
This sequence comes from Rhizophagus irregularis, assembly GCF_026210795.1. NCBI lineage: Eukaryota > Fungi > Glomeromycota > Glomeromycetes > Glomerales > Glomeraceae > Rhizophagus > Rhizophagus irregularis. The sequence goes on from NC_089452.1 coordinate 2,930,459, forward strand.
TAAACATCACGTGCTAATAAGCCTGAAGATCATTACGGGTTCAATGTATTCATCGGCAACCTTTTCATTACATTCAAAATGTATTTAATAAATAGAATACGTAATGCATATTTGTATATCTTTTGAATCCCGTCTTTATTTGTAAGGGGCCGAAACTATTATGTTTCGAGTTAAACCAATCAGTGACATATATAGTAATAGATACTGAAAGTCGAAACAAATAGAATATTCGGCGATTTCACGTGTCCAAAAAATTTACCAAGAAAGTTTCATTTATAGAAATAAAAATTATTAATTTATATCAAATGAAAGAAAAAAAATTTAAAAATATAATATACTATATCAAATTTTTTTTATTATATATTATTATTATGATTATTAAATTGGATGATGTTTTGCTGATATAATTAATAAATTGTTTGTTATTGGTAAAATATATTAAAATTCTTGGTGAGAATAAAATTAACAGTTAAAGAAAGGATTATTTTTATTTTATTCATATTTATTTGTTTATTATGAAATATTTTTTTCCTTGGGATTCATTGTTATTCGGCGTAAAAAATATGCAAATATCATTTGTTGAAATATTTCATATATATTAGTAATGTTTTTTTTTTGTTTTACATTTATATATTTTTAATAATCTACTTATATATGTATAAAAAAAATCTCTTCTTTTTTTTTTAAAAAAAAAAAATAATAAAAATAATAAATCAGTTTAACTTTTAAATCATTATTATTCATTCATTTCTTTATTTTCTTTTTATTTTTTACGTTCTCTACAATCGATCATGGGTAGAATAAGTAAATTAAATCATTATGTCGCGGCATCACCTATAGGAAAATACTTTAGATTGGATGGATCATTATCACCTTTATCAAGAGAAGGAACGAAATTTACAACAGAAGTTAGAGCAGGAATAGCAACATTTTTTACCATGGCATATATCATAACAGTTAATTCAGCAATAATAGCGGATAGTGGAGGATCATGTGAATGTAATAATAAATTAAATAAATCATGTATAGGAGATGAAACATATGAAAAATGTTTAGGAATTATTAAACATGATTTAATAATTTCAACTGCATTAATAACATGTATAGGAACTACAATAATGGGATTATTTTCAAATTTACCAATAGCATTAGCACCAGGAATGGGATTAAGTGCATATTTTACTTATACAGTTGTTGGATATCATGGTAATGGTAAAATATCATATAAAGCAGCATTATCAGCAGTATTTTTAGAAGGAATATTATTTGTTATATTATCAATACTTGGTATAAGACAATATTTAGCTAGAATTATACCAATGAGTATAAAAACTGCAACAGGAACAGGAATAGGATTATTTTTAACATTTATTGGATTACAAAAATCTGCTGGTATAGGATTAATTAGTTATGATCCATCAACTTTAGTAACATTAGGAGGATGTCCACAATCTGATCTAGATGAAACGGGAAGATGTTTAAATCATCATATGGAAAGTGCAACAACTTTATTAGGAATATTTGGATTTATTATAATAACTATATTAACTTTATATAAAGTTAAAGGAAGTTTATCAATAGGTATAATATTAATTAGTATAATATCATGGTTTAAAAATACTAGTTTCACATATTTTCCAGATACAAAAGTTGGAGAAAATAGATTTGAATTTTTTAAAAAAGTTGTAAGTTTTCATTTAGTTGATAATAATTTAGCTGTAATGAATTTCGATTTTAGTACTAGTGAAGTATGGGTTGCACTTCTTACATTCTTATATGTTGATATATTAGATACTACAGGTACTTTATATTCTATAGCAAAATTTGGTGGTTATATGAATCATGAAACTGGTGATTTTGAAGGTTCAACGGCAGCATTTATTTGTGATGCTATCTCTATTTCTATTGGTGCATTATTTGGTATTTCACCTGTAACTGCTTTTATAGAATCAAGTGTTGGTATAAATGAAGGTGGTAGAACTGGTATAACTGCTTTAGTAACATCATTCTGTTTTGGTATAAGTATATTTTTTGCTCCAATATTCGCTTCTATACCTCCATGGGCTACAGGACCTGCTTTAATAGTTATTGGTAGTATGATGGCAAGATCTATTAAAAATATTAATTGGGATTATATTGGAGATTCCGTACCAGCTTTTCTTACTATAGCTCTAATGCCTTTAACTTATAGTATTGCTTATGGTTTAATTGCTGGTATTGGATCTTATATTATTATTAATACGACGGTAACTTTAATTGATAAATTAACCAAAGGATATATTAAGGCATCAAGAAAAACTTTTAATGGTGATTGGCCTGATGAAAATATGACATTAGATTATAATTCACAACATTTGGCTAATTCTGTTAATTTATTTCCCACTTGGTTGGTTCGTTCATTTAAACATTTATTTAATAGAAATGACGATAATGTTGATAATTCTGAAAATCCTGAAATCAAAATGAATGATTTTGATAGTAATAATAATTTAAATAATTTAAATGTCGTAAATACAGTATGAGTATTAATTTAGTCTCATATTTCCCAATCAAATATATATTTTTTTTACTTTACTTTTCCCTATCTTTTATTTATTTATTTATATTTATATTTATTATGAATGGATATATCATAATATTTTGTCATTTTATTTATTTTAAAATTTAAATTTTTATATAAATAAGTAAATTTTTATGTACGTCAGGAAAAAAAAATATATATACAATCTATAGAATCAATCACATGAACATATCATTATTTATTTATTTATTCTACAATGTACATATTATATACCGCATGTAGAACTATTTTCTAATAATAAAAAATTTTTTTTTTTTTTTCGGCAAAAAATAATGCCGTCAATTACAAATGGACGGACCACTTTTGTTTTTTTAACAACTTAAGGAAAAGTGTGTTTTTTTTTCAAAATAACAAAAAGCAATAGAAACATTAAACCAAAACATGAAACTCATTATTTTGAAACATCATTTACCTTTTGATAATCATTAAAAAAATTATTATATTGTTTATTCAATCTTTTTCTTTTTTTTCTTAAAAAAGCTTTGTGTAATGGTGTAATGTTGGTTAATAAAAAGTCTTGGCTTAATTAAAGAATTTAATTCGTGATCTATCAGTAAATCATAAAATTTTTATGACTATTTTAGGAGGGATAATTGCGGGGATAATTTTTATTCTGGAGTGATAACTGATAACTTACCTTCTAAAGATCATAAAGACATGAAAATTATTAATTTTAATCTTTGATGATTTGAACCCGATAAGCTAAATCCCATCTTTCTCATTTACTAGTCAAATTTGTACATATAATATTAGTTTTTAATTAATACATTTGTCGGAACTGCAGATTTCATGTCACACTAATTAAATTTTATTATTCACCCGTCGTTAAAAATAGTTTTTTACTATTTTATAATCGTCTCAAAAAATTTAATTTGGGATTAATTTTTTATTTTGGTGGATCACAAATTAATATTAATATTTATTTATTATATGTAAATTATGTAAATCATACTTCCGAGTTTTCGGGATTAAATTTATCAGATTTATGACGTGTGATTGCATCTTTATATTAAACACGAATTTTGAATCAGGTATTACACATCACGTCATGGTTGAAATTAATAATACACATTGTCACAGCTTAACGTAAAATGTCATGACTGCGGTGAGCTAAATCTTTAGAATGATAAAATAATTAAATTACACAATTGTTTAAACTTCTATATAATAAACAAACATTGCAGCCAATAACTTTTTTGTATTACTTTTGTTATTTCTTTGATACATCTTTGGTTAAATACATTTCTGTCCTAATTTGATGAATTTTTCTCGGGTAAAATATCCGTCAACCATCGGCAGTTTAATGAATATAGATTTTTACATTTGACTTCATACCAACAAACAAAGGTTCGTAGATCATGATTATGGACATTAGTCACATTACAACTACTGTCTGTAAAAGTGTTCATATGATTATTGGCACTGGGAATTCGGTCATATATTCATATATGGTAAAATGCTTGTGAGAAAGAACGACATGGCTATAAACGACCTTAGTCAACCAGCAGTAAAAGGGAATGAAGAAAAACTTGAGCAAGTGTGATTTTTAAAACCAAAAATTCATGATGTTACGATTTGAAACTCATGAAAATTAATATTCAAGTTTAAGAGCACGTGATTTTACTTTAAATTGTTCATTTTTAATGGAAGACTTTTTACTTTCCAAAATAAATTCCCAAATTTTCAGCGAATTCTTTTATTTCAAAAAAAAGTAAAAAAAAACCCCTAAATAACGATATAATGCATATATATATGTACAATATATTTATATATAATTATATAATTCGAAAAATTTAATTTTGATGACGTTGTGAATATATTAAAAATTTATAAAGAATATTTTGATTTCAATTTGTCAACAAAAGCAATATATTGAGATGCAGCATCATCGCGTGCAATGCCTTTCTTCATAGACCATGCCATATCTTGAACCGCATCAGAATTGTTTTTTTCTATTAAATAAATAGAATATATATATATATATATAATTAATTAATTATTTTCGTTTTAATTAAAAAAGAATCTAGGAAAAAAAAATAATAAAAAATTAAGAAATTATTATTTTTACCACTAGGAATATCTCCAGCAATGGCTTGTTTATATAAACCATATCCTTCTAATACTTCCTCCGCGGTGAATTTGTTTGCTTTCGCATGAGTCGCAAAGTCTTGAGCAGCATTATTGAATATAAGCTATTTATTTTTAAAAAATAAATTAGTTTATAATATTCGAAATTATAAAAATATATAAAATATATATAAAAACATTAATATAAAACTCACGCTAGATTGAGTATCAGTCATTTTGAAATATTTGAATTTCTTTTTATTTCTTTTTTTTTTAAAAACGGATTTTATTAGAGAATTTTTTTTATTTATTTTTTTTGTTCGCGGGAAGGTAGAGTATTTTATAATCAATGGAAGAAATAAACTAATCAAGATATAGTTGAATCTTGATCAAAGCACCCGAGTTGTAATTGAGAACGCGTTAGACCCTAAATAAGAGAAAAATATTTATAATTACATCATAGATTACATCTAGCATACAATTTTAAGAGGCTATGTAGTGTACGGATCCAAATTCCTAATGAAAAAAAAAAAAAATTCGCACGAATCAAAAAATTAAAATCAAAAACTGTTTAAAGATTAAAAATGATTTTAAACTTTAAATAGTTAATAAACCCATATACTTCATAAAGAATGGTTCTATGGAATACGGGAAAGTGTATATTAACCCAAATTGCGTGAGTACCCTTGCAAAGTTCCCCTCATCCCAAATAAAGTGATTTACAATTACATAAAAAAATAGGAACAATCCTTGTTCTAACCATAAATAATTAACCTAATTAGTTTTCGAATTTTTTGAAACAATTATGATATCAATTTTCAAGTATTAACCCTAAAACAGTTTGGATTATTAATAAGGTGAGATGATGTCAATAGAAATGCTTGTTATTCGTTAATCAATGGTTTTTAATATTCACGTGACTGTTCAATCCGATTAATTCCGACGACGAATCTTTTACTATTCTATCATCCATAATATTTATTATGGTATAAAAAAGTCTTTTTTAATTTGTGGAGAAAACGGAGAAAGAAAAATAAATATGAAGTTTAATTTTTACATTTTTAGTATTTTTAAGTTATCATCAACCAATATTTTTTTTAAAAAAAAGGAAGCTTTAAATTTAAGATGCCAGATCTTATTCAAAAATGAATAGCATTTTGTGATCGCTCATCGCTGGATTTACACTATAAAACAAGGTTGCAAAGTTCTTACAAAAGCGTATAAACATATGTTCAGTCGATGATCTATACACAATTTTCTGGTATGATTGCGCAAAATAAATGAACCATGTGCTATTTTCTCTATGAAAAAGATTTTTGATAATTATTTTGAGATTTACAAGATTTTTTAAACTCCTTACCTCGATCTGTGATCTTTATGGAGAAATTTTAATGATTATATTGATTATAATGGAAAAGAAAATATAGATAATATTTATAAATAAACTCAAAATTTTCCCTTTTTTGAAATTATCTTTCTTTTTCTCATATATATTTTTTATCAAACACCAAAAAGAAAAATACCTTCGTTTTTTTTGTAAGATAATCAAAAGACAAAATGCCAGACACACAAATTTACATACAGGATTATTTGAGGTCTGATACTAAGTCTCGACCTCATTCTACGTCAACAAAAAGACATTCACCAAAAATTGGAAATCCTACTCCCCTTGGTCTTTCAGCTTTCGCAATGTCTGTTATGATTTCAGCTCTCTATAATCTCGAACTGTTCGGTGCTGTACAATCAAATGTTATGGTCAGCGTCTCCCTATTCACCGGTGGGGTCGTTCAAGTAAGCTAAAATTTCTTTAATATCAATTGCACTCGAATATATTTATTTATTCAAATGTCACGTCATAGTTCGCTTCTGGTATGTGGGAATTTAAAGTCGGAAACACTTTTGGTGGAACTGGATTTTCTGCTTTCGGTGGTTTCTGGTTATCTTATGGTACTATCTTGTACTTATTCAATACTGCCACTAATACTGATCAATATCATAGTACAATGGGAGTTTTTTGCTTAACATGGCTAGTTTTTACTTTTATCTTTACATTGGCTTGTATAAGAACAAACTTGGGAGTGTTATCAGCTTTCGTATTCTTGACTATAACATTTTTAGGTGAAGTGATCTTCCATTTCAGTGGTGCAACTATATTCATAAAACTCGCTGGTGTTTTTGGTCTTTTGACTTGTTCTGCCGTATGGTACTGTTTAGGGGCCGTTCTCTTAACACCTGATTTGTCTCCAATTAGTTTACCTCTTTATGATTTATCAGTAAAAGATAATTAATTTTCTTATAATTAATTAATTAATAATGGACTTCAAAAATCCCACCTAATTAATAGACAAATTCTTTGGATTTTGGTGTTTTAATTTAAGGAGTAAATTTACTTTATCCAATTTTTTTTTCCATTTTTTCAATTTTTTTTTATTTAATAATCTTTAGTTCATGTAATTATAATAACCAGATAATTTAATAATCGATTATAACATAGTACAATATTATTTACAAGTTAATAAGTAAATATTAAAAAGTTTGATAACCGTTAATCCTCCGTTCACTAGAAAAAAAAAATCAAATTAAAATAACTTTTTTTGAGCAAATCACATAAAAATCGTTTTTTTTTTTTTTTTGTTATTACAGAAATTACTTTATTGTAATACAATAATGATTAACGAATATTTTAAATATATTAAATTTCAAACTTATATTGGAGCTAAACGAGTACAGTGGGTTCAGTATACTTTTGTTAGTTTATAAATGTAAATCAAAAGTTTAATTTAATAAATTTAATAAGGAAAAATAATTTACTCTTTTAGAAATAAAATAAATATCAAGTATATCACAACAAAAAAAAAATCATTCTTAAAGAGATCAATCTGTGTCACTGTGTGATAATTTATATATCCACAATCATTTTCCTGATTCACATTTTGTGAAGTCTAAAGTTTTATCCATGATTTGAAAGACAAGACCGGAAGTTTTCAAGAGAACAGAAGGGTTCAAGAGAATGAAAGGAGAGTTTAAGAGACTGGAAGGATTCAAGAGATCAGAAGAGCTCAAAAAGACAGGAAAGGAGAGTTCAGGAGACCGGCCATGGCTTTGTAAATTGCAATACACATTAAACTACGTAGTTTTTGGAGATGATTCTTATGAAAATAATTTCTCTGTTAATACTGTTAATATTAGAACTGATACGGATTCCTCGGTATTAGTATCAATCATATTTAGATTATTCAAATATTATGGCCGTTGGTGAGGTACTGATAACTGGACTGAATTTTATTAGGACAAGCAATATCATATGGCGAAAAAACTACTACAATTTCAGCCACGGAGAAATCTTATGATAAATAAAGAGATCCCTACCCCTCTCTTTTATTTTAGTATTAATTAATATATTATCAAATATTTTATAATAAAAAGGTTACAGTATGACATTTTTCCCTGAATATATCATTTTCGACTGCTCATTTCCTGATTTGGTTTATTTCCGGGAAACTTCAATTCCCTAATATCAATATCCCGAATAATTATCCCGAATGGACATTTTACTGGATTTAGTATAAAAATTTCTCTTTTTAAATTTATTTTATTTTATTTTATTTTATTTTTATTTCTTAAAGAGGAGTTTTCTATGACTATTACAAATAAAAGCCTATCTAGCAATCAAACACTAAAACTCTAAAAGAACTAATAAGTGTGTATAGTACTATGAAAATACATTCCGTACAAATCGACAAAACCTCACCCTTCGATAAAAGATTTAGGGCGTCCCCCGAGAATGCCTCAGGGACCCCCAAATCTATCCTCTAACCTCTCCCCATTTCTGGGGGATAATGCGTTGGTCTACCGAATGCTACCATTACCACAAGGTTAGAGTCGACCGCAATGTGCTCACTCCGTCAAATTGGTAGATCACCATATGGTGGTTGCCCTTTAAATTTATAAATTGAATTAAATTAAATCACATGATTTAGATTAGATTATCCGATAAGATTTGCAAAAGTATGCAAAGTATACAAATATGGAAAAATATCAAATGTAAATTATCAACGATATCAAAGAAATTAATTTGTAATTATTATTTGATATACAGTAATTTAAAAACTATTGAACGAAGTTTCATATTGTTTCTAGTTATCACTCACAAAAAGCTTGGAAAAATTATAGAATATGTAAGTAAAGAATTATTAAATTATTAAAAGTATTTCTGAATTATATAATAAAGTTTATAATTTTCTTACAACTTTCTCCATTAAATCATATTACTTCTTTATCTATTATTTATCAGGTAAACCTTTAATAGAACAAGAAGAATAATAGAAAAAAGCTGCTAATGAAGCATTAAAAATTAAAAAAAGTTTCAAGGTATGGAAGGTCAAAAATAAAATACATAGTATTTTTTGCACAGGTATGTTAAAAAATTTTACATCATTAAAAAAATATTTTATTATGTGATAATTGGCGCATTTTTGATAGATGTTTAGGCTTATAAATATTTTAGTCAATTGGATAAACCAAATTAAATATACTAGTGTTGAATTCAACTTCACACAATGGTGAATCTGGGTACTTTATAGCCCGCAAGTACTAGCATTCAACTCTGGAGACGCGTGGGAAGTACTCTGGCTTTAATTTTATAAGTTTAAAAATCTATATGCAAAAAACAGAGTTGTTTCATGGCAGCTTTGTTATAATATTCTGATAACATGAGCTCATGATATTAAAATTTTATAATATTTTACTTAAAACTAAAATATAATATTTTTTGCGCCAGTTTCAAATTGCTTTTGAAGGTATTTACAATATACATGATATAGAAATCTTATTAGTAATGAAGAAATTAAATCAAAATATAAATGTTTTTTTCAGGTATTTTATTTTAATTAATATTATTTGATTTTTTTTAATATAAAATATAAATTTATCAGAAGTATGACAAAATTTAGAAATATAATAATCAATAAATTTATTTATTTTAATATGTATATATATAATCTTTATCATTTAAATTTTATTGAAATTTCAGTATATAACTAATTATCTACTAATAAGAAATATGTATTGGATTTTAATAAAATATTATTATTATATTATTATATATATATAATATTTTAATTGTTTATTATTAAATACATCACCAATTAAATTTAAAATAATAAAGTTGATAACAAAAGTACCAATATTAGTATTTTCTGATATAAATAAAATTTTAAGTAATAGTATATTATTATATTTAGAATATTTATATATTTAAATAAACAATTTTATTATTAATAAAATTATTAATAGTTATAAAGGTATTAAATTTTAAAAAAAATATATTAATAAATGAATTTTAAAATTTAAAATTTTAAATTGAATTATAGTATAACTGAATATATAAGTTAGTTTAATAATATCAAAATTGTAATTATAATTATTATTTAATGTAATTTAATTTATATTTAATGTTTTATTAAATAAATATAATATATAAAAATTCTTTATAATTGTAATATAAATATATTTTAAATTAATTTTTTTATATTTAGTTAATTAAAAATTATATTTAAAAAAAAAAACAAATTATTATTTAAAAAATTTTTAATTTATTAACTAATAATTATTATTATATATATAAATTTTTTTACATTATAATTTTACCCTTCCTTTGTACTATCAAAATAATATAAAAAAGTAAATATCAAAAAAATTAGCTATATTAAATCATTATAGTAGAATAATAAGAAATTATTCTTTAAATTGGATTAATTTTAGCATTTGGCATATAGTAAAAAATTATTCAAATTATAAAAATGTATGTAGTTTGCTTAAAATATATTAAATGCAAAATAATTTTGAATTTTAAAGCTACATTTTAATATCTTTAAAAGTTTTGTTTTTTTTTTTACTTTTTGAAAAATTTATTAAATAAGTAATAAATATAAATTGAATTCATTTAAAATTCTCAGTTTAATGTAAAAAAAAAAGCAAATTAAAAAAAATGTTTTGCAGTTTAAAGTTAATTATGATAAAAAAAGAATTTTAATGATGTAGTATAGCCGGCTTAATAATTTCTGAATATCACGTTATTATTGCGCATGTACTGCATACTGCGCGACGTGGAAATTTCTGTTTTTATAATTTAACCATATTAAGAATAATCCGTTATATAGATTAGCGATCATCAAAAAAATTCTAACAATGATGAGAAAAAAATCGTTATTGGATTAATACATATGACTGGTTTACAACTAGAATTCGTTATATGTAATATCACGAAATTTATAATAAAATCGTTATCACGAATCGTTATATCAAGTTCTGACTGTACAATTTAAAACTGCTATCTTTAAATGACTAGTTTATTTGTTTATCAAATTTCAATTGAAGATATTACACAATCACACCAAATGCTATGGGGTTAATTCACTTTTGTTATAGATAAAAATATGGAATAATTCAGAACATTCATCAAATTCAACATTAGGAACTTCTGCAGCTTCATCATCAACCCCTTTATCAACAGGAGGTATTATGACAAAGGGAAGAACGTAAAGTTGGATTTTCAAATATTTCTGATTTCGGATAATAATTGGATTATAAGTTCTGAATAAACATAGTAGTATTAATTCAAATAGTTAGGTGGAGTGGTATAATAGAAGAAATATGTTCAAGGTCGTTCGAATTTAAATTGGGTTTTCCTTTTTAACTTAACCGTAATGTTGTTTCGCTTCACTCTTAGCATTCCATTATCATTCCATCATTCATTCTTCGTTCATTCATTTCATTCATCCTCACTCATTCCATCTTAGCTATTGCCCTAAAATTCGGTATTCCAACTTTTCAAAGGAAAGAAATCCCGCAACATATTCAAATTATAATATAATGATCACAAACTATTAAGACGTTCATCGAATTTACGAGACACTTCATAATATCATCATCTAATTAATTATTGTGATCAAATTCTATTTCAAATTTACGTGAGAATATCGGAAATTTTGGAGCTAATGAAAGTAACAAATATAATTTTTTATCATCACTAGGAGAGTTAAAAGACCACTAATAATATATGTATAATTTAATTTGTGGTGACGGATGTGGTAAATTGCACATAATTGCCCGTTATGCTAATATGGAAGAAAATTTCTGAAAGTCTGCGAATGTGTATATATATGTATATGGAGCCTACGAAAATAAATACTTCTTATAAAAAGAATTTGATAACTAAAATTAGAATATTTATTATCATAAATAATTTCAATTACATGAACTTAAATGAATATTAAACATCTATGTAATTTTCTGATTCAGTCAATTTTATCATTATCACCTTTATATCGCCATTGAGATACTTTCTTCAAAGCAATCCATATTACCCAAGCGCAACCCGCTAATGCTACTATAATTGTCCACCATTCAACAAATTTTAAATGACTTAATTGACCTATAGGAACTTTAACTACTTCTCTTGGCCAAGAAGTGCTACGTAAGAATTCTTGTTTTGGAAGAAGGTACTTTATTTCTGTTGTTGATGGAAATAAGAGAGATAAGGGAAGAGGGGTAGGTGCAAATAATGGTTCTGCTCAAAAAGAAAAAAAAAATTCAATCTTTTTTCTTTAATAATGATAATAATAATAAAATAATACCTCGCGGTTCATTTTTTATACTTTCACAAACTCGTATAACAAATGGCCATGGCGCTCTTGCAAATACATGACTTTGCGTATTTCCAGAAATGGCTGGTTGATATCTCATATGAAGTGGTAAACTAAATTCACACAAGTCCTCTGAACTTTGCTTTGCAATTAAAATCAGACTACCCCATTTTAATGACGCCACTCCAAAAGGAATTTCCAAATCTGTTTCTCCCCAAACCTTGATCTGTTCATCCGAGAATTTATCTTTAAGTTGGTATACATCTACAAAAAAAGAATTAGGTAATACATAAAGGATATAGTCTTTACACTTGTCTTCTATTACCGAATATTTAATTGATGTACTAAAATAAGGATGAAAACTTTGAGAGGGATATATGCTTGAATTAAAAAATGAATCAGAAGAGAGAGTTCTAGGATATTCAGTAACCATTGTTGGTTCTATCCGTTAATAGCGGTCAATCCGTAATATTAGTCAGATAAACAGTTATTGAAATAAACGAATGAATAAAAAAAATTTGCAATACACACCAGGTTGGTCATCTTCGCCAAATACAATTTTCTCGCCAAGAATAGACTCAGAGTCTAATTGCGGACCAAAAACTCCCAGTTCGACTCTATCATCCTGATTATCTTTATTAATTTCTATATTTTGATTTTGATACTTCCAAATCATTCTTAATTCTGCTTTAGTTTTGTTCGTCTTTTTATCAAAATTAAAATGAAGATCTATAATAGCTGGACGACGATATTCTTTAGATGACCTTCTTCCCAATATTGATGATGAACTCGGTACATCATAAGATGGAATTGATGAATAATAATAGATATTTCCATCAGGAAGGGAAATCGAATTCAAAAGATCTATATGATACTTTTAGATAGGATTATAATTTTTTTTCAATTCAACACGATCCTATTTTATTGAGATTTTATCTTTACGTCTAAACGTACCGTACGTTTCGATGATTTTTCCTTATCACACATTACTACACCAAGTAATGCATCAAGATATTTGCATATGGTCAAAAAATCCATATTCTTGTAGCCTAGTCTAAAAATATCGTGAGATTAGGTATTTGAAATAAAATATCTGATTATTCGTATTTATAAGTACCTTTCGCTAAACGTTTGGTTACCTAAAGAGATACCAATATGGATTCCAGGTACAGGAACAATATTTAAAGGATGAAAGAGAGTTTGGGTTTCAGACGCTATTTGAACACGTAATGTCCAATTTTCACTCCAAGCGGTTGATTGTGTTACTGACTATTGAAAAGATAATATTCCAGTAACTGGCTATTCTGTCATTTGAACTTTAAAGCCAAACGAACAATAGCCTTTACTACCTTTATAATTTCTTCAGGTGTCGTTTTGACCCTCCACTCCCGTATTCCAGTAAAATTATTGACTCTAACAGCATGTTTTCCGAGAATTTGTATCGTATCCTCCGTAAACGCGTCAAGAGCATCCTCTTCAAAAAAAAATGTATGTCTATGTCTGGAAATTGATTCTGCCTTATTCAATAAGAACAATAATAAAACTAAAAGAAAAAATTGGAATGCGATCATTATTGAAAGAGTGAGGAAATTTTAGAGTTTTTTGTACAATATTTTAATGTACGACATACGTGAAATCAAGCATTGTCACGGGATTTTTCACCTTTTATAGTATGATAAAATTTGCCGGAATGGAACCATATTTGATATAAATTTCCGGGGTCGGCATCTACTCCATTTTAAATCCGTAAGAGTATCATCGCCTTTCCATTTTAACGTTCTTCAAGCATATTACGCTCGTTCGCTGTTGTCAAGCACAATTTCCCCGTGAAATACTTGGCGTCACGCTTAAGAACACGTTCAACAGCGTTCGAGCTTTTTTGATATTTTCAAGAATTCTCGAGGCTTTGTTCAAAAAGCTTCACTTCCCCTAGTTTACTTCAACCATCTTTAATAAAGTGCTAATAAAATGGTTGTCGGCATTGAACATTGTGTTTACTGTTTCGATGTTCTCGTTGCTTACCTTGAAGGAAGGATGCCTTTGGAGCCAGAATTCGAGAACAACCAGTAGTAAGCTTTCGTTATATTTAAATACATATATTAATTGTTAGACTAACCAAATTATTTTGATGAGCTAAAATATTATATTAATTAAATACTACTTATTTATGAATGAAGTCCGCTCTTTGTTACATGGAATATCGTTAATCATGGTCAAACCCGTTTGCGCGGTTGCATTGGTAATTTTGAACCTTTACCTCTTCATTCTGGATTGAAAGAATACGCTATTACTAGGTGACTATGTGACTATTGTTTGATTCTTTGATACCTTTTATTAATTCCGCGGTTCTGTTTCATTTGGATTATTTTTTTTTTTGCCAAATAGTGCGATTCACGATAGAAGGTTCTCGCCTATCACTATTCGAGAATTGCCCCATCTTACTTGCGGGTTTGTTCTTGTTTGATTTTATAATTATATCGTTTATTATTTGTGTATTAACTCATTTGATTTCTTGATGTTATAGGGTATCGTTGTTGACAAATTTCGAGGACGCCAAAGATTATCTTGACTGGGAGGTAAAGTTATTACCTTAAACTTTTTACTTTAATACACCTTCTCAACGGAAATTTTAAGATAAGTTTTTATTAGATTGGTGTTCATGGTATTTGGATTGAATTTGTTGACGATCATAATCGCCGCAGAACTGCTACTTATTTGCCTGAGGTTACAGAAGAGCAAGGTATATCAAAAGTTTATTTTGATAATTTAATACTATGGATTAGATTAAAAATAATAAAATTTATTCAAATTTCTAGGCTGGACCAAAGAAGAAGCCATCGACTCTCTTCTTCGCAAGGGCGGTTACAATGGCCGAATTACGGATAAGATTCGAAGTCGAATAGTGCTTACACGTTACCAGAGTGCAAAATATGTTGTTACTTATCAAGAATATCTCCAACACGTTAGTGAAAACCCACTAAAGCATGGTATAAAACACGAAATTAGAAATCCTAAAGATTCTAAGTATCTTGATGAATTCGCTATTGATGAATGGAATTAAGAAAACGCGTTTGTTACGCTTTTTTTAACGTGATTAATAAAAGATATAGATTGATAATACAGGTAAATTATTTATTTATTATAAATATTTTCATTTCTATCTATTTAGACTAATGTATTTTTAATTTATCTTTATGTTTAGCTATTCAGACTTTGAGTTTTTACGCTAGCTAATATATTGTTCAAGAGGTTCTTTATTATTATTATTATTATTATTGACTGGAATTTTTTTCGATTTTAGCAAATGCTGTACCTTCTAACTCGAAATCATCTTATCGTCACCACTCTACACTATTATTACTGTTTAGATTAATTATTATATAAATCAGTCTGCAATTTCTTTAGAAAATAAACAAAGCGTAAAAAAAAGAATAGAAGTACTGGAAAATTCTTTAATTCATAATTCTTTATTTAAATATAGAAATGAATAACATGTTCGGAAATTTCCTTTTAGTTTATTTTGTCAAATAATTATAATTGATATAATTTTGGTTCGATTATTTTTCATTCATCCGCTAATTATCTTTTTTTTCTCTCAAATTTTAAGAAATTATTATAATATTATTAATCTCAGTTCAAAATATCGAATACATTTAACGAAGTTTAAAATATTAAGATAAAGTCGAAATATTAAGCAGTTGTATCGACTTCTCCCGTTTCTTCTAAACACTTGGTACATGTGCAATTAAACCGCCATTTTGTTTCCAATTCATTTCTTCTGTTACTACAATTTCTGTCTCCAACTCTGATATAGCTGATTCTCAATTCTTCTCCAGCTTTGATAGGTTTAGTAGCGACAATAGACAATACATTATTATTATCAGGAAACCTTACTTCTGTATTTGGACTACAACTATGAGCAAGGTATGAAGCAACTCTGTAGAAACCAGCACCAATAACATTTGGTTGACTGCTACGTACAGTTTCTTCCAAATTCTATAATTTAAAATAATTGATTATAAGTAATGAACGTAATATAATAACATTAAGATATAATGATAATTATTATAAATACCTCTTTTATATTATGATCAGTATGTATACCATAGGCATTATACAAAAGTTTACCTTTAAGCATTAAATATCTTTCTTCAGAGATAAATTCTTCCATACCAGGCACTTTTGTTTCAAATAAATCTCTCATCAATTTAATTTCTTTGGACTCTTTATCAGAAGGGTTAACTGATAAAAATCTTAATCGTTCAATATGATCCCAAGTGCTATACTCTTCTTCAATTCCAGTAGCAACTTTCTGTGTTTCTTCATGTACCATTTTGGCCAAAAATCTAGCGATCATTAAAGGATATTTGACTTTTCCTGATTTAACCGAATCCTTTAATCTAGCTTCTTTACTAGAGGGAGAATCATCTCTAGTTGTGAAAAGAAGAGTCTCATATTCTGTCATTGCTTTATCTTTGCATGATTCGGAACAATAAATAGCACCAAATAGATCACTTTCATCGACGAATTTTGCACCATTCAATTCTTTGAGACAATAACTGCAAAATTCATTACCCTATATCATAACAATTTTAAATGAGATTCAACTAATTTTCAAATCATGAAATAAAATATAAGTAGACCAGCTAATTAAGAAATATTTATATTAATTACAATATCGATTAGTTTATCTATATCAAATTTCCAATAAAAACTCAATATATAAATGAGTATATTTGGAACTCAATATATAATTGAGTATATTTGGAAATTATAATGTTTATCTTTTATACAATATTCATCACCGATTTCTTAGGTTGTATGCGTTTTTTATATTAATATAGTGTTAAGATATTATATTTCAAAAAATACATACTTCAAGGCTTGGATCTAATGCAGAAGCAATAGGATGTTCAACAAAGATGACATCACCAGGTTCGAAATCCTTTGTGGAAATGAGAGCGCGACGAACAAGGTCATCAGATGTTGAAATTTGATTGACTTCCTGTACCTTGACATTCATTTCTTTTGGTGGAAAATTTTCAAAATATTCTGCTTGCTTTTTCTTCACCTACGTCGTAGGTGAATAACAAATAATGAATTATGTTCATTTCATTATTAACAAAAAATATAAACAATTATATACAATAATTTAATTTTTTTTTAATATTAATTATTCCTCCGAGACTTGATTTTCTACCTCAATGCTCATCATTTCATAAACCAAAGTGAAAACAGCTTCAGGTATGGTCTTTTGATATATCATAATTAATTCCACTGGATTAGGATAAACTTTCAATGCTTTATAGAAACAGAGAGCAGCGTCGTGATAACCAGATTCACCTAAAATTTATAAAATAAAATTAATTGTTAAAGAAAATTAATGTATACAAATTATATATTAAACTAGCATATACTCACCTACAGCGAACAAACTTTCACCTTTAGCCACTTGTTCCATAAAGTATTTTTCTTTTGCAGCAACATCAGTAGGGAAACTTTCACTACCAACTTGTTCGACAGCTTTTCTGAGAAAATCAGCCGTCTTAACTTTGGTTTCTTCTGCAGCAGCCCTTCTTGCTTTTGCTGCTTTTTTCTTATTCTTTTCTAATATTGTCAGTTATTACACATAAAAAAATTTTAATATATGATCAGAAAAAGTAAAAATTCATAAATTATTTGACATTAAAAGTTTAAAAACTTTGTAGTCAAAAGTTCTCAAATATACTCACTCAATTTCCTTCGGAATTCTGGGTCGGTTTGTCGTAAGTAGTCCCAGTATACGGCATAACCAATGCCGACTATTGCGACGGCACATATACCAAGAACAACTGATTTCTTTATCTCCATAAGAATTATAACTACTAATTTAAAATAATAATTTGAAAAGAAAGAAGAAAAATTGAAAAGATGACTAAAATTTTTTTTTTTGGTTTGGTAAGGATGATCAAATCAGGGAGTACTGGGACATCATCTGATATTTATACTTTAAAATCAAAATACGCGCAAAAAATTTTTTTTTTTTTTTTATCAGGCTTTTTCAGCCTTCATGCTGCTTTATCATGCCTTTTTGCAGGATAATATTTTTTAATTTTTTTTTTTTTTTTGTTTTAAATGCGTTTGTTTTTTGATTGCGCACGTTTCTCAATATTAAAAAATATTCCTAAACAATTAATCACATGCAATGTGCTTTTTCGTAATATTATATAGCTTATTAAAATCTGATAAATCTAATGATAAATGGCGATGTAATTATTGGCAACATCCGGACCTCCCCGATCGTACCAAATCAATTATTTTTCCCCGCTTTTTTTTTTAAACAATGAAAAAAGAAAATATTCTTTGTTGCATGCCCGTTTTTTTTTTTGATGGGTAAAAAAAAAGCCTTTCTTTCCTTTTTTTACCATATTGAAATTAAAAATTAGAAATATACCGTATTTAAAATTTACCTTATTAATTTTAACAATCTGGTGCAAGTACCCAAATTACCAGTACCAATCGATAATACTATACATTCTACAAAATTTCAGGAATATTATATAATGTGTAAGGGTTAAAGGAAAAATTGCCGATAGGATTATCAGCTTGTTCAAAACTTGTTTCTGCTGAAATTTGAGAAACTGACGGCCAACATAGCCTTTACGTTCATAGAAAATGTTGCACAAAATTTTTTAGACTTTTAGGTAAGCATGGTGAGCATTTAAATATATTTATACATCACTTATTATAACGATTATTTTAAATATGACATAATGTAATAATTTGTTTATTGTCAGTAATTATTATTATTACCAGTTTTAACAACATAAAATTCTTTATATAATACATTAGCTCTTTTCAATAATTCTCTTCCTTGATTTTCATTTTTATCTTCTTCATTTTCTTCTTCCTCTTCTTCATCATATAAATTCAAATTAATTCCATCTTCCAAGATACTTCTCATAGGTTTAACATTAGTAACATCAACATCTTGTATAAGTTTGACAAAATAACAAAGCAAGTTAATATCTTGAATTAATTGTGAATCTTCTGTAGGAGATGTTGAACGTAAATTTGATAATTTAAGTAATGATTTATATTCTTCTTGTGATATAATTGGTTTAGAAGTTGTATCAGAACAAGTAATAATGGGAGGTAAAAGTGAGCGAACTGACCAAGTTGGCTTTTCTGGCTTTAAAGAATTTACAGGTATAAATGATTTAAAAATTCAAATTTAATAAAAAATGATTATCAAAACTTTACCAAATAATGTTCATCAATTTTAATTGAAGAATTATTATATCTCATCTGTAAAAATTTTTTTAAATGATTTCTTTTAAAAGAGATCATATTATTTTTTGTAATTAAATTTCGAAACATCGTTGATTGAAAGAATACTTCGAGCCAATCAGATGGATTGTTAAATATAATAATAACAACGGAATAATTAATTTTCCCAATTTCTCCGGACCAATTATATTCTTCTGCAAGAAATATAAATATCAGTAAAAATAACTTTTCAAAATTTAGAAAACAAATAATTACAATAATCACTCTATTTTTGAATACTAACATAAGATAAGATTGTAATTTTAAAAGGGGTAAAGAATTAATGCGTATCAGATTAATATCAAAAGAATGGTGCTTTTTGATGTGTTTCTGATTATCGCAGCATAATGATTTGATTTTCTTGATTTTAAATACGCCTTTTTGATTATCAATAAATATAATGATGATGAGTCAATGATTATTTTTGAGATTTACGATTTGTAAAATAAAACAAAGGTAATTTTGTTTTTTTTTTATTTGCTGGAGAGAAAATTTCAAGATAATTTTTATTGTATCCAAAAGATAAATTATTTATTTTTATCTAGTACAACTTTCGTATTTTGTCAAATAGGAGGTTTGAAAAAAAAAAAATTTATTTATTTTAAACCTTTTAAACTTTTTCATTTTTCTTTTTTTAAAACTCTTCCCCATTTCACCTTTCAAGTTTATTATTATTTTTAATAAATATTTTTTTTTTTCATTTTTCATTGATCAAAATTAATAAATGTTTCGTTCTTCAACATTTTCGATAAATAGTTTAAGTGCAGCAAAAATAAGTGGCAGATTTATTAATGTAAGTCCCATTTTTTTTCAGCGAGCAACTAAACAAACACCGTCATTTACGAAGAGTATCACCACTTCAGTCATGACAGAGCAAAAGACCGAACAAAAGGTAATTCTGAATAAAAAAAAAATAAATTATTTAATATTTAATTATTGATTTTAACCATCTCTTTATATTAGACATTGACTCATGCAGACGAGAATATAAATCCTAAAACGATAGAGTTGTTAAATAAACAAGATAAATATACTATTAACACTTATAATAGACCTCCAATAGTTCTCACCAAAGGTAAAGGATGTTGGGTATACGATTTAGCTGATAGAAAATTTTTGGATTTTTCTGCTGGTATAGCAGTTAATGCTTTAGGGCATGCTGATGCCGAATTAGCATCTGTAATAGCAGATCAAGCAACAAAATTGATTCATTTATCAAATTTGTATCATAACGAATATGCTGGTGAATTAGCTGAATTGTTAGTAAATATTACAAAAGAAGGTGGAGGTTTTGAAGCTGCTAGAGTATTTTTTTCAAATTCTGGTACTGAAGCCAATGAAGGTGCATTAAAATTTGCTAGAAAATGGGGAAAACAAGTTAGTAAAGAAGGAAAAGAAAAATATGGTGTTATATCATATAACAATGCATTTCATGGTAGAACTATGGGTGCATTATCTGCTACTCCATCACCAAAATATCAAGCTCCTTTTTCTCCTTTAGTACCAGGTTTTGTTCATTCTATTTATAATGATATAGAAAAAATTCCTGAAGTTGTTAATGAAAATACTTGTGCTGTTATTGTTGAACCTATTCAAGGTGAAGGTGGTGTTTGGGTAGCTACTGTTGATTTTTTGAAAGCATTAAGAAAAAGATGTGATGAAGTTAATGCATTATTAATCTTTGATGAAATTCAATGTGGACTTGGACGTACAGGAAAATTATGGGCTCATCAACATCTTCCAAAATCTTGTCATCCAGATATATTAACCTTGGCAAAACCACTTGCAAATGGTTTTCCGATTGGAGCCATAATTACCACTGAAAAAGTAGCTAATATCATAAAAATTGGTGATCATGGTACCACATTTGGTGGTAATCCATTGGCATGTAGGGCTGCTTTATCTGTTGTACGTCGTATTAATACACCCGAATTATTAAGTAATGTTAATAGTGTAGGAGATTATTTAGTTAATGAATTCAAAAGATTAGCTTCAAAATATCCTTCTTTAATTACCAATATTAGAGGAAAAGGTTTAATACTTGGTATACAATTTACTGTTGATCCAACTCCTTTAATAGGTTTAGCTAGGGAAAGAGGTTTATTACTTATTACAGCTTCTAATCAAACCGTTAGAATAATACCTCCTTTAATATTGAAAAAAGAAGAAGCTCAACATGGTGTTAAAATTATAGAAGAAATTGTTGATATTTTTGATAAGCAACGTAGTAACTAAAAAAATTTTTTTTTTTAAGATTATATGATTAATTGATTTACTGTATTATTATTTTATTTTATTTTACTTTCTCGGGCTGTTTTTATTTTATCTTTTCTTAATTTATATAGAATGAACATAGTGTCTTCCCAATTTTAGCCAAAAAATTCAAATAAATTATTTAATTAACTTTCAAACTTCATATATAATTTATTGAAAGAAAAAATTGAAAAATTATGTAACATGAGACAAACTTTACTACTACACTATGTAAAAAAAAAAAGAATATGTCTACTTTAAATTTCATCATCAGGACTATTTTCACAATCTACAGGAACATGGAAATCTTCTTCATGAAGTCCACCCCAAGGATTTGAACCAATAATTTTAGCTTTAATACCAAGACCACGTTTTGCAAAACCTTTCCAAAGTTCACATTTGTTTTCGCCATTGGTTAAAATTTCATCGGATTGAATTATTGCATCACGCGCATCAATAAATGATGGACGGCATGGTTGTAATTTCATACCATCAACGACCAATTGTAATGCTACTGTATTACCATGTTTTGGATATTTAAGCGTATCAAGGCCATCAGGTGATGTTTTGGTTGTATACCATTTATATGAATCATGATCTACCGTAGGAGGGAACCATTCTAATGTAAAACCATGTTTTTCTACCAAGTTCCAATATACTTCATACAATATTTCTGCCCAAACCTCTCTATTAACATAAATTGAGAGAGAAAGTAATAATTAAAATTAAATATTTGGCCAAAAAAAAAAGGTTTAACAAAAAAAAATTATGTATAAATATATTTACCCTTTAGCATGTACACCCCAATACTCAGGTTTATCTACATATTTATATGTTTCAGGATTGGTTACCTTCGAAGTAGAATACTACGTAAAGAATAGTTATAAGGTTAATTTTAGTTGTTAATATCAATATTTCACTTTTTTTTAAAAAATATTTTATACTTACAGGATATTTTCTTATTCCATTATCGCCATTAGCCCAATTACCCATACCAAAATCTTTAGTACTATTAAATTCGGGTTTCATACGTAAAATGGTAGCAAAGAAATCTCCCCATCCCTCTCCCATACCACCTGCTTCTCCCCATCCTAAACATCCACTATTAGCTGGTCCTCCTGTCAATCGAGTGGAAATTCCATGGGAATATTCATGGATCTATTCATTATAAAAAATTATTATATTGTTTTTTTTTAAAAAAAAAAAATGTTTATTTTGCTCTATAATTATCACTTACAATAATTCCTGATTCTAAATCACCATCCCTCCATGGATTAGATATGTCCCAAACGTACATGCGCATCTTACCGTGTTGACCATCCGGAGGTGTGGCAAAGTTAGCATTATTAAATCCGGATCCATCTTGTGCGTTTGCAATTACTGGATCTCCTTCTTTACCACCTTTACCATGGTTATATTGTTGGAAGTTACCAGCGACTTCATTAAAACCATATCTATAAAACAAATCGTGAACCTATTAAAAGGAAAGAGAATTATATACTTAATATATATATGCATATTTTAAAAATATTTGGGTGAATAAATTTAATTATAAAACATTACCATGTTATTCCAGTAGAATAGATTGGTTACGGCAACATCAATATAAGATTTGGGTGGATCAGATAAATTCAATGGGAAATCAAATATTAAAAATTCAGTACCCTCAGGTCTATAATTATTTTCCCATTCCCATCTTCCATTTAAATTTTCTTGAGCATAAACATTATTACCAATAGTATTGGTAAAATTTCTTTCCCCTTGATTGTGCCAACCATAAGGTGAAGAAATAACATCATTAGGATCAGTAACTAATTCCCGACCACCATCTAAAGGATCATTTACACCTAATGGGAATACATTATAAGTTGCATCCGCAACCCAATCCATCAATGCAATTAATTCACCTGTATTAGCATTAATATGTGCATGATACCAATTGTTTTCCATTTCAATTTGTAAGTCCCAAACCAATTGCAATGACATATCATCCAGTTGAATATAATTTTGTGAAATTTTAACTGGTGATAAAGCGAAAGGAACATTTTCAACCATTAAATAACCTTGATCATCAAATGATTCATAATATTGTAAATTTTCTGGTTTAATAGCTTGTTTATCAATGTATGATGAAAACGAGTTTAATGCCTCAAATGGTGATATAGTTTTTCCTGAATCATTAACCTTATATTTAACTGTATTATGATTATCGCTACCTTTTACATTCTTTTTTCCTTGGTTTAAAAAATCTAAAGGACGAGTAGAAATATAAACTTGACGAGAATTAGAAGCGATAAAATATTTTCCATTTTTCATAAAAATATTCTCTTCCTCAGGTTGATTAGAGAAATCGGAACATTTATTTTGACCAAGTGATGGCGGTAAAACAAAACTATCACCATAAGAGATTACTCTACCATATTTGTCAATGTTGACATTTAAGTCACCATTAACAACTTCTAATCCATTATAAATTTGTTTAATATATACATGAGTAATTCCGTTATGTTCCGATTTATATATATTTTTAATTTTAAAATCAGCATCTGGATGAAGGCTTTCTTTAACGAATTTGATAGCAATTTCTTGAGGTGATAATTCTTCGTTCGGTGATGTTAATGCGTTAATGGAAGGGTTCGTGGTACGTAACGAATTTGGAACTACATATGATCGATGAGCAAGTTCCGGTCCAAAATTTCCTTTACTTCTTGAGATGTTTGAAGTAGAGGTAAATTTATTATTAATAGCATGAGCTCTACTTTCGCTAGCTGCCAAGGCTAACAACGCCCATGTTATTAAAGTAATAGTCTTCGTTGGTTTCATCTTTATCTTTAAATCGATTCCTTCGTTTAATTTCTTTAAATTCTATCTCATAAAAAAAAAGCAAAATGAAGGAAGGAATCCTAAAAAAAAATTTGTATGAATGAACACTTTACTTTATTTATATAAAAATCCGAATATTTCTAATATAAGAGGTACAAAGGAAAAAAAAGGAAAATAAAGTGAATATTCGGAATAACTTATTGTATAATAATCGGGAAAATATTATTATTTATACAGGGCTAAAAAGTAGCCTTATGAGTGTGTCACTTGACCAATCCACAAAGGTTTAAAAGGTTTAATGTAAAACCTAGATAGGAGATAGATAACCAATAATATAGTAATTATAATATGCATAATGAGCGTTTAAAGTTAATCATTTAATGATAGATCAGATCTTGCTAAATTAGGAGTAGATTGATTTATTTTTAAACGATAACAAGCATACAATTTAGCTTATGAATTCCGTGATCACAATATATGTTTTCTTAGCATTTTCTGTAAGAGTATTAATCATTCTTGTTGTCAACTTAAATCCACCTTCATCTCATAAAGTCCTGTATTATTTTATGCTTTCAGATAATAAACGCTAACTGGGAATATTAAATTTGTGATCTTTTATTGTATTTAATTTCTTCCGAGACCCATTTATACAAACCTCATACTCCAACAAGTCTAATATTACAAGCTTTACCATATCTGCCCATATATTAGGTAAGGGAAATGGCGTTATTGTTTCCATGATATAGATCTTGATATATTTCAATTGAAATTCATAAATAGTATTTATTGTAAAACACAAAGCAAGTAATGGATAATAACGAATAAAAGAATCCAACTTATGATATAACTGTAACTCAGATCTTCATCTGATCATTCTTGAAATGTGTCCAATCATTTTTTTATTAGAAGTCCACTCACTTCAGTAACTGAGAATTCTTTAAGAAATAATAGTATTTTTTCCATTAGATCGGCTTGAGGCATGTTTCTCCGTATGAAACACATCATTTTTATAAAGAATTCAGAGAGGATAAGAGCTAAAACGTTAACTATATATGTTACTTCAGACATCGGTTCTTTAGTGATTTTGATATCATGATCAATAATGTTAATAATATTACAAAGAAATCTCTAATATCTTGCTCCATATTGTCTTCTGTTTTTCTTCTTCCCTCCTTACATCGCTATTCGCTACACATCTGTTCAACAATACTTTCGTCTAATGTACTTAAGAAATCATCCTTGTCCTTAGAATTAATTAATGTAACATCATAATACTCAGCGGATTTTTGTCAAGTAGATATCGTATGAGACAAAATCCCATTTACAAATTACAATCCAATAGTGTTTTTGCCACCAATAATAGTTTGATCCGCATTATATTCTTTGCCCTTTTCTTCTTTGTCGTGGTTATACTTGGTTCCTTGTGAGCTGACTATAAAGAGATTTGGTTCCGGTCATTTATGAATGTGTTGGGAAAGTATCATAGTGCAGACTTTCTCCTTCTTCGGAATAATACATTAGACTGGTGTACGATATCCAGTTGTATCAGCTTTGTTGTAATTAGAAGCTTTCGTATACAGCCACAGAAAAAAATTCAATTATATAGCCCTAGGCTTGTTAATTAGTAAGACTAGATTTATAGCATCCATGTATAGATTATTTCACTTTTTTTTCGAGATACAGTTCTTCTTTGTCTCTAAGTTCTATTCCTTTCTTTTCGTAGAAATAGAAGAAGGGAATAACAAGCCAGAAAGTATATACCGTAAGAATTATAACGAAGAGACTAAGAAAATTATTGACGAAATATTAAATAGGACAATAATCATTTTCTTTTGAAATAATAAGTCGGATGCCAAAATCTTTCATATGCTTTGCCTTTGAAATGAACGTCAAAGATGGCTAATAAAGATTTTGCCAAATTACCCATATTTCTATTTTGACGGAAACATGAGCCAAGGCATGTTTGAGGTAGTCAATTGGGCTATATTACAAGAGTGTTATAAATTCTAGCAATTGCTTTGGGATTTGATGAAAGTAAACTTTTTCTACTTGAGTCATTCATTAGAGGCCATGACACGAGTGTGGCTTATATTATTAATAATTAATTTTAAGATTTTCCATTCCCGATCCCTTTTGAACATACTAAATAGAATTCTCGTTGAATATGACGTAAAGCTTTCTCGTGTGTTTTCATTGAATAAAGGGGTTGAAGTCTTTTATCAAAAACTCTCTTAAATATCGACATAATCATACTGTTACATTTTGTAAGGGAAGAAATGTACTAGTTTTATAAGCAATTAAGCAATTATACAAGACAAGAGTTTGGGAAATATGAATGTTTGAGCTATACTATTTACGTTCTCACCTTTATGATGAAAGTCACGGGTATTTAAATTTTACCGATTTGGAAATTATTATCCTATTATGTACCTACAGAAATGTTTATCACGAGTTCCTTAATGTACAATGAGGGTGTACGATATTAATGGCCGGAATTAACGCTAACGCTATCACGTGCAAGTGCATAACTCCTAAACTCGGGCCAGTTTGTACGTTAAAATTGTACACCCCCACTGTACGTTAAGGTCGCCCGTTTATCACTCCCTTGGTGGTGTATATATTTAGTGTTAATGGTTTTTGTAAAATTTTTAGGAATAACGTTATTTACCCTCTAGCTCGCAACACCTCCCGAATAGCCTTTTCATTATTAATATGTCTGCAGACGCCGAACAAAGAACCTACGCAAAATCGGTTACGACTTTTCAAGCCTTCCCCTTTACATATCATTCACGAAACTGCTTATGTACTGAATTTTTTAAAAAATTGAATTACCTTAATAGTCTACATCTCACGAACATGTTTCCTATCTATACCATCAGGTGCAATTAAATAAGCATCGAAATTACGAAATTATAAAAGCCATCAATATATGATGAATTATTGTTTGAAATAGAGTTAATTGAGGAAGTGTATGGACAATTAATGAAGAATTTGGTTAATGATTGTTGATTATTAAGGAAAAATCTGTAATGTAATTGTTAGTGCCATGATTTCTATATTTAGCAACAAACATAAGATACATATTGCGAATATTAGTTTAAATATCATTTCATTATGACTTTTCTCACATGAGATTTAATTAAA
Source organism: Rhizophagus irregularis (assembly GCF_026210795.1). Classification (NCBI taxonomy): domain Eukaryota; kingdom Fungi; phylum Glomeromycota; class Glomeromycetes; order Glomerales; family Glomeraceae; genus Rhizophagus; species Rhizophagus irregularis. Next base: position 2,958,281 of record NC_089452.1, read on the forward strand.
CAAGTTTTTAAACTTGAAATATTATTCACTTAAAATGAATCAATATTTATTATTTCTTGATTTGACTATATAATGCTTCAAAAATTATATCACCCATATGATCATAACCCTCAACTGTTAAATGAACACCATCATCCCAATATAATTCTTTTTGATCTTTTGGAATAGAATTTATAGGAAGTTCTTTTGATAAATCACATAATATAATTTTATCATTCTCCGCTGAATAATTTCTATTATAAAATAAATATTAGTTTCATTAGAAATTAATGAAATTTTTTTATGTTAATTTCTAACCTTATCAATTCATTCACTTCCTTCCTTCTTTTTTCGGGTTCATCCTAATACAAAAGATTAAAATAATGTATTATTAAAATAAACAAGTAATCTAAAAAAACGTAGTCAATACTCACAATATAAGTGAACTCCATCTCCATGATAGTTAATGCAAATACGATTGCACCATGATTTTCACAAATATCATAAAGTTCTTTTAATTTGCTAAATATTTTATTAGAATCAAACATATTACAAACATCATTTGTACCTAAATTATCAAAACGTATATGTTTAAAAAAAAAAAAGAATAAAAAGGAGAAAACGAAACGAAAATTTTTTACAGAAAAGAACTTCATTACCTCCTAATATGACAACATAATCAAACTTTTTTCCTTTATCAGTTTGTTTGCTTATTGCTCTCCGAAGACGATTCTCATAATTACTTACAACACGAGCTCCTGATTGTCCTTCTATTGTTACCTGTAATAATTAATAATATATTGCGTATAATTAAATTGGGAACCGATATTTTATTTTATTTTTTTTGTTTTATACCTCAACTTCTGTTCCAGCTTCCTCGAATCTTTTCCTAAATTGGATTCCATAAGGATGATAAACGGTACCATATCCACTGTATCCTTCTGTCAGAGAATCACCCAATAAAAGAATTGAAGTTGTCATCGTAGGAAGTGAATTTTGTTCTTGTTGATTATTCGGCTATTCGCCATAATTATAGGGAATCCTTTAACGGAGTTGAAGTACTTACAATTCCGATTCGATATGCATAAAATGAGTTTATTATTTATCATCTCATTCTTAATTTTCTTTATTTGTAAATATAACCCTACGAGATTTGTATTGATTTGTATTGATTAAGAAAGGATGGCGTAAGAATGTAAGATGAATGATTCTGCACTACAAATATTTAATTATCACGTGATGGCCACATAACCGAAAATCGTATGATATTAGGACGAGGATGGTTACATGGGGTAGATAATTACGGAGGCATGCCTTTTAAACGTTATCTACTCCATTCTTTCTTTTACTTAGCCAGCTAATGTATTCATATATAATAGACAATTGATTTTTTACATATACAAAGATATCCAGTTTTTTAATTTAGTAATTATAATTCATGATTTTTCCAAGTTTTTATTACTATAAAGAGAAATTTTCCTGCTTAAAATTTTCAGATCAAAATTATAATATAATAATTGAACAGAATTAATTTATTATTGGATGGGTCTTCGACTCTTCGACCCGATATCTATATTTCCCCACCCAATAAGTATTTAATATATAGATTATCATGCTCATGAAATATCTCGCAGGTAAATTCAAAATTTGCCAAAAATATCAACACCTTAATAATAATAATAAATTAATAATAACATATTTGACTAATCTATTAAAATATAAAAACTTTATTAATGAAATTAAAGATAGTAAAAATCATAAATTCGTAAACTAGAAATTTTCAAACCTAAAGGAAGAAATTTATAAAAGTCAAAATTTATGAATTGAATTACTTCAGCTTATAACAAACTTTATTTACATTTATTAAATAAAAAATTTATATACTAAATATAAAATTCATATTTGAAAAATGAGATTTTTTATGACTTGCAATATACCGGCATTGTATTCTTAGATGAAACCCGAAAATTAGCAGGCAATTATAGCTGTTAAAACTTACAAATAAAGGAATAAAAATAAAATACTTTATTTGGTTACCAATATAATGCTCTTTTATATTTAAACTAATAATATAAAGATTTATTTATTTTTTACATTTTTTTTTCTATAAAACAATGAACAGATAAGTTAATTTTATTCTACTTATACTCAATTCTAGATTAAGATGAATCAACTGATAATTCAAAAGTTTGTTTTTATCACTTACTATAAATTTTTGAAGATATTTAAAAGATTGTCCATTTTTAAATGATTACTTTATTTATATGAATCTATAAAAAGTATGTTTACAATTTATAAACTCAAAAAGTTTTCTTATAACACTTTAATATATGTTAAATTTGGAGCAAAGAATTAATTTCCTTCAAATTAAAATCTTTTAAATCTTCCAATTAAATTGCTAAATGCAATTTAATATATAAATTAGGGATATTATTTTTTTAAATATACAGGTTTACACTCTTATTAGCCTTCATCGTTACTATGTTGACTTTTTTCGCTACCTTCTTTAGATTTTTCTTTGTCATCATCTTCAATATCCATTATATCACCCTCATTTTCATCTTGTCCATCGTTATCTACGGTCATAGTTTCTTCTTTGTTATCACCATCATCATCATCCTTATTATTTAACTCCTCTTCATAAAATTCATCTTCACCAAGAAGAAACATTGAATCATCTTTTTTAGAATCCTTATCTTCCTCCTGCTTATCATCCTTTTTATTTTCTTCTTCATTTTGCTCATCATCTTCTTCTTCTGATGAATTCTCATTTTCTGTCTCGTTTTCTGAATCTTCATCCGATTCTCTTCTCTTTCCTTTCATTTTTTCTTTTGAAAGTCTCTTTAATTCAGCTACCTGAGCTTTCATTCTCTCTTGAATTTCAGCAATTCGTTTATCTCCAGTTTCGATTTCTTGCTGCTTTTGTGATAAATCTTCTTTAGCTGTAGTAATTTTGCCGGTAAGTCGTTCCTATTATTATTAATGAAATTTAATGATTATAAAAAAATTTTTTTTTTTTTTTAAGATACGATTTATTTAATAAGAACCAAACCTGTATTAACGGATTAATTGCAGAAGCGAAATGTGATTCAAAGTTTTTAATTTCTTCTTCTAATTTAGCAATATCGGTAGTTAATTCTTCTCGTTTATTCAATATTTGTGTCAATTCAGCTAAAAAATATCATAGATAAAATTAATATACAGTATGAAAAAAAATATTCATTTGATATTTTTATTAATGACATACGATCTTCATCCTCATCCTCGTCCGATTCTGAAGTAGATTCTTCCGACTCTGTTGTTTCCTCATCGTCATTTTTATCACTAGAGTCAGACATTTCATCAAATCTTTCAAGAGCATTTTCGAACTCCTTTTGCAAATCATCATCGGGTGTTGAAAATTGATCCTCATCAAGAATTTCCTCGCCTAATACTGTCGTATCTTCTTCTAATTCTACATCATAATCATCTTCTTCACCTTGTACTTCTTCAACCTCCTCTTGTTCTTCTTCCTCATGTGCTTTTGACCCAATATATGCAGCTGGTGTTGCTGTTTCTGAATCAATTGCATCCTCCCATACTTTGTTTCGATTAATTTGAAACTCACCGGTTAAAAAAAATATTTTAAATGAAAGTAATGATGATTATTATAAATATAAGTACCAAGTTTAACTTCCTCTGCTAACGAATCTTCATGCAATAATTTTTCAACCTCTTTTTCGATGTCTTCAATTTTCTATATTTATCAATAATATCACGTTTTTATAAAATGAATCGAATTTAGTAAATATAATCTTTAATATTAAATTGATATCAGAATCAGGATATTTGTAAGATTGTATAGTTTAATTTAGATATTTGACGTGGAAATAGTAATCAGCAAGAAGGATCAATTAGCTAGAGTAGAAGACCTCAAAATGCATAAATTAATTAAAATCATCATTTCAAATAGCAAATTCATAAACTTTTTTTTTTTTGGTCTATTTAATTTTCAGATAGGATGCTTACAACTATTTTTTACCATCCTCTTGCTTAACTTTTAACTTTTGAAAATAAAAAAATTTATATTTTTTTTTTTGAATAGTCATGATAAGAAGATCAAATTTAAACCTCTGAACTTTATAAATTTGTAAGAGACGACCTCATTCCATAATTCAATCCAAAGCGGTACATAAGAACGCATCAAAAATATAAAATACACTTTACCTTAGCAGAGATACGTTTTCTAAATCTTCTTTTCCTGACATTCTTCAAAGGAGGTGTTGTTAATCCGTCAGGCCATTCAAACTCGTCAACATTTGAAGATTTAGAATTTTCAGTAAATAATTGTTCATCATCTTGAATTTGAGATTCTACAACTAACATCTATTAAAATTTAAATTAAAATTGAATTGAATTTTTTTTTTTTTGAATTTATTGAAAATTATTAAATGGATTATTGAAATTACCTGACAGATATCAGCAACTTTATAGTACTGTATTTTATTAAAAGTTTTCTGAGCCTCAATAATACAAGGTAAATCGACTAACTTAGCACGATATTTTTGATTTTCAAAAGTGAATATTGCACGACGAGGATCTAATTATTATTATAAAATAAATTGAATCAAAAAAATAAATTATTATTTTTTGATTTGAAATAAATCTTCAATTAGTTTACCTTTAAAAATAATCCCAATATCGTCAGTAAATTTTCCGGTTTTAACTTTTTCTCTAAACTTTTGTTTAACATCCTCTGGAACCATCAACCTTAATATAAATTGTTCCTCAATGGGAATATCTTTTTCTTCAATATCGTCATCCTCAGGTATTTTACCTAATATAATAGGTCTTTTCTTTGTACCTGTAGAAAGTCTACGTTTTTGTTTATCTCTTAGTAAAGCTTCACTTCTAGGTATTTTTATTTTTAAAGGTGCTGAAGATTTTGAAGAGCCAGTAACTGAGGTAGTCGTAGGAGAAGGAATATTTTTTTTTGAATCTCTAGGCCTTCCCATAATTTTTATTTATAAAAAACTGTCGAATTCGGTGTCGAATTCGAGCTGCTTTTATATTCTACATTTAACATAGATAAATAAATTTGACGTTTAGTTGGTAGAGTTGATTTGAACCACGTGTTCATCAACAATACACTTATTTATATTTATTAGATTTTAGCCAATAAATTTTTAATAAAATAGTAGGAAATCTTAGATTACACTCTTTACTATATTAGGTAAATCGCTTTATCACGTGTTAAATACTATTATTTCAGACAAGATCGCATATACACATATACAACGTTTTAATGCCAAATTATTATGGTGGTTTATTTCTTATTTGCAATAGTCTATCTGAAATTTAAAAGCCAATAATATAAGAAAAGGAAAAAATAGGAAAAATAAATGGAATAAACTAATATAAAAACATAAAATAACTAGCAAAAAAAGTAAAATATACTTAATAAATACATTAATTCTACTACTTTTATCATTAAATTAATTTTGCAATTAAACTTCTTTTTTTTTTCCTTGTAAAGTAAAATACTTTTTCTAGTATTTTTAAATGGTTATTTAAAAAGTATAACTAATGGGTGATTTAATCTTTTAGTAAATTTTATATAATTATATAATTTTACCCAAATTTTCAAAAAAAAATATAAATTATAATTACAATAAAAAATAAGAGATATTGTCAAAAATTATGTAAGAAAGCTTTGGTCATTATGCTCTATAATATCCAAATATATAAAATCTATATAAAGTGAAATGAATAATAACAATAATAGAACTCTTACCGCTGATCACATGAACCATTTTACGAATATTTTCAGCAAAAATAACTAACAACTATGGCCACTGATAATAACAAAGACTTCACTCTTAGCCTTGCTGAGGCACAACATCTTACTCAAGAAAATACTAGTGCAATGAATGTATACCAAACGTTTAAAGACTTCAGCCTTGTGAGTAATTTCAGTCAGGACAGACAGGCAATTTCTGCAAGGTGGCTTCTCTATCTGTGTTTCTGTTAAGATTGAATGAAGTCTTATTGGTAAATTTTGTCTCCAATATGCCAGATGAACTAATGGATTGTTTTCTGCACAATTGCTATAAGGCCAAAATCGAACAGTGGGAGAATTTTCCCTTCTTCATCTTGTGGGAGGAGACACCGGTTCATTTGGTCGTGTATCTGTCAATTCTTCAGTAGCGTTTTCTTGGAATTGCTACGGCCTATCAATGCCACCCTGAACGACACATTTAAATTCTCTGTCGCTCAGACTTCCACATCACATTTATCACAGCTGGAGTCAATGAGATTGTGTCTCCAAGAGTACTATCCATCTCGCTAATTGATTTTGATGTTTGAAAAAGATATTGTATTTGCTCCTCGAGAAACCTCAAGGTTCTCGGGAAATTATCCTGAAAAGTTATGGAATTTGTCCAATGTTGATCGTATAAAATAAGCACGGCTTCCCGTTTCGTTGTAAAAATATTTGTCCGTTATCTCTGGAACGCCAAAAAATTTTAAATGCACTATTTGCTTAAAAGTAGTATAATATATGAACCATACCTGTAAGGAATTAGGAAAATCTCATATAATTCTCTTAACAATTGCTTGTCCGTAACAGGATTTCTAAATACCTCCATAACTATAATTATTTGTCAAGTATTTAATACTCAATTTCATATGGATTACATCATAATCTTTGTTATACAGGTGCCATATTACGTTATAAAACATAACCTATTGTAAGATATTTTCAAATCCATTATTCTCCAAATACCTCCTCCTTTCCAATAGGTCTTTGATAATTTGGAGATATGGTTGCCTTAAGGGCCTGTTCGCGGCGTAACTCATTGGCAAACGATAACGCGTCCAATATAAGAGCTCTTGAATTAAGTACAGTTTGTTCCATCTGTAACCAAGTTTTGTATGTTTCTCCATCAGTTGACTCAGGTTTTGATGCGTATACCATTCTAAGCGTATTGTCAATGGGTCTGATCGCTGAAGAAACTTTATATATGACGCGTCGTATATTTTTGTCTTGTTTTTTAGCTGGTTTAAACATCTATTCCATAACTTCTTGTCCATGATAGGTGGGTCGAAAGGAAATATCCTATTCACAGGTTCGGATTGAAGTATAATTTTACGCGTGACCGAGAGAGTTTTTAGGCTGTGGAAGCGTTCTGCATCTCTCCTGAGGTGACCCAGGTATTTGCGTCCAAGTCTTCCAATATATCCAGCTCTTGCTCGTGTTCCTGTTCATGGTCATTTTCATGTTCAGTTTCATTGTTTTTCACATTATCCGGCATATTTTTAAAGTGAACGTTTGAAACAAGCGCGGACTGCTGCAAGAAAAAAATGGCCTGAAGGTGGCTTAGATAGACTTTACTGATTATTATATGTTTTAGTGTAACACAGATTTTATTAATTTTTAGATTAATCTATCCATGAAACTATTTAAATATATATAAATAATCCAATATAAAATGATCTAATTATACTTCCAATACTTTTTTGAAATTCAAAACTTCTTAAGGTACGTTGAGATCCCCCAATTCCCTCTGTCATCAATTTACAGAGTTGCCACATCGAACGGGCGTTCTCATGGTCGAACGAACGAATAAACGAACGAACGAACAATTAAACGAACAAACAAATAATCAACAACTTAATTATCAAACGACATAATCAACGAACAACATACAACAACATATAACAACAACATTCTTGGTTCACAAAATAAATAGCGTTAGTAATATAAAACATCAAACAATATAAAATAAAAATTAACTTCTCTAAATTTTCCTCAAATTATATCCACTTTTACCTTTAATTTCAAACTACGATAGCTTTCGCTACGGAACATTACTTTTCAAAACATATATTTAATTCTTCTTAAAATTTCCATTTTTAATTAAAATTAATTAAGCGAACATTAATTAAAGTTTAGGGCGAACCTATTACCTTTAATTAACATTAAACTTCATTAACAAATAATTAAATGAAACTTATATTTTATTGAGTTCTGTGGATGCGAACTGTGGAATTACTTTGAATTCCGTTCTCTATATATACAATTTTTATGCTACTTTCTATTCTATCTATATACTATCTTTTATGTTTTTTACATATTATCTTTGAACTATCTTTCTAATATACTATCTATATTTTAAATACGCTATCTTTTAATATGCTATCTTATATATTATTTTATATATTATCTTTTCTATTATTCAAATATTACATCGTAAAGAAATAATTTATAACCCATCTTTTATGGCTGTGCTATCTTTTCTTTAAAATAATCTTTCAAATATTATGTCGTAAAGATATAATTCATCTTTTGTGGCTGTGTTATCTTTTATATATGTTCTTTTTAATATGTTATCTTTTATATTCCATCTTTATGCCATCTTTTCATATTATCTTCTATATTATTTTATGTTCTCCAATCTTTCTGACATTATTTTATATATTCTTTTAATCCACTTTATGTGTTTCGCTCATAATCTACCTTTTGTGGCTTATAATTATTCTTTCTTGTCGTTCTCATTGTTAAAGATCGCTAAGCCGCAAATGATCGACTCTATTTATCCTATTGGTTCTTTGTCAATCATTCAATAAATATTACATCATGTAGATCATTACTCTTCTTAAATGTTTATCCTTTTCGGCTAATTATTTATCCATCCACACCAATCCACGATTAATTTGTTCGTTCTTAATACTTGATAATTACATTTGGCGGTTGAATTTTATCATCTTTTCGTGCTTGATATTCGGCCGTTTACAACGTACGTTGGTCGTCTGATTGATAAAATGTATCATTTTCATATAAAAATAACAATTTAAATACGGTCGTGATAGACCACAATAATAAAGCAATTCTCGAAAACATTAATAACGGTGGACAAGTTCCAAACAATATGACTCTTTGAGATGTTACTAACAGCCATAATGTATCACGTACAATAGTTAATGGTGTCAAAAGTTTTTTAATATCTTGGATTAATAACTATACGTTACTTCAAGATAATGTTGAAATTTTCAAATTAGAAAATCAGAAACAACAGGCGATCAAAAAGATGATTCTCGCCTTCTCCGGTCAATAGTAGTATACAAACTTCTTAAAAAGAGAGAGCAAAGAAATAATGTGATGCTTTGACTCGCATTAGATCCACTTACTCCTTTTTGTGCTACCTCTAGCACGTGATAATCGTATTTCAAATAACCCGTCTTCGCACAAATTTACCCAGTATCATGTCGCAAGTCATTTGAACGTGTAAATGACACTTTTATCCTGCGTTTATTAATTTATATTTCTTCTACTTTGACTTGCAGAGCTTCTTGAATACTTAAATAGTCACAAACCGGAAGAATGGCCCCTTTCCCAGTTTCTGTTGCTTTACCATGATAAAATTCTTACAGCCCCATTCCATGATGACTGGCACGCTCTTGATGGAGCGTGGACGAGGAGGTTTATACGGGCAGTCCAAGAACGAAACGAGAAGATTGATTTGAAAACAAAGGTATATTTTTCCGGTGTCTTTTTTCGAGGGGTAATGATAACACTCCAAACAGCTGACTACCTGATTTAGGAGCATTAAGTGACTACCTAGTTATCATTATCTCGAGTGACCAATGATGACACTCCAAACAGCTAACTACCTGATTTAGGAGCATTAGGTGACTACCTAGTTGTCATTGGTTGCGAGTCTTCTCATATTTATGATTGATATGTTTATCAGCATAGGGAAAGTTTGTTTTTATTGGTTATGATCAACGTGTGTCACATTATTATGATTGGCTAAATAAAATAACACGTGATAATACTACGCATATTACAGATCATTCCATGAGCCATTTTCAGCCCATCTGTAGGGGTTTTAACTATTCAATATGGTCCAAAAAAATCATGGCCCATGTTCAGTACGAAATTGTAATAATCAAGTAACCCGTTTTTGTCAATTCACTTCATTAGCATATGAGAAAGCCCAAAAAAAAGGAACATATGAAGCACATACGTACCTAAGAATCGGACAACAATTGTGTCATAGTCATTATATGAGTATTGTTGAACCTTACCATACTCAAAATATAGTTGTTTCCGAAATTCAATTGGCAAATCCGAAATCCGAAATTACGAAATCGTAATTAATTACGTATTCCGAAATTCCGAAATTTGCATAATAGTGCGAAATTGCGAATATCTCGGGATCTAGTGATCAGATTTCGATGATCTTACTACCATTCGATTCTTCTCATCGAGACGAATCTAATGATATGTGTTTCATTTCTATAGCACCGATATTGATGGAGTTAATTTACTATAAACATTTAATGAAATTTTGTGTCGGAGCACGATCTAGTGATTAGATTTGAATGAATTTACCACCATTCGATTCGTCATGACGAGACGATTCTAATGGCGGTAAGATCATCTTTCTAGCATTGAAATTGACGGAGCTATTATGCTATAAATATTTAAAAGTTATTGGTATCTGAGCGCGATCTAGTGATTGGATTTAAATGATCTTACTACCATTAGAATCGCCTTATCGAGACGAATCAAATGGTAGTAAGATCATCCAAAACGGATCACTGGGTGCCGAGTTATTATTTATTAAAGTTTTTATATATAAATCGGCAAAAATTAAGGCTAATTCTGGCCAAATATTTTCGTAATACGAAATTAATTACGGAGTCCGAAATTAATTACGGAATACGGAGTTTTTCTAATGAATTACTTAATAATTACAGAATTACGTAATTACGTATTTCCGTAATACTAAAATAATTTCGGACACAAGTATAACTCAAAAGTCAGAAGTTCCCTTTTTTTTAGAATCAGATAAAGAAAATTCAAATCATAAATATTAAAATGATTGAAAATTAAATTTTTTTTTTTATAACTAATTTTTTATTTGTTACTTACAGAATCAAAAAGCTATTCATTTGCCGAGCAGGTTACTATGCTTACAAAGGTTATATATGAGCGGCGTGGTAATTTAGAGCTTAATCCTACTTTACAGAAACTTTAAGTTTTCAAGTGATATCATTTCAATATCGATTCAATATCGTATCGATATTGAATCGATATTGAAATGATATCAAAATGATATCGAAATGATACCGTTAAGATAAACTTAACGATATCGATTCTATATTGATTAAAAATGGTAAGTTTCTGTAAAGTACCCATTTTAAACAAATGATAGAAAAAGCAGATCCACGTTTACAAAGTCTTTTTGATAAATTAGTAAAGGCATTGGTTCCTAATAACAGATCTGCATATAATAAAGTTGAAGCAAGAAAAACAATTGTGAGTCTATGTTATATCATAGCTGGAATGCGAAATAAGTTTGTTAACGATTTCAAGTTGGAAGTTGGATTATATTTGTCAGCATCGGGTGCAACACGTGCTGCAATTGATACAATGAATAGTATTGGATTTTCTGCTTATTATACAACAGTTAATAATTTTAAACGTAAAATTGCCAATGAACATCCGTTAAATATCAGAAAATTTCTCTCTAAACATGTAAGTAAAAAAATATTTTTTTTTTATTTGAAGAACTACTATTAACCAAAATTTAATTACAATCAGAGTGACCATTTGTATGTTTATAATCTAGATGATTACCATGACATACATGAGAAAAGAAGACCAAATACCGTAACTTTATCTACTGCCAAACATATGGCCACTTGTATCTGTAAGCAGGTTTCAGGTTGTGCACCAATACCTATTATTTTTAACAACGTGTCAGTTCATAATCCAGTAAATATTGATGCCAGCAATATTTGTTTTCGATTAATTCAGGAATATCATGGAATATTTGATATTGCATACACTAATCGTAAAAAGCAATGGCTTACCAATGGACAATTAGCTACTGACACTTTTGATCAAATTGAACTACTCACAGTGCATTGTTATTATGATGCCATTGCTGAAAGAAAAGAAGAACGTTCAATGAAAGGAGTACGATTAATTGGGTTTCAAGAAAAGAATTTGCATTCTCTGAACGATTATATAACAGCATTACAAATGATCTTGGATATTGATAAAGATACTGGATACTTACAAAATCATATCGCACCATTAGTAGCAGATTGGCCTGGACAGTTATTTGTTCGTAAAGCAATAACAAATTTGCATAAGGTGGATTCACAATATTCAATACCAGCTGGGATTAACTCGTTTATTCCAATTTTAGGCCCTCTTCACGTATCTCTAAATAGCAGAGAACATGTATTAATTGTATATTATACCTTCTTTCAAAAACTATTCCATTTTGTATTTGGTAAAAGAAAAGTATTAGCAAAGAAACCCAAACCTTGGAGAATTAATTTGCTTCTTGACTTAGCATATAATGGATGGTGTAAAATTAGAGATACTATTTTAATAAAATTTGGAAGTACCTATAAAGACATAGAATACCGTATGGTTATTGACTTGTTGGATAATATAATTCCTGCAACTTTGGATGTGTATTCCATTCTTTTTTGATCTGGTTCATTCAATGAATATATAGAAACAATTTTTCGAATTTGGACATTTGCACTTAGATGGAAACGGCATAATTATAATAAAACACCATTAGCCTTCTTATCAGATATTTTTTATTGGCAAGATACGAACCATCCATTTGCTGAAGCTGTAAAATTATTTTTAGTAAACTTTAATGATTATTATGTTGAGAATATGCATAGTAAAATAAGATCTCAAACACCTGTGAATAGCAATGTTGACAATATAATAAAACAAGCTTACGTGATTGGTATCTTGTTTTGCCAACTATTTTCTATTTCTATTTGTTGTTTTATGTAATATATAAGGTTGCTTGTCTAAACCTCTTCAAAATCCTACGATTAGTTTCGTCAAAATTTTACTATAGATTTATTATAGTTTCGGCAGAGTTTTGGCAGTTTCGGCATTTATAATAAGTTTCGGCAGTTTCGCTTTTCTCCAAAGTTTCGCCAGTTTTTTAATATAACTTTAATAAAGTTTTGGCAGAATTTCGCTTTTCGGCGAAACGCCATCTTGCCTAAACCCCTAGGTTTCGGCAAGCAACCTTAGTAATATACACTTTGTAACATCATTTGATCTTCATGTGAATGCATTAGATGAACGAAACCATTGTGAACTTAAAGATACTTTTCAAAAAACAAAGACGTATCCTTACAAGCCATCATTGTTAAACATTCTGGCAGAAAAAACATCATTGTTTTTATTAGACTATTTTCAGAAAATTTATAAGAATTGTGGGAAAAGTAAATTATGTAAATCAAAGAAAAAGATACAATATCAATTAGCTACCTTGGGAGAGACTGTTGATACGAAATGTCTTCCAACAGGATACAGTACAAATATGCCTCCATTGCCAGATTCTTGTGATCATTGCCGTAAAAAACTTGATGATAGCAAAGTATTAATTTGTGAGCATGGTTTAGTGTTTGGAATCATGAAAATTTTATTTGAATAATTCGAATATACTCGAGTATTCGAATAAGCATCATCATTATTCGAATATTCGTGAAATCATGCATGAATATATTCGAGTATTATTTATTTGAATTATTCGAATAATATTCGAATAAATATCTATAATTAGATAATCCATCTATGATCAAGTGTTGAATGATCGACCATTGATCATATGATAGTAATCAGCAATTCAGCATTTCTATATTGGTTAAGATCGATATAAAAATAAAATTTTTTACGTGCTGTATTATTAATATTGGCCATGAGTATACAAAATAAAAAAGCCAAGTATGATGCGCGTCAAACAAAGGCTGCAACCAATAGAGTGGATAGTACTATTATTGATGAGCAAGAACTTTATATTGAAGACCGCTACTTTATTGATGATATTGACGATATTGATGATAACGAAGTTGCTTTTAGAAATGCCATAAAAATAAATCTAACGAATAAAAAAAGAAAAAGAGTTGCCAAAGAGCCAACTAGTTTCGTGTGGAAGTATTTTAAGAAGGGAGACAACTCAAGTTCAGCAACTTGTCACGTAATTAAGGAGGATGGGATAGAGTGTGGTCATTATTATAATGACGGGTCAACAACTTCAAATCTTATTCACCATTTAGCGACAAAGCATAAAATTTATAAACCAGGAAGTGCGGAAGAAGTAATTTTTTTATTTAATTTTATTATTTTTTTTTTATTTTTGGATTCTTAATTATATACAGTTTTTATTTTTGCATATAGGCAACCCACTTAAAAGAAGTACGGTCCCAACCTGATATACGAACAGCAATTAAAAAACGTAAGCCTAAAAGTGAAGCAGAGTATAAACAAATTCGGCAGAATGTTACCGAATTTATAATTGATGATAATCAACCATTTTATATACTTCAAAGTAAGAGTTTTAGGAAATTGATTCTTTCGCTTGATGAACATTTTGAAATTCCTTGTGATAAATCTGTTAAAGTAATGATTGGAGAAGCGTTTAAATGGAGCCAAGAACAACTTTTTGAACTTTTAAAGGTCGATTGTATTGCAGCATCAATTACTACAGATTTCTGGATAAGCAAAGCACGACACGGATATATTGGCGTTACTTGTAGCTGGATTTCTCATGATTGGACCTTACGTGAATCTTTACTTGCATTGCAACAAGTAAAATATCCTCATACTGGTGAAGTAATTAAGGAATTGCTTGATAAAATTTTTTCAGATTGGAAAATTACGTCTAAACTATTAACAATGACAACGGATAATGGAAGCAACATAAAAAAAGCAGGTCGATTGATGGAAAGATCTATATCCCGTCTTCCATGCACAGCACACACTTTGCAATTAACAGTTGGAAAGGGTCTTAACTTAGTAAGAGCGCTAGTTCTTCGGGCAAAGAAATTGATTGATTTTTTTAATATATCACCAAAACAACGTGAACGTTTACATACTGCGCAAGAGTTTCTCGGATATACTTCAATAAAGCATGTAATTGGAGATGTTTCTACCCGCTGGAATTCTACATTTTATGCATGGGAACGTTTAATTGAGCTTAAACGAGCTATAAAATTCTTGCCAGGTCAACTCAAATCAGATTTAAACAAGGATGCGCAAAAAGATGGGGAGAAGTTGGAAAAAATTATGCTTTCTGATGACGAGTGGAAATTAATAGAAGATTTACTTAATCTTTTATCTATATTTGAAGATGTTACAAGATTACTAAGTGGTGCGAAATATTGTACAATTTCATTGATGTATCCAGCAATTGCAGCTTTAATTTCATCAATAAAACCTGGAACTCAACCATCATCAAACTTTGAGTTGGATTTTCAAGATAATTTAACGGAGAATTTATCTGATCACTCTGATGAAGAAATTACTATTTTAGATAATGCAGAAGTTACCATTGCTGATGATGAGAATGAAGTAGAAATAGAAGTTGTTGATCTAACTTCAGGAACAGGTCGTGGCAGAACAAAAATTAATATTACTGAACCTATGCAAACAAAGGACGTATTGTTGAATATTCAAAAGATTCTTTATAGCTCAATGTTTAGTTATTGGAAGGACATCCATAAAGTTGGAATGTTGGCATGTCTTCTTGATCCGCGTTTTAAAAAACTTCGATTTGTGAAGCAAAGGGCAAGGTATGAAGTAATTGAAAATCTTAGAAATTTGTACGAAAATGTCCAACCCGAATATGATATGCCACATGATACAAATCATATGACATCAACCGTGGAACCTACTAATCCTAATGAACAGCATAGGGTTCGAAAATCAATTTTAGATATGATTTATGCATGCCCTAATGAACCCGCAGGTAGTAAAGAAGAAATTGATAAATACCTTGAAATAAATGAAGAAGGCAAAGAAACAGACCCTCTTGAGTGGTGGAAATTACATGAAAAAAAGTTCCCAATTTTGGCTTCAATTGCACGTAAATATTTGGGTATTTGTGCAACATCTGTTCCTTCAGAACGACTTTTTTCGGACGTTGGTAATAACATTACTAATAAGCGAATAAATATTGATCCTAATTTAGTTGAACAAATGCTTTTTTTAAAGCGAAATATAAATGTATTAGGTAGTATTTTTCCTCCACCTGAATTTTAATTTTTGTATTGTAAATAATTAATAAATAAATAATTACTACAAATAATAAATATTGTAAAATTTTAGTTTACATATTAATTTATTTAATTTATTTGAATAAACTATATAATTATTTGGATAAATTTGTTGTTATTATTCGAATAATGTAAAAATTTTATTCGAATAACGTAAAATATTATTCGAATAATATTCAGATAATATTCGAATAACTTATTCGATTATTATTTGAATACACTTTATAAATTTAAATGAATACTCGAGTATATTCGAATATATTCGATTCCAAACACTAATGAAGAGTATCAAAATTTATCTTCGAACAAAACAAACCTAAGGTAAATGTTATTAGTGGTTATAAGAAAACGTATATACTTGCATCTTTTCTAGAATGTTAGAACCAAAAGAACTAATTTTTGTACTTCAATGTTAGGATGAAAGTGACGAGGTAGATAATTTCTTTAAAAGCCCCTCCGAAAAAAAATTGTCCTTGCAAAAAAAGGACAACTCAGCCAAGAAACAGCAGAAATCAAGCAATGAACGGGGTTCCAACGAAGCGGATGACGAGAAATGATGTTCTGACTATTCATAGCAATCAAAAGACTGAATAATTGCTAATGTGAAAATCTTTTCCAGGTCGAGTCTGAAATACACGACTCCATTTTTATATCCGAAGAAAATGATGATTCGGGATTTTTTCCTTAGGCATATCCTTCTGTAATGCAAGTGATACCGATGGTTCCGAAAATAAACCGTTTTTAATAGTAATTAGTTTTTTATTTTCAAACATGTGTGTTTTCTATTCAGGTAAAAGTTGATATTCTTATACTGTAATATGGCTGGTTCATGTTTTTCCGGTCTGGCGTTAAAATCACATTTCTTTTTCAATACATAATAAAGATAATAATGGGGGTCTTCACAAAAAACGTGATTGAGATTGAGATTGAAATTTAGTATAGAATTTCAATCTTACTAACATATTAAGATTGAAAATAAATGGCATAATGACGATTAAATCAAAACATCAATTAGTAATTAGTAAAAAGAATCATGTGCATTATAAGATTCCCACCAAAAAAATTTCAGTAACGTGACTTTGTACTACTAATCTAAAAATAGTAAATATATCGATGAAAAAAGCAATATTTTTCACAGTTCTTACTTCTCACCTCAACTGTTTTGTATTTGTGTGTTTTTTCACTTGAAATATATATTATTCTTTTTTATTATAGTTTACTTTATTCTATTTCTTAATCTTATTGTATTTTAAATTATATACAGTAAATAACACGAAGATTTATTGTTAAATTTCTAAAATAATAAATAATTTATTCACTTATTTTAATTAAAAAAGACCAACAATAAATTTTATAAAGTGAAAAGGGCTATAACTGATAAGAAATATTTAAATTAAACGTTTCTTTAAATTTTTTAAATTTTTTTTTTTTCTTGAAAATTTTTTCTAAGATAATGTGTTATAGGAGCAGTTTTCCATCATAAGCATCTATTTTCATGTGCCAAATTCTTTGAAACTTTACGCAGTATCATACAGAAAATCAATTTCTTGCGGAATGGAAAATTGTGAAAATTAATTCTTTTAAATTTTCTACATATGTTTTATTTACTTTTAGTTAATTAGATTTTTTAGTTAGGTCATAAAAATATATTTTTTTTTTTACTTTCTTATTTTTTAGGGTAGGTTTGAAAGGTTAAGTATTGTATTTATTTTTTTGATTTTTTTGTATTAAACTCTGTTACAGGGGCGCTTCGTATAGCACGAGCAACTCTAGGTATCTTAAAGTAGGGATAGTTTATAATAAATCCTAATAAAGATGCGTTACAGTTTTTTTTTAAAAAAAAAAGAATATTGTGAAAATGAAGTATATCGGCAAATATGAATTGGAAATATTACAAATCTTATTTTTTTTAACCCAGTTGCTAATCTCCCAAATTTACGCTGTAGGTTCGAAATTTCTTAATCTCGGAGAAGCTCTCTCACGGGAAATAACCTTTTTCATAGTCTGTATGAGTGAGAGTGATATAGATAGACATAAATGTGGGCGAGATAATTTATTTAGGAATTTTAATATAGTAAAGAGTATTGATGAGAATTTCGTAATTAGCAATAGTGATAGAAATAAAATAATTTGACACTTTAGAATCCGCGTATTCCCTCCCTCTTTGATAACATTATCATTTCATTTAATTGTGAAAACATCTCTGCTAAAATATATTATAAATGTTTAACTTTTAATGTTAGTCAGAGTAAATATGTTACATAAATAAATTTGCAGTTAAATTTCAATGTTTTTATTATTTCAAATATACTTATGCATAAACTAATTTGTAAATATTTTATAATAAGCAAATTATACATAAGATGAAGGTATATAAAGATATTGTACAATATTTTTTATCTACGCATTGTTGGTAATTAACTTTCTTTGTCTTGGAGATAGCTTGATTCAGAATCTTAAGCAAAGAAAGATTCAGTTTGGTGAACTCGATCAGTTGTGTTGAGTAACAATGATGATTGAACAAATATTGATTAGAAATTGATTGCAATTATATTATAATAATATGTTCTCATTTATTTCTATTCCGAAAGAGAAAAGCCCAAAAAGAGATTATTTCCATGACATTAATGTTTATTTTTCTTCTTTTTTCCTTTCTTTCTTTTCCTTTCTTTTTTTCTTTCCCTTTTCCATCTCTTTTTAACTTAAGTGGTTCATTAGTTTCTACCCACTTAATAGGTTTGATTGATTTTGCATATTCATAAGCTTCTTGTTTGAATTTATCCTTTGGTATATGTTCATGAGTGTATTCCATAATATAACAAATCTTATCCTGATGGAAAAGAAAGTTCACCAGAGCTTCTCTTAAGTCATGTCCTATATAAAACATGTTATAAGATATACGAGACCATACATAGACAACACCAGCAGTGTCTTCTAACCAAAAGACATAGTTATCATCACTTTCAAGGATTGGGTGAACATTAGAAATACCATAAGTTTTGAGAAAATCATCAATTTCACAATCATCCAAGACATCACCACTTGTTTCGTTAAGAGGATAAATACTTTTTACAATATCAAGAAGTGAGAAAATGTCTTGAGAGTATTGTCTCTCAAAATCTTCAGGCAATTTTTGCCAGGTGGTTATTCTAACTGGGTTTCTGTTGAAAATGAATGAAGCAAGTTTTGCCTTTAATGTGCCAGATGAAATTTGACTCTATTATTGACAGGATAATATTACGTGTTCGTTGAAGATTACGTAAAACTTTTTTGGTCTTATTGTGAGCTATTATCGATGCTTGGACTTTTACATCACATTTATCACAACTGGAAATTGATGAGACTGTGTCTCTAAGAGTATAATCCATCTCGCCAATAGAAATTGCATTTGTTTCTTGAGAAACCTCAAGGTTCTTAGAATTTGTCCAATGTTGATTATACAAATACTATCCTTCAATTTTCTGAAACGCCAGAAAATTTTAAATGCGCTATTTGCTTAAAAGTAGTATAATTTATATAAACCATACCTGTAAGGAATCTGAAACATCTCGTATAATTTTCTTGACAAATTGCTCATCCTCATCAGGTATCTTCATAACTATAATTATTTATTAAGTATTTGTATTTATAACATTTTTTAATGAATTTATGGAAATTTATAAAAATATCTTATAATAAGTGATGTTTTATGATGTAATATGACACCTGTATAACAAATACTATGATGTATCTATATTAGCCTGCCATAAATAGTTGTAAGTCTAAAAATCAAATAATTATAATAGTTGTAAATCAGAATTATCATCTTTTAGTTAACTACAAATCCACAATAGTATAGTATTTACAACTGAATTACAACTTATATTTATAGTATTACAACCTGAACATTATTAAAAAAACTTAGATCTGAATTTGTATATACCTTATAATTAATTTCTGTTCCAAATATATAAAGTTATATGTAGATTTTAGTCTCAAATTTTGCTATTTTGGGATTCAGTAATTGGATTTTAATGATCTTTGGCTTATTAGATTCGTCTCAACAAGACGAACATTATGATATATAATTGGTAGTAATGCCTGCCTAAACTCTTTTTGCCAAAAATTTCAGTTTCATCACCAACTAGTTTCAGTTTTGTCATTAACTAAACTATATAAATAATAATTTTTAATTTTAATTTTAATTATATAAAATTATAGTTTTATTATAAAAATATATAAAATTAATTATATTTATAATAGTTTTATAAATTCTTTTTAAAAAATATTATAAAAATTTATTTTTTTAAGTAATTATTATAATTAAAGATCCATGAAAATTTATGAAAAATCTATAAAAATACTATGGAATATTGAATTTTGGCATTTTGTCTTTTAATTTTAAATGTTTAAACTATTTCAATTTCGTCAAATGACTAAATATTTCAGTTTTGCCTAGCATCTCTAATAATTGGTATGAAATATCACATTTTGAAATTTAGTTACACAGGATTTGAGTTGTTTTAGTAATGTTTGGGTCCTTTCTTGACCCTTCTTGTATTACTTTCTTAATCTAGTCAAAATATGCATGATTATATATGACAAAAATATTTTTTTCTTAATCTAAAATATGATAAAAAATTATGTAATAAGTAGTATAATATTAGTGATAACTTATTTAATAGACTTTATTAATTTTATTAATATTTAAAGGTTCTGCTATTCTTTAAACATAATAATAAAGTCTACTTTCTTTCTTATCTATTATCAGAACATGAGAAATTTAAAGTACTGGATGCAGTTATACTACTATTATGAGATGTGACAAATAAGTTAAAATTAAAAAGGTATGCAAGTAAAAAGAAAATATAAATTTTGACAATTGTTTGATAGTACTGTAGAATTTGAATAATACAGTATAGTACTAGAAAATGAAATTGGTAAATTTATAAGAAATAATATATAAAATCAATAGAAGTTTGTATTGATTGTAAAATAAATAGTAAAGGCTGATATAGTTATTTTGTGAATAAGATTGCATGATTGTTGATTGAGTGTCTTGAAGGAGTAATGTAATTAAAGATTTATATGAATTTTTGATATTTTTAATGTTTTTCTAAATTAAGTTTCATTAAAAAGAACCATATTTGTAATTAATTACTTTAATAAATTTATAATAACTTTGCATTCTGAATATTTTTCTAATTCTTTTTGTACTTCTTGTTTATTCAGAAGGTGAAATATTTCATTTAGTAGTTTTTAAAAATCCTACTTGGTTTTCTTAATTTTGCTGATGATTTTAGAGGTGCCCTATCATTACTTTTATAATGATCAAGTTCTACAGGTCAGAACAGATCTTTATTATTCTCATTTGGTCAGAAGTATGATTTAAATATCGATATACCTAATTAAAATTAGCTAAATTAATCCATTATAACTACTAATAAGTTTAAATTCTTTTTAAAATACTACTATAAGCTTTATATAAATCAATTATTTTTAAATAAGCAGCCTCAATATTACCATTATATATCAATAGATTTTTTGATTCTGCAGGTAATACTCTTTGCTTATTTTTAAAATATTGTACTAATTTTATATAGTATTGAAAATAAAAGTTTTTAGCTGAAAAACTAAAAATATATACTAATAAAAATATATATATATAATAAAGTAAAGCATAAATAGTTAAAAAAAATGAACTAGACAATAAAGTCAAATTAAAGAAAAAACTATATTCTAAATATGGATTAGTAAATCCAAAATCTTGGCTAAATTTTATTATATAATAATAATTTTATTATATAATAGTATGATAATAATAGAAATTAATACTGTATCTTTCATTTCTTTATATAAAGTAAAAGTTATTTTACATCAGTTACTAAAAACAATTTATTATTTAAAAACATTACAAAATCAAAAATTTTTGACATATTTTCAAATTTTTCGAATTTGAATAAGTAGTCCCTTTATTATTTATTATGGTATAAGAGATATAGTATAAAATAAATCTGATAGATCAGAAAATTATATGTACATTAGATATGGCCAACAGATCATTATTTACGGACTTTTTTTGTTTCCAAGTTTATCATCCTTTGGTTTTTTAGTTTTTTGAGAGGGAATGCCTACACCAATTTCATTATCATTCTCTGATAACCTTTTCTTTCTATTTTCAATATTTGATTGAGGGATTGGTAAAAGTTGTTTGATATTTTTAGCAAAAGGGTCAATTTCATCTGAAAAAGTTTGGACATCTTTGATCTTGTTATTCTTGTTATTCTCACTATCTTTTATATTCTTTTCCAACCCATTTCTTTCAACGGCACTACCATTAGAGCCATCATCACAATCATCATTATAATCATCATCATCTTTCTCTGAATTGCTATCAATAATTGATGAACCACTTTTTGAATCAGTTCCATTTTTAACATCATCATCTTCATCATCTTCATCATCTTCATCTTCATCTTCATCATCATCATCATCATCATCATCATCTTCATCTTTATAAGGATCATTTTTACTTGTCTTGCTTATATTACATAAGAACTCTAAAGTTTCCCACTCTTTTCTACTTTCCACATCATCTTCATTATCTGTGAAATCATCTTCCCAACCTCCATTTGCCAAATCACTAAGATCTTCATCATCATCACCTTGCTGTTTTGATGATTCTTGTATTTTTTGTACTTTATCATCTACTTCATTGTTAAGATATTTGGATTCATTTGAATTAATTTTAAGTGAAGTTATGTTAGAAGTTATGATGGAAGTGTTATTTTGTGATTTTTTGGCTGACATTTTAAGCATAAAGCAATATGATATTATGTTGTTGTTGTTCAAATTTGCTATTATCGATCAAAAAAAAAGAAGGAATTTAATGAAGGTTAGCAGGTAAATAGGAGGCTTTATTTTAAGATTTTTTTGTTTGTTCCGTAACGAACAAGTTTTTACTTGCTTTACTTGCTTTTCTTTTTCACATGAAATTTAAAACACAAATTATATGATGTCTTACCAATTTTAACAGACAATAAACATTGATTAATAATTCGGACTTTGTAATATAAGCAACAGATATTTTAATTACTATTTTTGTTTTTTTTTCTTTCTTACTTTGATATCAAAATTATTTTATTAGTAAAATGTTGTACAGTAAAGAATTTCTTATGAAAATTGAATAAAATCCTCTTTCGATAAAAAAAAAATAATAATTTTTTTGTTTTTTTTTTTTTGAGAAAAAAAAATAATTATTTACCGAAACAAAAAGTTTTTTTTCTCCTTTATGGTCACAAAATACTTATTACTTTTTTAGTCCAAATACACCAAATACATAAATAAAAAAAATTTTAAGATTTACAAATATATATATGTAATGATTAACGTGCTCTATTCTTTATTTGGTTTCATTAATTACTATATCTAATCACTATTAAGGTATTTACCTAATAAATTATCAGACCAATCCAAATTAATTCGATTTTACCTATGAAATTTTTTTTTTTCCTAATTATTTAATTAAAAAAACTTTCTTTTAATAATATAATAAAATGTCTTTGTTTTCTCGTTTTATTACAACTTGGAAACATGCAAGATTTCCATGGCGTACTAGATTTTATGTGGGTTCAGATCATTTAGGTAATGATTATTATGAAAGTACTAGAAAAATTAATGGTAGAACGAAAAGAATGGTTGAAATAAAAGGAAAACAAGATGATATCTTTGACTTTTTTAGTAATGAAATACCTGGTAATTATTGATTTTGATTTTATCTAATATTGAATTATTTTGAATTGAATTAATTAAATTTGATTTGTGAAATTAACTATTTTTTTTTTCATTTTTTTTTTTTTTTTTAAGTACAATGGAATAGTTGGTTAAGACATACAAGATATGATTCACCTACAATAGAAGTAATTTAAATGAAATTCAAAATTTATTAACCTTTATTTAGAACCTCCTCGAAATATATAGATCATTTTTTTATTTTTATTTTTTATATTTTTTATTTAAACATCCAATATTGAATATTATGCTGTAGATTAAAATTGGATCACTGATTCAATTTTTGTAATTGACAATTTTACTATGATGAATACGCAAACTCAATACCTTACCTATCTATACATATATATTTTGGAGTCCTTTTAATTCCTAAATTATTAAACGATTTGATTTATGTATATGTGTAGGAAATCGTGTTAGCTAATAAACGACGCGATTTGATTATTGAAAGAGCGAAAAAATTGGATCAAGAGTATGAAGAGGTAAGGAAAATATTTATAAATCAGATATTTTAAAATATTTTATAAAATTTTACTAATTCTAATTTTAGCGAAAGGCAAACGATGATTTGATGAAAAGTCAACAAGAATCTAAACCAGAAACTGAAGGTACAATATTTTACATATATTCTATTATTTATAAGTTGAGAGAATAATACTTATTAAATATAATTTCATTTTATAATCAAAAATTGGAAACAGGAGACAAAAAACGTGAATTTCTTTTTAGGCCTCCAACAATACCTAGTGATGATTTTGAACCTGAAACTTGGAATCCAGCTTTCAAGAAAAAGTAATTGTTATAAACAAAACATTTAAATGAAATATATATAAATAAAAAGGTTTAATTTTACAAAACTTAATATTAGAATATTTTTTATTATAATTAGTTGAATATTGTATTGCTAAAAACGTTTTGTAGAGAAATCATGTGATTCATCTGATTAATCATTTTAAATCATAAAATTTTCCCTTAAGGGGTTTCGTAATGTTTATCATTATCCATTTTCTCTACATAAATTTCACTTACGACGTGGAATGCATAATAATTTTATTTACAGATTAATGTTTGCTATTATTTTAAATGTTCATTTCATTTAATAATACTTCACGTTTTACCAATGATTTAATGATCAATAAAAATTTCTTCTCGATTCTGAGGTAATAAAGGCTCTCTGATATCATTTCGCGAGTTGGCAATTCTACTTCTAGTTGGTCTTGAACCAATTCCAGCTCTAAGTAATTCAAGAGAATTTCCGCCATGTCTATTCCATACAATAAAAATAATTATAAATTCTGCAAGAGCTAATATATTACAAGTAATGGATAAATTTTTTGTTTCCCTTTGGTGAATAGCAACTCCAAGGAGTGCCCTATATATATTTTTTTAAAAAAAAATTTGTTAATTGATTAATTACTAATTAATTAAAAAAAAAAACTTTTTACAGTAAGTAAAATTAATTTTAAAACATATACCAAGCAATAGTAAAACTAAATACACCATCTCTTTTCCCATGACTAAATACACCAGTAATACACCAACATATACCAATTATAGCCAAAAACCAAGCTAATACGACGGCGATATTAGCATATTCATCATGTTCATAACCTGGAGCAAAAGCGACGAATCCATTATGAAATAAACTTAACCAAGAAAAAGCTGAAAACATTGCAAAAGGGATATGGGTGGACTTAACAATCTTATTTGCAACAGAAGATGGAAGATGATTTGGTGTATATTTTGTCATTAACCAATTATGAGCCATTGATGTAGATATCAGAATCAAGAGAACAAAGATTTCCGAGACAATAAAATTCTCGCGTATCTATATAAAATACCAAAAAAAAACAAGTAATTATTTATAAAGTATTTATAATTATTTAGTAAAAATCGTATAATTTACCCAAAAAAATAGCCATCCACACAAAAACAAATTACTAAGAGAGAACCACCAACTAACACCATTTTCCACTACACTCTGTACAATATGAATATTACTAAATTGAGCGTAAAAAGCAAAGCCAAATTGTAAAATATATAGAATAAACCAAAATATTCCAACAAAAATTAATGAAGGAGTAAAATAAGTAGGATTTTTATTGCTTATTTCACCAACATTCGGACGAGAAAACACCATAGAATAAGAATTTGAAAAGAAATTTAACAAGATCGTTAAGACATTAAATACACGCAAAACTTTTAATTTATTTGACGGAGGATGAACTGATGTTAATTCTATGTTCGAAGGAACAGGAGGCATAATTTATAAATATGGACTTTGATAAATATTTATATTAGCGTAAAAGAGATTTTAGTGAGAAGAATTTATGGTGAGAATAATTTTGATAATTAAAAAAACATGTTAATGTAGGATGATCCAAACTGAATTAATTAATTAATAATTTTCTTAATATACCAATAATAGTTTAATTAAAATTAAAATATTAAAATATAATATAAAATAGATAGATATTATTGTATATAAACTATAGATGGAATACGTCGAGAATTAGGAAATGAACGAGGATTAGGAAGTGTATGAAATGATTGCATAATTGTAGGGTCTCCTAAATAAATTGAATGTTTTCTATCATCATGAGCAAAATTTGAAGGAAGAGTAGAAAATTTAATGGCAGATTCATCAAGGGATTGTATTCGAGGACGAGATTTTACTATCCTTGAATAATGATTATGAACAGGAGTTGGTAATGGTATATTATTTGCAATAAAGTGAACGATTCTATCAAGAGCTTTTTTGGAACGTTTACCAAATACATCTATAAACATTGGATAATCATGAACCATATCTTCATCAGTTTCAACCGTAACATCAGGATGTTGACCGTCTAGTGTATCATAAACATGATCATTACCAAATGATTTATAAGCCTTCTTTGATTCAATACATTTTTGGGCGAACTTTTCAATATCATCCTTAAATATTTCTTTACCACCATAAGAAATGAATAAAGGAGGAAATTTTGCCATGATATGATGAGGGATATGTAAAGGGCTAATAAATGGATCTTTATAAGGATTTTCTTCCTTTGTGGTAAATGCAACCGATTGATGTAATTTTTTATCTAAATTTTCACGTTTTATACGTAAATTTTCATCTGAATTGACGGTAAGATTTTCATCTTCAGTAAAACTGTCAAGAACACGAGAATTTCTTGTTTGAATTTTTGAACCTCTTGATCCACGTTTTCTTGCTTTAATTTCACTATTTCTTTTATTACCACTTAATCTTCTACTTAATTCTCTACTAAGTCTTTTAAGATGAGGATTCCCTTCAAAATCAATAAAGTCAAAATTATCTTCAACTTTATCTAACCAATCCAAAATTATTTCTTTTCTGATTTTTGGTTGTTGTTGCGGTATTTGATCTTTATTACGTGATGGATTACCTTCTTTACCGTATATATAATATTCTGCAGCAAATTGGCAAAGATGAGGTGGTATCCAATCAAATTCAGCGTTTGTAGAAAATGAAGATGAATCACATGATAATTCCACCCAAGGTGATACTAATATCACCCCAAGTGGTAACGGAGTCTGAGTCGTTGTGGATGAATCATCCGAATATAATTTATGTAATAAAGCTGATGTTAATCCACCTCCAGCAGAATCACCGCATAAAAATACATTTCTACTACCCGCAAGACCACTATTAACTAACCAATTATAAGTTCTTTCCACGCAATTTAAACCATTAGGGAATGGATCTTCAGGAGCTAGAGTATAATCGATTGCTAAAACTCTAACATGTTTGTTATATCTTTTGCGTAATTTTCGTAACAAATAACATAATGATCTTAAACCAATTAATGACGATAATGCAACATAACCACCTCCATGTAAATATAATATTGTTGCTTCACATTCTTTTTGTTTATATTTTATTGGACCTAACCAATATCCTTCTTCTACTCCTATCCTTGTGGTGACTTCTGAATCTAATGAACGAAATGGTTCAGAACATCGAAATACCTTCAATAATAATTCCACAAACGTTCCAGATTTACGTAATGTCTTTAGTGGTGATTTCATAGTCCATTTTACTGAACGAAGAATTGTTTCTTGATAAATAGATAATGAATATGTTGGATTCTCCATAATATAATGATCAAAAAATACTTTTGGATATAAAAACACTAGGACAATGATAAAAATGAGAAATTATTATTAATCATATATTCATATTAAAGTAAAACAATTTAGATAAATTAAACTTACTTCCATAAAATAACGTTCCTATAGGACCTCGACTGTAATTTGATTAAAAAAAAAAAGAAAGAGCAATTAATTACTTTTTAGCTACTTTTATTTATATGTATATTTTTTATATTATAATTACTTGATAAGAGGCCAAAACGACTTATTTTCAAATTTTTTGCGTAATTTTTCTTGTCTTGCTGCTGTCCTTTCTAATTCTGTGTTCGCTGCTTCTCTATTCACTTTCACTATTATTTTTTCGGACATAATGAAATTTTTATATTATGTATATAGAATATCAGATGAATTATATAACTTTTCCTTTTTAAAAAGAAATAAGGTTAGGAAGAAGGTAAAGAATGAAAAAAAAAATAAAGGATAAAATGTTCTTTTAAAGTGGTTGGCCTTTTATAATGAATGACGATTAATTCTTTTATTCTTATTCTATTTAATCTGAGAATGAAAAAAAAAAAAATCACATAGTGATTGACGAAATATAGATGGACGTAATTAAAAACCTTTCTTAGCTTATTCACTTAATTTACATTTCCAATCAGAAATCTTCAAAGAATTGATTAGCTTAGGACTATGAGTCCTAGCCTAGAAAATATAGAAACAACTATTAACCAGGAACCTGTCTAAGTGGACCTTTATTAAATGACGAAACCTTTTAACAATGAAATAAATCGAACTCCACGAATTGATTGATTTTTTTAAAGATATACAAATAAAAGTTCAGCTCTAAAAATTATCATTTTGAGAGACAACATAAAATATAAAAGGTTTTTCGGGAATATTCCTAGATTGATTGTGTACAAGTTTTGGTGATTTTTTCCAAATATACGGCATTTTTTATATGAAGCTGTAAATATAATTGATCACCGCATCATCAAAAGTAAAGTTAAACAATCTTTGTATATTGCCTCCTTATTTCCTATTATAAATGCTGGTGTGTACTGTATAAAAGAATTATTCCTTTGTTTATTTGTAATTAGATATTCCCGATTATTTATTTAAAATCATGCCATTTTTGCCATTCTTGATAATGAAAGGAAAAAATAGGCGTGTGAAGTGTGAACAAGAAGGCGTGATAATAAGGGGGTAATAATGGTGATCATTTAGCTTATTATTTTTAATTTAATCCAAAATTGAATTATACGATTGGTAATACAACAGCAAAACCATTGTTTACGCATATATATATTATTTTTGTTTTTCGCCATGGATATGAAATTTTATTAATAAACTTTATGAAACCAAAGAAGGTTACGACAAGGCCCCTGAATACGCCACAGTTTTGTTAGTGAGACTTCCGCGGACAAATCCGTACATTTTTGAAATTTATTTTTAAACTCCTGAATTATTACTTTTGCCGGAATTCATACTTCCCCTTAATTCTGGAGTAAATCTGTACGCGGAGGTAAAAATTCATTGCAAGTTGTACGCGGAGTGAATTTTTATTGTGAATCCCTATAACAAAGTAAATCATTGTTAGTTGAAATCCGTAATTTAAACTTTGATATCCGTATATAACCTTTTTTATAATCAAAAATAGGGTTGAAGTTGTCGAATTAACTTATTTTTACTTATTTTTAAATAAATTATGGAATTTTTGTGTTGTATTTCTGATTGCTTATTTAAATCCACTAAATTTCTTACTTAAATCCTGCTATTTTAGAGATAATTTAAAACTGTACTGATGAAATATTAAATTTATTCCATTAATTAGATTTAATCATATTTCTTCTTTTACAGTAGCGGTCATAAATAACTGTCCCCTATAATTTCTGATAACACTAACCCTGATACACAAGTGTAAATTTTGTGTCTCAAAAAATGTCCCTTTCAATATTTTCTACATAACCATTAACCAGGGAATTTCCCTTTTATAGGTACTATACTTAAAATAAGTATCAAGTTTCTGTTGAAAGCTAATTAGTTTATTAAATCCCAGAGCTGAAAAATCTAATCTTATATTCATCGACATCATACAAACTAATAATTATATACACATCAAGGTTAGCATCATCAATTTCAAAAAATTTTGATGGGTGTTATTCATATCATTTAGCGCCAAATTCCCCGAAGTCAGACGCCCCAAACTGGATCATTTTCTGAAATCTGTTTCCTGATTTCCAACCAATATCCAGTCTACACTTTTTTTATAATTTAAATGGCTTGAAATAAAATTCTTAACGCAATAATTCCTTAATCTTTGTTATTATTTATTGTCATATATGATGTAACTTTACTGAATAGATCATTGATTCTCATGATCTCTTGGCAATCATCATGAGGTCAAATCACTTGTATATCAAATTCAGTAAAATGTCCGTTAGAGATATTAGTATTAGGAAAATTGAAGCTTTGGGAAATGGGGATAAACAATCGGAGAATATGACTTCGGGAAAGATATATTTGGGAAAACTGTAACCTATTTTAAACCATTGTTTAATACATTTTAGTATATAAAAGTGTTATAAAATAGTACCGATCAACTTCATAACATAATTGTAATACAAGTATATCTTTCCAGATAAGAAATTATATGAAAGAAATAATTAATAATTATATGAAACTAAAGAAGGTTACGATATGAAAATATATGCTGGTGAATACCCGAATATAAATTCGTATTAAAAACAATCCGAATTTTAAAAGAGTCCAGTGTTGGCACATGACATCATATGGCCTATATGACTTGCATGATTCAATAAGTCATTTGTCATTTATGACTTATTTATCCTCCATTTTAGAGATAATTTTAAAACGAGACGATTTTTGTACTGATGAAATATCATTTGGGAAGATTTATTAAGGTGGACATGTGGGCAGCAACTCATATTTCAACAAGATATTAACAAATGGAATAAAAATGATTTTACAATAATGGAAAGAAGACTAAACAGATTTATCCCATTAGATATGATATTTCTTCGGAAGATATCCTTTTAAAGAATTATTATCAAATGATTTGGTTACACTATAATTTAGCAAATATATTAATATACAACTTCCAAGATATTGGTCAACTATAATTGAATCTCAACATTTTAAAATCTTTGGTAGTTGGATTGAAAAGAAAAAAAATAGCAGATTATAATAAAGTTGGATGTATTCCTTACTACGAATTTATCTGTTAGTAAAAGTGGTAATACAGCCGCAGCATTCCATGAAAAAAATGTGATAATAAGGGGGCCATTATAGTTATAGTAAAAGTTACAGATTCGGATTCATTTACAGATAGAATAAACCTTCTAACTAATAATAAAGTAGGTTATAACTAATAATAAATATTCTGTATTTGTGGTCAGTTTTATGGGCCAACGTTTAGCTGAAATTTAAGTTGGCAAAAATAATATGTGGTCTAGTAAAAAGTAGTAGTAATAGTAATAATAATAGTTAATTATGATTTTTATCTAAAGTTGGTATACCACAAACTACGGAGTATTTCAAAATAAACAATTTTAAATTATATTAATAAACGTATAAGTATTAGACCGTGACATACCCCACCCCCCTTTATTTCTTTAAAAATCTAAATTTGATAAACTTATAATAGCATATACTGTATGCTTAAATGCCCCTTTAAATTTAAATTACGGTTTTCTGAAATTTTCTGACATTCTCTCCCCCCTCAAACTTTTCAGGAACAGCTTTATAGTTCAATCACAAATATTATATATAATATACTGTAATTGAATTATAGTAAAAATTGAGAATTAGTATATTTAAACCATTGTTTATATATTTTACAATGGGTAATATAAATAGTACTGACGAAATCCTCTGTTCATACAGTATATTATATATATATCTCTTCATTGTAATTTTCTATTCTTTTTATTTTTCGTCATGGGTAAGAAATTTTATGAAACTAAAGAAGGTTACGACGTGATAATATATGCTGGTGAAAAATCATATATAAAAGAATTTCATACTCATTCATTCGTATTAAGAACACAATCCAAATTTTTAAAAAGAAATTTATTACAAAATATGGTGTCAAAAAAAAAAGATGATTATTTTATTATAAATTCAAATAATTCACCTGAAGTATTTGAAATTAATTTTAAGGTAATTTTAAGATTAAAATTTTTTCGCTTAATAACAATTTCTTTTGTAGGTACTGTATATGTATTGTGTAAAGTATCAATTTGAAAATATTGCAATTTCTTGAAATTTTGAATCTTTCTTATTATTACAGTTAAGCGAATTTGAACTTTAACCTTTAGTTATACATATCCAAGAAATCTTGATTAAAAATCATATATTGCTGAATTAACTTATCAAAAAGAGTTTTTAAATAAATTTTGGATTCAAGAAATTTTGTTTTACTCCTTAGATGTTTCAGGTTGTGGGAATATACAGGATGACGCTGTTGCAGTTTTGCGATAGATTGCAATACGCTAACCTTTCAGGTTTGTACTGTTACTGATAATATTGTTCATAAGGCAAGAGGGCTAAGAAGAAAAACTCTAATCCACATTAATAATAAAAGTAAAAAAATAAATAAATAATTTTAATAAACTTAAGAAAGTTTTCATTAGACAATGAATAAAATTATACCTTATTTACCTTATTTATAAATTCGCTATTAATATCTTTTGAATTATTTAAACTTTTCAGAACCACAAATTTATGTTGACCATTCCTTTCCCAAATTCTATTAATATATCCATCAATCTATTTTGCTCCGAACCTATAAAAAAGAAGAAAAAACAAAACATTAATAAACGTTACGTTGAAAAAAATAAAAAAAAAAATATATATTTCGAAGTATGCCTTCGAAATGTTGAATTCCGTCCGTCCAAAGACCAAGGAGCCGTTCGAGATATTTTACAAAATCCAAGTGATCGACATGTGGCTCAGCATCGCGACAACAATTGTTAACTATTGTGATTGAAAAAGTCAAATTTAACTTTTTTATATTATAAATCGTATAAATCGCAAATCGCATTCTGAATTAGTAATATTGATACCCTTAAAAAGAGAATTTTAACTGACTTTTTTTATTAAAGTCTGATAAAAGAAATATTTACGCGTTCTACATAATAAAAGTATAACCAAAAATTTGTGTAACAGTAATTCTAATATAAATACTCACACAAATCAATTAATCATAATCATAATTTCTTGAATAAAAGTTATAAAAGTTTTTCTTGTATTACTGTAATCGCGGTTCAATATGTGTAAGTTTAAAATTATTGAGGAAGTGTAGATGATGAAGGTCTACGGATTCTGGGAGGAGGAATCCGTTATGTTCCTTCCTTTATCATAGAAAGCAAAACGGTTTTACGCCATCGTTCGCTACATATTTCTTTACGCTACGTTCGCTATGTTCGCTATTACGTTCGCTATGTTCGTTATGTTTGCTACATTTCGTTCGCACGTTCGCTCTCACGTTTGCTTTCATCTATATTTTACAACATTACGCCTCTGCACTTCCTCAATTTATTTTATTACATACTAACCGTTAATATTATAATATACGCTTACACTTTTTACGTTTGTTTTTTTAGCTCAGAACGTTTGTTTTTCGGTCAAGAAACGAAAGCTTTGTTGCTCTCCCAAACGATCTGTTTTTATCGGAGGAAATCTGATGAAAGTGAACAAAAAACAATTAACAGAAAGTATAAACTCTATAATGGAAACAATGAATTTTGACGTTAATAATTATCATATTCTAAAGGGGCAAGACAGCGAGTAAGTATTTTTTTTTCATTGGTTACGGGTTGCTTTAACATTTCAACTGAAGCTCTTAAAATATTAGAGAATGACGTACAATTATTAATGATCATGTGATTATAATGCTTTGGACGCTCCAACGGTTCCCATTTCCTAGTTTTAATAAAAAGCTGGCAGCTGTCACAGATGACAACGAAGATAACGAAACTATGAAACCGACTTGGACACTCACAACCGACTTTTATGTGGCAGAGAATAGTTTTATCGTAAATGTGAAGCTATCAGTTGTATTTTTGTCAAAATAAATTTTTTTTTATATTTACAATATGATATATTTTAATCAAATGTATTGAAATTCTTAAAGAAGGAAGATATTAAACAGTATTTAATAATAATCAACATGTAATTTCTGGCGAAATGAAGAAGGATCAACTTTCAGGCGGCTCATACAAAATTAAAGAGCGCCATGATGGACACTTTACTCGTAAAATTACTTTAACTTCAAGCGTAAGTGACAATAAAATGGGCTTCTCCTCTCCCATGAACAAGAAAATCGATATAATTTGATCCGGCTTCATCAATTATTAATACTCTTTATTGCAGTGTTGTTAAATTGCTATGTCATTTGGCCATTTTTCAAATGACATTTGTCATTTCTCATACTTCTTCATAGTAAAGTCGATGTCATTTGATGTTATTTCAATGTGTCATTTGACAACACTGCTTTATTGATCACTTTATTTTCGCTTTTTATTGATAGTTGATTAGTAAAACTTCATTTGGAAAGTTTCTAGGAATTAATTAACTTCTCTTATACTTTTTTTTCTCTTGTATCTTTCGTTTATTTTAATATTTGTCAAATTAGAAAGAGGAAGAAAAGAAGAAACTTTCTTTGCTTTATCTGCTAAAAATGTAAATGAGCACAGTAAATAAATTTTAACCTTTCTATTGCACTATCTACTGTATTGTTGAGGGATGTGATTAATAAAAAAAATGAAGTCCCACTTGGGTAAAATGCATTTTAAATAAATCGCGTATTATATGAGAGTTGTTGTCAAACATGCAATCCGAACTTGATTTATTGAAACAACACGTCCTGGCTGAGAATGCTACGTTTACCAGGTATCATATATTCACGTATTGCCAAAGATATCCTCTAGCATGAGCTTGAAGACCTCGGATTACTTATTGAAATCCATCAAATTTCTTTTCTTAAATCCTGCTATTTTAAAAATAACTAATTACCGTTTGGGAAAATTTATTAAAGTGGACATGAGGACAACAACCTATCATTCAACAAGACATTAACAAATGGAATATACAGTAATGGAAAGAAGATTAAGCAGATTTATTCCATTAGTTAAACTTTATCATATTTCTTCAGAAGATTTTCTTTTAAAAAAATATATCCTTTTAAAGAATTATTACCGAATGATTTGGTTAACAATATACTTGAATATCATTTAGTACCAAATAAAAAACCAGATAATATACAACTTTCAAGATGTTGGTCATCTATAATTAATTCTCAACACTTTAAGGTCTTTGGTAATTGGATTGAAAAGAAAAAAATTGTGGATTATTGCGTAAGCGGAGGATTATGAAGTGTTTCAAGTTATTAATAATTTATCATGAGATAATATAATCCTACGGGCGTCCTTAACCTGGACTACTGGGAGACAGCAATTCTTGAAAATGTAAGATATTGTATGTAGTAATCGATTCTTACAAGAATTTTATATAATTTTATGATATGATTGCATTGTTTTTATTTAGTAGAGTTATTTATTTATATATACAGAATGGTTCGATCATAATAATAGAGTTCTAGCAAATTCAATTTTAGCGAATCATTCAGTCAATTTAAGAAAAACCGAATTCCCTTTGATATTCCTTATTAATAAATAAATAATATGAAAGATTTTATATTAATGAACTTGTACGTTGTAAATATCATCTTGTTTCATAATTTTTATTAATGGAATGCTTAGTGTATTGGCGGCATGTTCAACACTTTTGTATGTAATGACTAAACGAAGTAGTTGTATAAGTTGAAACAACTCTTACGCGTGTAGCGAGGTGCAAATCATGTATGACAACATAAAAACATTGACTTTATAATTGGTTCTTTCTAATGTTACAAATTGATTTTTTTTTTCGGTCCAAAGTTTCACATAATATTCGGTCAAAGCGTTCGGTCAATCTGTTAGTTTACGGGTCATTCAAGAAATTTTAATAAGCCATGAAATTTTGTGTCATCATAATTATTATAATCTCAACATTTAATTATAATTTCTAATTGGATTGATAATTGACAAGAAAAAAAATCTTGTAGTTGGAAATATCTCTCATAGATTTGAATTAATTTATCTTTCCAGTAAAGATGGTAATGGAATATATACAATTAAATCAAATCATTACATGAAAATTGTGATAATAAAATGAATAATATATTTTCATGTAGCAAAAATTACATATTCGGAACAAATAATTGGAGGATTTAATCCACTTACATAGGATTCAATATTTGGTAAATGACTTGTATTGATTTAATAATAGATGGGGGTAGTAATCCACGTTTTTCTTATCCTAAAGTTGGTATACCAGTAAGATTTATTATAAAAGATTATGAAACATTTCAAGCTATTAGATTTGAATCGCTTAAAAATATAGATAGACTAAAGAAGGTTATACAATAATATAAAAAATAAGAATTCAATTTATATTAAAAACACCGAAAATACGATCCGAATTGTTTTTTAAAAAGGGTTTAAAGCAGGTTTATTCCAATAATTAATTCTTTATATTTTAATAAATGATTGTTTAACAATATAAGCACCAGACGTGAAAAATTACTAATTGGACTGAAGTTTCTTATATATATTTATCGTTAATAGGGGTGGTAATACAACCGTTAATATTATAAGTTTGAATCAAAATAATTCATTTAAATGGGAATTCAAGTAATTGGTTCCAAGTTTAATATTCTCATTTACAACTTTCAAAGCGTATAGTTATTAAAAACTCGATATACCGATAAAATTTTACTTTTTCACTATATGAGAGCATACAGTATATAATTTTGATACAACGATATATGATATTGGTATAGTAATATGTATAGTTCTTATCCTAAAATATATTAGTAAATGTACTTTTTTTTCTCACCAATATTTTAATAATTATAAAGATTTCCAAAAAGCGATCTTTAAAAACCATTATTTATACATTTTAAGTATAGTATAATATCATAAATAAATTGTATTTATCAAATACTCTCTGTTTTGCATCATGGGTAAGAAATTATATGAAGAATAATTAATAATTCTTTTTAAAGATGTAAAAATATGTGCTAATGAAAAATCAAAAATAAAAGAATTTCATGCTCATTCATTTGTACTATTAAAAAACACAATCCGATTTTTTTTAAAAAGAAATTTACTACAAAAGATGATGTAGATGATTATTTTAAAATAATTCACCTAAAGTAATTGAATATTTTTAAGGTAAACTTTTCAACTCATCTTTAAAGAATTTTTTTAAAAGATTGAAATTTTTTTTCCTTCGTCTAATGACAATTTCTTCTTATTAACTTTTGAAAAAAGTTATATATATAATGGAAGTATCGATTTGATAAAATTACAATCTCATGTGATATTAAATCTTTTTATTATCATTATAAGAATTTGAACTTCAACTTTTAGTTGCACATATCCAAGAGATCTTGATTGAAAATCATGAAGATTTTATAATCAAATTACTTTTAAAATTGTTGAATTAATTTATCAAAGTTTTTTTTTAATGAATTATGAGATTTTTGTATTCAAGGAATTTGTTTTACTTATAATTGCTTATTGAAATCCATTAAATTTCTTTCCATTATGCTATTTTAGAAATAACTAATTACCGTTTGGGAAAATTTATTAAAGTGGACGTGTAGACAACAACCTATCATTCAACAAGACATTAACAAATGGAACAAAAATAATTTTACAGTAATGAAAAGAGGATTAAACAGATTATTTCATTAGTTAGATTTTATCATATTTTTTCGGAAGATTTCCTCTTAAAAATATCCCTTTAAAGCATTATTACCGAACAATATACTTTAGTACCAAATCATAAACCAAATACTAATATACAGCTTCCGAGATATCCTTGCTCAACTATAATTGAATCTCATCACTTAAAAACCTTTGCTAGTTGGATTGAAAAGAAAAAAATAGTGGATTATAATAAAATTGGACTTATTCCTTACTATGAATTCAAATTACTTTTATCGTGTTAGTAGAGATGGTCACAACATTTCATGAAAGATGTGATAATAAAGGGGCCACTATAGTTATATCAAAACAAATAGTTGGAGGATGCAATCCACTTCAATGGGATACATGTAATAGTTACAAATCTACAAAAGATAGTTTTATACTTTCATTTACAAGATTATAGTCCGACATTTTTGGTCATGAACTTTGTATTGTTTATATAATAAATGGGGTAGTGGTTCACGTTCTACTTATTCTAAAGCTATTAGATTTGTCTAATAATTTGGAATAATTGAATCGTTTAAAAATTAGATTTTTTATCGTTTAAAGATATAAATAGAGCTTATATAGTAATATAAAAAATTTGTGTATAAGATTAGCTATAAGTTTACGCTATTGTTTGATAAAAAACTGATCCTGATACTACCATCTCAGCCCTGAAGGGATTCGTGCCGAAGCCCGAATAAAGTAATAGTGACAGCCGTCCACTTGTGGCCAGCAAATGAGCAGGATACGTATCTGTTAAGAAATCATCTGCTAATTTATAAAAAAAATCGTAAATTATGGGTTTGGGATTCTGGGAAGATCAGGAAATTCTTGAAAACAAAAAAAATTATTTAGATCTAATCAATTTATACATTGTTATCATTTTGTTATCAATATGGTTTACTAATGATAGTTTTTATTTCAATACTATAAATTGTTTGGTTTATGGCTTAACGTTTGGTGGTATTATTGTCAACGTAATGGCATTTGGGCAAACTTCTTTACATTCTATATTCTAAGATTGGTACTTGGTATATTGACAAGATTTAATGTGAAAAATTACGATCAATTTTATCACTTTATCGGGTTTCGAATATATCGAGTTTTGAAATATATGAAATATATATCGGGTTTTGAGTATATAGAAATATAAACGAAAAATCATAACTTTAATCAAGTAACAAAACAATAATTAAACCTATTTATCTCTAAAAGAGAAATAAATCATTTTATTAACTGGTACTGATGTATTATCAGATTCTTAAATTAATAATTTTCTTGAGAAAATTATATATATAATTTATATTAACTTTCTAGAATGATATAACACCAACAGAAATAAATCCAACAATGGCAACCCAACTCAATTTTCCAGGACCAATTGGTTTTGAAGAATAACCATCATTAGTCTTAGAAGTAGATGTCGAAGAAGCAGATTCAGAAGGGTTAGCAGGTTGATCAGTAGGTGTACCAGAACCAGGTAAAGTACCTTCATAAAACAAATAATCAGCTTCGTATTGAACAGGTTGTATAAAACCATCAATATATTGTACCCCGCCTATGAAATGAAGAATAATATTAAAAGATAGGTTTAAAATATAATAAATAAATTTCGATAAATTATTGTTATTTACATTGATCCGTAGGAGGGGCAGCACCACCATTTGTATTTATTTTAAGGATATATGATATCTTGCTAAGTCTACCTGCATCACTCCTAAACTTTTTTTTTTTGAAAAGATAATGTTAATTTATAAGCTCAATACGTTTAATACATAATACAATTAATTTTATACTCACTGTGGCGACATTTAATTCCCAAGGTACATTATTAGTACTTTGGGGGGAATCAGCAGAATTTACGACCTTAGCAATTACTTGGCTATTATCACTTGGGAGTAAGGAATTCCAAGTATAATTTCCACCCTGAGTAGCTAAGTAAATTATAATAATTCGTTAGGTTTGTTAGGTTTAAAGATGATAAAATAATAGTAAATAATTAATGGAATTGAACTTACGCGTCTTGGTTGTATTGTGTTGTACTACTACAAAAGCGGGATCAAAATGTTGTTGTATATCATTTTTGTCGTTGATGAGCATAGCTTCAGAATCAACTATCATGAAAAATAACACGTGATTCATAAGTAAAAGTAAAAGTAAAACGCGTTAGAGAAGGGAATTTAAAACATACCATGTAACCATTGTTTGGAAGTGGAGACACATTGATATTTTTGATTTCCACGCGCGTTAAGTATGAAAGCAAAATTATTTCCTTTTGGCACAAGAAGACCTTGTGGTACTGATGATAAATCAGGTTCCTCTAATTTGAAATTAGGGTTATTATTATTTGGACATAATATAAAATGTTAAATAAATAATATTTTACTTGTTATAGTTCCGATAGTGGTAGGTATTATTACTGGAGCAGCAGGAGCAGGAGCTGGAGTTTCTGGAGCTGGAGCAGGAGCAGGAGTTCCTGGAGCTGGAGTTCCTGGAGCTGGTGCTGGTGCTGGATCTTGACATGAGACAAAATCGACAGAATTTAATAAACTTAAAGCTAATAAACTAACTAAAATTATCATAAAATTAAAATGGTTCATCTTAAAGTTATAAAGTCTTTTACACGGTAAAATTTATTAAAATAAAGAAATATTCAAAAAAAAATAAATAAAAAAAGATTATTACGATTATTATTTATTATTATATAAGAGAAAAAAAATTAAATTATTAAAAAAAATGTAAAGAACAAGTTTTTATTTTTCGTGTCTAATGAAATTTAAATGAAAAATCCCATCACGGAAAGAAAAAAAAAAAACCCTGATTCTTAACGGCTATTTTTATAATGGGTAAAGTTTAAATATAGAAAATAGTAAAATTAAACATTGTTTAAAACGGATAACGGAGAGATTAAACACAAAAATGCAAAATTTGCATATTTTTATTTCAAATTGTTTGACCAAACTGGGGGGGTAATCAGATTAAGCATACTTTGCATAAATGAAAGAATTTTTTTGAAAGTTATCGTTACTCAATCATTTTAAATTCATTGAAGAACTTAATTACGGAAAGATTTAAGATATCAAAAATCTCCAAACATAGATTCCCGCTACAAGGGTCAGCCACACAAATGAAATTTCAAGCAACATGTGACATATATTACAGAACGATAATATAATATATATTTTAACCAAAAGAGGAAAGGTTCAGGCTTGTAAAAATTATTTGTCACATGATTTTATTCGGAAAAATACAATTACAACATAGATTTATTAGTGAACCACACTTCTTAAAGTAAAAACAATTTATTTATAATTATGTGCTAAATCAAACTAAAATCAAACCGTTTATTAGCGGCTGAATTATAAAAGTACAGTATGTATTAAATCAAACGCAAAGCACACATCAAATTGATAAAAATAATACTTTATTTAATTGATAAAAATAAATACATATAATATAATATAATATAATATAATAAAATAAAAATACACGCTGGTTATAACAAATACACACGCTATTTATATCATGCTGGTTATAACAAGTTATAACACGCAAAAACACACGCTGGTTATAACAACGTCAATTATTCTATAATTTCTTGAGAAACTACTTCAAACGAACAATCCGATCCTTCTTCTTCTTCTTCTTCTTCTTCTTGGAAAGAATCATCAAATTCTTCAATTTGATTTTCAAAAGCGGAAAATTGATGGATAATTGAATCTGATTGTTGATTTATATTTTGGATTTGTAAATTTGACAACTTTTTTTGTAATTGTTGATTTTCCATATCGATTTGCCGCAAATCATTTTGTAATTGTAAATTTTTTTGAAAATATTCATTAATTTGATCTTGTAAAGAAATACGAATGGATCTTTCCTCTTCAAAATCTTTTTCAAGTTGTTTATTTTTTTCTTCCAATTTATTCAACATTTTCCAAGGTTGAAATTTACAAGTAAAATATCCATCATCTTCAAAAGAAACGAATAAACAAAGTTTATCCTTAATTTTCTTTACACCACATTGACCTCTATTAAAAATTGAACAACCAATTTCTTCAACACTATCAGATAAATATTCTAAACCTTTATCTATATCAGTATCACTAATTTCTAAATATTCTAATTTTTCAAGATTTTTTAATAATTCTAAAGAACCATAAAATTTATTATATTTCCTTTCTTTAAATTCATTATTTCCTATATCTAATCTTTTTAAATTAATAAATTTACTAAAAATATTTAAATCTTGATATAATAAATTATTACTATTTAAATTTAATATTTCTAATCTTTGATTATTTAATGGTAATTTAATTTCTTTAATCTTATTATTATCACAATTAATCTTATTAAGATTTAAACAATTAATTAAATTTAAATTAATTAATTTATTATATGAACAATATAATAATTCTAAATTATTTAAATTATTAATTTTTAATTCTTTTAATTTATTACCACAACAATTTAATTTTTCTAAATTTTTAAAAGAATTTAAATTTAATTCAATTATTTGATTATTTTCACATTCTATTACTTTAATTTTAATTAATTTTTCTATTTTTAATATTTGAATTTTATTTGATGAACATTTTAATTTTTTTATATTAATACTATCATTCATATCAAGATTTGTAATAGAATTTCTACTACAATCAAATTTTTTTAAATTTTTAAATCCTTCTAATTTTAAATTTCCTACAAGATATTCATTTTCTAATATATTGTAATTTTTACTAA
This sequence comes from Rhizophagus irregularis, assembly GCF_026210795.1. Taxonomy (NCBI): domain Eukaryota; kingdom Fungi; phylum Glomeromycota; class Glomeromycetes; order Glomerales; family Glomeraceae; genus Rhizophagus; species Rhizophagus irregularis. Next base: position 3,000,799 of record NC_089452.1, read on the forward strand.
TATTTATTTCTGTTATATTACTTCTTATTTCTTTAGGATATTTTTTATCCAACCATTCTTGTGCTTGAACCATGATTTTTTGATTTTTAAAAAAAAGAGGAAGAAAGGAAAAAAATAAAGTATAAAAGAAAAGAAAAGGAGAAGATAACGCTATAAATTTCCGATTGTAAATGAATATTCCCAGGAATCCCAGCCTATCATTATGTAAACAAAGTGTAAGCAATGAAGTGTTTCCTTTTTCGAAATGAGTTTGTTGTGTAACATTGACAATCAACTTTTTTGATAAAAAAAAAGTGGTGACGAAAAAAAAAAACTCGTTTTTAATATATGTTTACGCTGTTTACGCTGTTTATCAAAAAAAAACAAATTGTATTTTTCATTTTCTCTTTCTTTTTTGTTATGTTTATATTTTAAAAAAAACGATTTTAATTTTGTGAAAAAAAAAAGATACTTTTTTCTCTTTCTCTTATACAGAAATAATAATAATTATAATTAATTATAATAATTTTTATATCCCTACGATAATAACGATAATAACGATAATAATATTTTTTTTTTTTTTACGAGCAAAAAGAAAAACTTTTATTACATTATAATAAACTTTGTTTATTAATTCTTGACAGTTAACAAAAAAAACAACATGAGTAGTCCCGACTCCTCTAACACTTATTTACGTGATTTAGAAGATCGTATTTCAACCATAAGTAAACCTTACGACATATCTCGTAAAGGAAAAGCTTCTGTACCTGAAAAAACTTCCATTGTCGGACAAGACTATGATTCCGATGACGAAATTAATAATGAAAACATAAATGCGATATATCTTAAGAATAATTTATTACACGAAGAGTATGATTTTGAGGATTGTGACGAAGAAGAAAAAGAAACTTTACAATCTCATCCTTACGTCATGAGTCTTACCGAAGAATTAAATTCTTTGGAAAATGAATTGACTCTTTATAAACAGTCAAATGAACTTTTAAAAAGATCTAATGAAGAATTTAAAGAAAGATTGGACCTTTTGGAAACTGAAAAGGAGTTAGCTCAAGAAGAGATGCTCGCTCGTGAAGAAGAAAAACGCGATATGCCTTCTGATATTGTACCAAAATTAGAAAAAGAACTTCAAGAATTACGTCGTGATGGCGAAGAACGAATAAATTCATATAAATCTCGTATTAGTAAATTATCAGAAGATTATTCTTCTGTAGTAAATAATCGTCAAATATCTGAAGAGGAAATTCAAGACTTAAAAGATCAAGTTTCAAAGCTTACTTTAGAGAGAACAAAATTATCTGATCTAAATACAAAGTTAACGAGCAATTTCGACCGTTTATCGGTAGATTACAAACAATTAGAGTCTCTACATAATTCTCAAAAAGAGACGGATAATAAAAAAATTGATGATCTTGTGAAGGAAACAGGTGAACTTAGTGAGCAATTAGCTTCCGCTCGTGGTCAATGTGCTGAATGGAATGTAGAATATGAAACTGAAAATAAAAGATATGAATCTCGACTTAAAACATTAGGAGAAACAAACCGAAATTTGGAAAAACAAATTAGATTTCTTGAAAATCAGAAAAATGAATTACAATCTCGGAAAGATACTTTGAGTTCTGAGAAAGAAAAATTAGTATATGAGTTAGAAGATATCACTAGTGATATTGATCTAACAACTAAAAAGATCAATTCAACAAATGAACGTTTTGAAGAGCAAAAATCTCAACTCTCTACGGTTCGTTCTAATTGTTCGGAAGAGATAACAAGGTTGATAGAAGAGAATGAAATATTGAAAGCGGAAAGGGATAGCTTGGAATCTCAAGTTAAAGCAACTGAACAAGATGTAGATTCTCTTCTCACTCAACATGAAGAAATGGAACAGAAATTAACGTATATGGGCCAATATTTGCAAGAATTGAAAGATGTTTTTGGTGAAATTAGTGAATTAGAACCAAAAAGTAAGAGTTCTAGTGATGCTGTCAAAGCAAGAGAAATACTTTTACATATTCGAAATGAGAGGGATAAACTTAAAGAAAATAATTCCAACCTTTCAAATGAAATTTTGGCGGCTAATGATAAAATCCAGAGGATTGAAATTCAATTGAATGAAATGAACGAACTTGTAAAAAATTTTGAATCGCAGTCTAAATCAGTTCAAAACTCAAATAATCGTAATGGATCAACAAGTACGGGATCAGATGATGAAGAAAGACTCGTATTTTTAGAAAGTGAAGTTTTAGCACATCGAACTAAATGTGCTTCTCTTGAGGCTGAATTAACGGCTCAAAAAGATCAAGTTTCACAGTTAAACGAATTGAGACAGTCCTTTGATACTACAAAAAAATTATTAATGGATAGAGAGGCTGAAATTGCAGATCTTAAATCCAAGATTGATTTAAATGAGCTAGAGATGAAATCAAAAAATCTACAATTACAAAATGCTATTCAGGAAGTTCGTAATAGGGATCAAAATAATGATACTGCATCAGTCAGTACTATAAGTTCCGGTGGTAATTCATTGGTTTATCAATACGAACAAATGATTGAAGAAATGCAAACTAAACTCGACAAAGCCAATACTGAAAACGGAAAACTTAGGTATCAGCTTTCCGAAGCAGCACAGAAAGCATTAGATAGTGTTAAATCCGCTACAATCCAGGAGCTTCAGCTTAAAAACGATGAACTTAAACGAATACTTAGGTCAAGGGAAGAGAAATTAATAAAAGAACAAAGCAAGTCTTTTTCAAAATCAGTTTTAACCCGACCTGGTGAAAGAACTCGAGGTGAAATCGTTGAAGGCATTAGCGAATTGATGACATCTTCAATTTATTCTGATGATAAGGTATATGTTTTTGAATATTTTTTTTAATTAAACCACTTTTTTTGTTTTTTAACAAACAATTAAAATATTAATAAATAAATGTAGGTCATGGACATTACTTTATCACAAGATTTTTCGTTATTGCGTAATGGTGAAATTTCTTTAAATCGTCGATCGACTCTTACTCCTCGTAGATCAAGTATAAGATCCATTCAACCTGAAATGAAATCACTTAAAACTCAAATAGACAATCTAAATGAACAGTTAGAATCTAAGAATTTTGATCTCGAGAAGGCGTTATATATGGCTCGTGATCTTTCTCAGAAACTTGAAGATGCTCGAAAAAAAATACATTTTATGGAAGAATGTGTACAAACCACAGATAAAACTATCGTATTGTTGAGAGATGAACTAATACGTAAACAACATCATGTCGCCGATTTAGAAGCACAATTGCAAAACGGAAAATGTCCCCGATGTGGTGGTGTTAACTCTGATGATAGTACACGAGATACTCCAAATAACGTAATATCCAATCGTAGTGTCATGTAAGTATATTCGTTATTAAAATATCGAATTTAATTAATACATAAATTTTACAATTAACATAAATCCTTTTTCTGAATCTCGTAATAAAATAGGTTTGAAAGAGATATTGATGCGACTCTTAAGAATAATCTCCAGACTGTTGAATATATGGATGAACTTATACGAGTTATCGCGCAACAAAATAATTTATCTCACGGTAATAACAACCAAACAACAAATGATCCATCATCGATGCAAAATGTTCAATCCTTATTGGAAGGATTGCATCAACAAACTGCGGATATGCAAAAAGTTATGGAAGAAAATGCTAGTCATTTAAAACGTTTAGTAGAAGCAGCTCTTTCGAATTCACCTTCCAAGAAGCAAAGTCGACTCAACTCTCGATTAAGTAAAACTTCTAATGTTACAAACAACAACTCGAATGATACGGTTGAGGTTAAGCGTCAGGATTTACAAGCTATAGTTAAAGCTGGAAGTAGTATCATTAAATCTCCAACACAGTTTGTATCTCAGATTGAGAATTTCGCGTCCGCAATGTTAGATCAAGAACGTAACAAATCGGAAATGACAGATGGTATTCATTTATTTAAAGAATTGGCTCCGACATTAGAAAAATATGTGTCGAAATTTGCAACATTTTCTAAATTACACAAAGAATTGTTAAAAGGTATTTATTATTGTCTTATTTTATTTTGAATTCATCTGATGAATATTAATATTCAACTTTTCAAAACTTCATTATATTTTATAGATTTTACAGCCAGTCGTAAGCGTTTGGAAGATGGTAGTACCGAGACCAAAAATCAAATTAACGTCTTGATAACAAGCGGTCATGAACTGGCAACGGATAATTTACAATTATCCATGCAAATTAAAGAATTATTTTCGTTATTATCAAATTTGACAGACGAAGAACAAATTATTTCCAATAACAGTGCTTCCATTTTAGTCGTTCAAGAAATGGATAATCATCAAAGAGAAACAGAAAAACTACGAAGATTGGTTGCTGCTCAGGGTCAAGTTATCGCAGATTATGAGGCTAACCTTGGTTTATTTCAACAGAAAGATGAGCAAGTAAAAGCATTAAAGAATACTTTGTCTACTTTGACTAATTTGAAGAAAGTTGATAAGGGTAGTGTCGACCCTGATGTTAAAAATGATCTATTAACTAAATGTGGGGAACTTTGCAACCTTTGGCTACAAGAAGTTGAGACCAACTCAACTTTAAGAGAAATGGTTAAGGAACTTCAAGTATCTAGTTCAAGTAAAGAAAAAGAAATGAAATTACGAATAGAAAGTTTAATAACTCAAGTGAATAATTCATCACAGCAACTTCAAGATTTCAAGTTGCAAGCAGAAAAATTTGAGGAGAAATATCACCAAACTGAAGCGGCCCTTAAGGAACAAGTCCAACAGTACGAAAAATTAAGAAAAGACTGGTCAGGTTTAGTTGAAACTCATCAAGCTGATCTGGAGGCTTTGAAGCATCGTTGGACTAAAGAGCGTAAAACTCTACAAGAGGCCAATAAAAATATAAAGGTACAACAATTAGCAGAAATAGAAGCTGGTCATAATAAACTTCAAGAAGCATGGCAGAAAGAAAAGGAAACAATAGCTAAAAAGAATCGAGCATTAAAAGAGACTCATCAAAAAGAAATTAAAGACTTACAAAAGGTATATAAAAATGTGTTTTTTGAATACCTTATTTGACTTGTTAACTAAATTTTTATTTATTCAGGAAATCGAAAAATTAACCTCTAAAATCAAAGATTTGGATGCCGAATTGTCATCTGTCAGTGCTGAAAAAAAGACTTTGACATTAGAAAAGGCTACCTTAATCAAAGAGAGAACAGAATTGCAACGGAAAGTTGAAAATTTTGAAAAGGAGTCTGTTAGATACCAATCAAAACAAGCTTCATCTGCAGAGTTAAACAAACAAATACGTAACTTACAAAAAGGTAAAAGATTTTGATATGTAAAGAAATATCTATATTTTATATTAATATTTATTATACTATATTCAGAAAAGGAAGTGTCAGCCGAGAGAGCAAGTCAAAGAATAGCTGACCTTGAAGCAGCTCTTAAACAAGAACAGGAGTCGAAGGTTCAATTAAATAAGATAAAAAATAATGCTCTTAAAGAAATAACTATTTTGAAAAACCAAAACAGAGTCGCTAATGAGGTATTTGTGATATTTATAGGGTGTATGTCATCATTTATATCTAAACGCCTTTTTTATTATTATTTGCCTATAGATAAAAGATTCCTTAGAAGAAGAAATACGTGCTAAAATTGAACACATGAAAGCACTTGGAGTCGAAATAGAAAACGTAACCGAACAATTACAATCCGAACGTCGCGATCATCAAGAAAAGAATACACAATTATCTAATTACGAAGATCAACTGCAATCTGAGCGAGAACGCTATCGTGAACTTTCGGTCAAAATAGCTAAGTTGGAAAAACAAAAGTCAACAATAAACAGCAATGAACACTTCCAATTAGTGGAAGAAAATAGACAATTAAAAGACAATTTGCAAATACTTAATACACAGGTCAAAGTTTTAAGAAAAGAAAAGTAGGTTTAGATTAAAATGTTCTGTTTTTTTTCATTTGTTTGGATTTTAATCTCCTATTCTTTTAATAGAATGGATCAAGAAACTAACGCTCAATGGGATGAAGAGGTAAAAAGGATTCATGACAATTTTTTAATTTGTTACAAATAATTGTTAAAAATTTATTTTTCGTATTTTTGATGTTTTGAACATAACTTGTAAAAAAGGTTGAAGATTACAAACAAAAGTATAGAGATGAAAAAAAACAGCACGTAGAGGATTGTAATCTTCTTCTTAAAGAAGTAAAATTTCTTAAAGCTAGATCTCATAGAGAAACCGGATTCCGAGCCGATTTATGTTACCAAAAGAGGTTCTTAATGATTTTAATGGGTGGCACTGAGTCATGGTAATATTATAAGTCGGCTATTTTTTTTTTTTTTTGTCTTTTTTGTCTTTTTTCACTTAATCACTTTTTTTTAAAAAAAAAACGTGTTTATTTATGATCATTATATTATAGTGAACATGCTACATTACTGTTGATACAGAATTCGTCGCGAATTAAATATATGCCACAATCTCTTATAAAGCTTAAGGGTGCCGTAAACGCTGTCATTGCTATTCAAAGAATGAGGTAAAGCTCCAACAATAACTTTTAATTACTTAATTTCACTAATAGTTTGGTCATTTTGGCATTGCTACCTTACTGGAAACTTTACTTAAAGCTTCAACTATTAGCATTTAGCTATTAAGCGCTATACATTCCCAGTAGATAAATAGCACCTGATATACCGATATCGTACAGGTTTACTAAACACGATTTTTTTTCTTTTGTAGGATTCTAAAAAATAATTGGGAAAAGTTTAAGAATATAAAGAAAAGTATTCAACAGCAAAATCAACAAAGACATCATAACAAAAATGATTAACAAACAAATTATTTGAATTTATAGTTATGATTCATGTTTTCATTTTTTTCATTTTTGATGTTATTTTAATTGTATTTATTTTTTAATGCATTTATATGAAACCAATTAACTTAGAAAAAACACAATATTTAATTATTTATAATATATATATATTGATTATCAAATGAAGTTATAAAAATTGTATAATTCAAACCTTATTTAAAAAAGTCTTTTTAAAATAATTTAGAAACTTTATTTTTTGTGAATGATGATTTAATTCAGCTACTAAATTTCGTATTGTACTAATGATATTAATGTATAAAGTGCATTTATATATAGTGCAGATATTGAAAAAAAATTCTAAAGAACATTATGATGGATTATATATGCATGCAAGTGTGAAAAAAATAAAAAAAAAAAATTTGAATTTAATAACCTTATCCTTGACCCACCCCGTAATATAAATGTTATAAATTAAAATTTTTTTTTGAAAAAAAAAAAAGTTAAAAAAGTTGAATTAGGATACCATACTATCAAATGCGCCAACTCTTAATCTTAAATCAGGTTTACGTTCAATAGCCCTTTTAAGTCCCTCAATAGTAACATCATAATTGTCTAAAGGATGAAAGGGTAATTGATTACTATGTGGATTAACGATTTCAAAACTATCAAGAGGGAATCTTTTAACAATTTTTTCTATTGAAGTATCATTAACAATTTTTGAAGAATTTGACACCACTAAAGTTAATTCCGTTAAATTTGGGCACGTACTCAATAATCTTAATAAACCCGATGAAGTAAATTTATTACCAGTTTTAAATGGATATGATTGTATATAAGAAAATGATTTTAATTTTGGTAATATTGGTAATATTGATATGTTTGATGAATTGTCTTTCGACGATGAAGAAAAGTATGAGAATTGTATTATATTCTCATTATTACTTGTACTGGGCATATCATCATTGTCATATCCTTCTGGTGTCGTTATTGAATTTAACAAAGGCTTATCATCAAGATCACAATTTTTTATTGTTAATTTTTGTAATGTTTGAGCACTTCTTCCTTTAAGAATTGACTAAAGAAATAAAGAAAATTGTCAGTGATTATAATCTTTTTTTTAAAA